>NW_026067975.1:4853648-4961401 GCF_014885135.2 Alexandromys fortis | reverse complement strand
TAAAATATAGATGATAATACATTAAAAAAGAAAGCCATGGATCTATTCTTATATTCATATAGAATTTCTGGTCAACATTGCCTTCAGAAAATTTGCCTGCAAGATGACATCTAGAAACTGAGTTGTCTGGCATTAGAGGAGGCTGTCAAGTTAAGGAGCAACAAGAGAGGATGTTACGGGGGGGGGGGGGATCCTCACAGCATCTGCCCATTCCTGAATGGATTTCTCATCCAGCACTTAGGAAGACACTCCTTTCTTTAAGATAAACAATTGAAACTAAACCTCAAAGTCAACGTGGAGATTAAGAGTCTGAAATCTAGACCAGAACATACTTCAGCTTCTTTAAATTTCTACATTAGTAAACTGTAAGCCCTCTGAAGCACTCACATTTTAGATGTCATTATTATAAAGGTTCAACTTATAAATCTAAGTATTATGAAAGGAAAGATAGTGGTCATATTATGCATACAATAGTGGTGATATTATACATAAGATATTGGTGATAGTACATATATGTCCAGAGTGAAGGTAATGAGGGAGAATGTTGGCTGTGCTATTTAGTAATTTATGGTTTTAATAACAGCTGTAGCCTCATGGATTTATTATATAGGAAGATTTAATACCTAAGCTAAAAACTGATTTAAAAACCTATGCTTTTAATGTAAATAAAATCAGTAATATTCAGGCACCATACTTTCAACTCAAAAAGAGAAAGGAGAGTTTTGAAAATAGCAACCATAAATTCCTCCATGAGAGAGACAAGAAAGAGGAGAGAAGGGAGAGAACAGAGAGGAGAGGGGAGGTGGAATGAGAACTGAGAGGGGAGGGGAGAGAAAGGGGAGAGAACCAAGAGGAGAGTAAAATGAGAGAGGGGGTGAAAGAGAGAGAGAGAGAGAGAGAGAGAGAGAGAGCACTTACATTTCCATAACAAACTCTACAAATAGTACTCTTAATTAAATAATGACAGAAAGTTTATTATTATTTAGAAATATCATTTCGATCATATTAAACATTCAGAATATAGTTCTTATTACACAATCTAGAATCTTATATTGGTCTATTTTGATTTTAATATCGGGAAGCACAGATTTTAGAAACCAAGGCACACAAGTATCCAAATTCCTACCATACTAAATGTGGACATGAGATAAAATGCATAATTATTATGCTACATAAAATATTGATTTAACAAATTTTTACCAGTAAAGAGAGATTTTATGAAAAGGAAATATATTCTGTTACTTGGAGAATATCACCAACATAACGCCGCTAGCCTCTACCTACACCTTTGTCTCTGTAATGTTAGTCTGTGTTTCCCTGTAAGGTGCTCTAGACTCAATAGGGTCAAAAGAAATGTTTTCAGTATTTATTGTACATGCCTCCTGCGGGTTGACAAAGGCTCATTGTTGTTACTTATAAAGCCAGGTTGACTGGCAGCTTCATTCTGACAAACATTTCATAAGTACTGCACCAGGGAAAGAAGCAGAAATTGACCATCAAAAATAAATGATCTGATCTGGAAGAGGCACACATTTCTGCTCATACATCACTAGACAAAAATAATCACACAGCTACTTAAAACCTCAGTGGGGAGAAAAGAAATTCTTATTCTGAATGTTAGCTAAAGTGAATGACCTAAAATTTAACCAATTGTGCATCAATTTATTCATCTGTCTTTTTTCACAGACACTACATTGGACCAATTATACTTTGATAATATTAGAAACATTGCTAATATTTCCTAGACAGAACTTCAGCCAACACTTGAGAGACTCAGACATAAAACACATTTCAAGCACCACTGGACATAGGGAAGTTTGAATATGGAGCTAGAGTTTCGTTTTGAAAATATTAAGATTGCTCATGAAAGAAAACACTCCAGAGTGCAGTAATCACAGCCCACAGCTTAGATTTTCATGCTTAGTGAACCAGAGATTAACAATAAAGACATCCAATTGCTCACACTAGAGATGTTTTCTAATTTTTTCAGATCAATCTTTCATGAGCTGAGATTCATTAAACATGTTCATGACACGAGAGAGTCTTTGGCACTTCCTAAACCTAAGATGCTATTTCTTAAAACCAAGATGCAATCATAACAACTACATTTCAAAATTAATTTACAAATAACACAGAAAAGCAAATTTAAGCTTCAGCTTTCTGTTCCAAGCACATAAGATAAACCCTGAAGAAAGGTACATTTCCTTTTTATTTAAACATCGTTTTAAGTAGATTTTAATAAACAAATATATTTTTTCCTATGTCTGAGTCATAGACAACAAAGCTGTCCCAGGATTTTACTGTTCAAATTTTAAATGCAGGTTCACATAGATGTCATTTATTTTGCTGCATTAGCAATCCACAAAAAAAACAAATTAGCTTGATAAACGAATATTTCAGAACACTACAGAAAGCTACAGAACACAGATTCAAGCACTCGAGAAACATGATATTTAAAGGTATCATCTTTTGATCTCAAGAAGAGCTATGTTTATTTTATCTAAGTGGAACAAGTCCTTGTTTACAAATAAGCTTTGTTATGAAATTTCATGTGTAGTATTGCAAGTTAGGATCCTAAACATGTCTCAAAAGTGCAGTGCCATGTAATGTTCGGCTATAGCTTCGCACAAAATTCCATTTAACACAGTTTATCTCAGATACATCATTGATATTGTTCCTTAAATCTTAGATCTAATAAGTTTCCAAATGTGAGTGAGGGAGTAAAAAGGACAAATAGATTCATTTAGCTACTGAAATGCAACATGTTTGGTTTCAGCTTCTTTATACACAGTTTTTTTAATGAATCTCTGTGTGTGCCTCTGTTTTATGTCCCAAGAACCTGGGCTAATGTCATGCATTACCTTGACCTTTCAGAATTATCAAGCTATTGATCAATTTGTAAATAAAGCAAGATATTAATTTTTCCATAGGCTTTAGTAAATTTGAACATTACCACTGAACATATGTATGTATATATACATATATTTCTGCTAATCCCTTCAGCATTTCCCATATCCATCTTGGAAGTCTGTTCCTTTCCTCAGTTCTACTCACTTATTAGATGATCTTTCCTTAACTGTATGGATTCATATTAATTTGCAAATTATTTAAAAGTCATATATCTAATCATAATTTTTTCTAGGATCTTTTGTAAAAATTATCATTCTAGAGTCAGAATATCACTTTGATGAACATATCAAAAAGTATGATTGGATGTTTTTAGCTTCTCATCAATGTCAATATTCTATTTATTTTGTAATTTCTTTTGTAGTCTCATTGACTGTGAGTTTGATAACTAATTTAATCATAAAGTGGTAATTTAAAAAATTCACCCTCTAAACTTATTGTGTTTTAAAAATATTATTGATGAGAATAGAATAATAGAAAATTTGAATTTCTAAGCGGAAGAATTCAGAAGATCCAATATTATCTAGCAGCCCATATTATTTTTATAATTTCTAAAAATTATATGTGTGTGTGTGTGTCTAATTCAATTTACAATGAGAGCAGCCACCATGTGTTTTTCCAGTCTGCTGAACTGTAAACCAGGACATCCATGGGCACGAGCACAGGCATTTAGTCTTTGCTTAGTCAAGCATGAAGCAAGTCAACTGCACCAGGCAACAATATGTGCAGTCTAGCATGAGCAGAAGTGTTCAAGCCTGACATACTAAACAGAAGTTCAGGAAGGAATGTGTGGAAATAAAAGCAGAAGAAATACTAACATCACTTATAAAAATCAACTTTATTGAATCCAGAAGTTAAACTTGGGACATCTGTACTGCAATAGGCACATTATATGTTTTCTGCATGGTTTACCCCTTTGAGATTGTGGCACTCTTTAACACAGCCTTCATTGACCCCCTCATTTTATTGAGCCTTTTCCTACTGCACCTTGTATATAAATTTTGTTTGTTTATTTATTGGTTAGTTGGTTGGCTGATTTTGCAAATTGAATGGTTTGTGAACCTGGATTGAGCAAGTCAGTTGGTACTATTGGTTTCAGCAATTTAGATTATTTTGAGTTTCTTAAACTAATAAATATTTTAAAATTCAGACATATACATTTTTTTCTTGTAGCACACATAATAGACTATTATGTAGTAGAGACAGACTTTGGCAAGTGCTAGTAAACCAAAAACTCATTTGATTCTTCTTATTGAGATACTTTTATCAGTGGTCTGTAACCAAGTCTATAATCCTTTTTGTAGTACATGCTGGGTTAAACATTGAATATACATGTGCATTATATATTAAGAAATATATTGTGAATATGCTTGGTTTCCAATTCCTGATTTCTTCAGAAGCTGAGTGCATGAATTATAAATCCCTAAAATTTCTACACACAACCTATTTTCTCTTTTAAATTGATTATTTATTTATAATCAATGCCTCTATCAGTGCTGAGGGACAGTGGTCTGTACCCTGTCACTTGTACTTTAAATAAATGATGATTGGCCAGTAGCAGGAAGTATAGGCAGGAAAACTAGGTGGGAAGTAGAGGCAGGGCAATGAGAATTCTGGGAAGAGGGAAGTTTTAGTCTGCATTTATCACCCAGACAGAGAGGAAGCCAGACACAGAACAAGCAAGATGTGGCTGAAGAAGGTACCAAGCTACATGACTAATACAGACAATTATTATGGACTAAAACAAGTTATGAGAGTTAATAAGAAGCTCAAGCTAACAGGCCAATCAGTTTATGATTAACATAGACCTCTGTGTGTTTATTTGGGACCAAACAGCTGTGGGTGGTGTGGGTAACATAGAGGAATTGAGTAGGACAGAAACCTCAGTCCACATATCAGTCTGTTTCAATTGAAATATGCAAACCTTCTTTTTCAATTATACAAACTATGATAAAGTACCTGAAGAAATAGATGTTAGAGAGGAAAGATTTGCTTTGACTCCTTTTAGCTTGTTGAGGAGAGAATGAGAGACAACAAGAGAGAGAGGGGAGAGAATCCACAAGCACTCAAAGAGAGAGGTACAAGATATATCCTTCAAAGATAAATTCCCAGTCACTTATTCTTCCAGTAAGGACTCCATGCATTACTATTTCCTCTACTTTCAAATAGTAGCTTTAAATTATGTATTCAATTCAATGAACCCTGGAAAACTGTTACGCCGAAATTAAGCCTTCAATGAACATTTGTAGGGGACACTTTATATTCAGATCACAGCTGCTCATGTATACCACCCAGAATGTACTTTAGAAAATGCTAAGTCATTTTGTAGGAATTTAGTTTCTTTTACTCTTGTTCATGTTGAATAAGTAGACTTGGGATTATTCTGTGGGATAATGCTTTTATACACTGCAAAGACTTGTCACTTGTATTGGTTTAATAAAATCCTGATTGGCCAGTTGTCAGGCAGAAAGTCTAGGCAGGGCCACCAGACTTAAAGGATTCTGGGGAAAGGAAAAAAGAGACATAGTCACAAGCTAGACTCAGAATAAACAAAATGAGACTTTTTTCCTGAGAAAAGGTACCAAGTCACATGGCTAAACATAAATAAGAATTATGATTAATTTTAAATTGTAAGAGCTAGTTAGTAATAAATTTGAGCTAATAGACCAATCAATATTGTGATTAATAAAGTGTCACACTGAAATTATATTAATATATGACATATTATAGACAAAAAAGAACAGTCAAGCACGGCTTCTTGGTAGCAACATTGTCTTGGGTGGACTCTGTTTGCTAGAGACATGCAGAGGTGAGGGTCCTTTAATAAAAGCTTCCTGATTCAACCTTAGTGACAAAAACTTTGCAGCTCTTTTAAGAGGCTTAAATGGTGTTTATGAACAGCTGGTGGCAGGCTTCTTGGTGGTGGCATGAACTTCGAAATTCCTGAGAGTTGCAATAACCATGTCCCTCACCAGTAACTCTGCCATGCAGCTAGACTCTCAGAAAGTTAAGGAATGGGCCAGAAGCAGCTGCCAAAGATGTAGCTTTAATTCTAGCCATATTGCTTAGCAGATTAGATTTATGCGTTCAGAAAAAGATGTAGCAAAGACAGATTCAGAATGAAAAAACCCTCTAAATGGTTCACAGTGTGTTTAAAAATATATATAGGCTTAGGAGAAAAAAGACAATAGATAGAGAAAGTCCTTTTAAAATAAGAGTAGCTGGGTGTGGTGGCATATTCCTTTAATCCCATAACTTGGAAAGTGGAGGTAGGCAATTCTCTATGAGTTCAAGGTCAGGCTGGTCTGCAGAGTTTCAGGACAGCCAAAGATACACAGAGAAACCCTGTCTCAAAAAAAAATTCAATAATAAAATTAAAGTAAATAGAGTAAGAAAAAAACCTGGTAAAGATGAAAAATACACAGAGTCTGAATACTATACATTATTGTGTTTGAATTGTTTGACTGCTGAGGAAGGATCATCAGCTGCTAAAAGACATTACATTATAAATGTTGTTGGATTAATCCAAGCTATTTATTTTTAAAATACCTTGAATTCAATAATTTAATTCAAAAAATACATTACTTTGTTTTTCTTCCCACAGGCTGTGGATTCATTTTTGGTTAAGAAAAATAAGGCTTGATCAAGAAAGACCTCCTGTAAAATGTCAAATGGGAACAGATGGTCCAGATGATTCAATGTTTCAGAACACCTCTGTTGCAGTTTCTTCTGAGTTCTGCATCCAGAACAGCTTCAAGTGTTCTAGCTGAGATGATCCAGCCTCACAGAGTACTCTAGTCAGGATTTGACCATAAGCCTAAATTTTCTTTGGGTCTCTGTAAGATTACCAACACACCCAAACAGCAGGAAGTAACCTAGAAAATTGCTCTTACATTTCCAAAAAATATGGATTATTAATGTTTGTCTTCGTTTAGTGTGTTGGTTACATGTTGTTTTGGATAATGTTCAGG
This sequence comes from Alexandromys fortis, assembly GCF_014885135.2. Classification (NCBI taxonomy): domain Eukaryota; kingdom Metazoa; phylum Chordata; class Mammalia; order Rodentia; family Cricetidae; genus Alexandromys; species Alexandromys fortis. The sequence goes on along the minus strand of NW_026067975.1, from coordinate 4,954,523 downwards.
AAAAAAGTTAATCAAATGAGATTTGATTCAGGGTTTTTGTTTTGAAAACAAAAAAAAGGAAAACTGGTATGGGATAATGCTTTTGTACACTGCAAAGATTTATCACTTGTATTGATTTAATAAAACACTGATTGGCTAGTAACTAGGCAGCAAGCATAGGTGGGACAACCAGACCAAAAGAATTCTGGGAAGAGGAAAAGAGAGACACAGTACCAGCCAGATGCAGAGGAAGCAAGATGAGACTGCCTTCCTGAGAAAAATATACCAACTCACATGGCTAAACAAAGACAAGAATTATGGGTTAATTTTAAGCTGTAAGAGATAGTTAGTAATAAACATAAGCTAATAGGCCAAAGAGTGTTGCAATCAATATAGATTCTATATGATTGTTTGGGTCTGCTGGGAAATAAAAGTGCAGTCTTCATCTACAGGATTATATGTAGTTGAAAAAAATGGTTAGGTTCTCCCTTTTAAATTTTTATATTTAGGACTAAGTCTTATTCGTGTAATCTGCATAAATTAAAAATCAATATATAAATTACCCATAATACCATATATTTATATAGAATTGAATTGATGAGGATACTCTAAAGTATACCTGGAAAAAGTAAATATATTAAGCAAAAGTCTATAGGAAGTGAGAAGAAGAAATTAAATTTAAGAGAAAACAATGGCAACCATTATAATCTAAAATGCTAGAGTTAATGAAGACTGTGGTTAACACAATGTGTGAATTGATACAGTAAATCAAGCACAGTAAAGGGCTTCATAATGCTTTAGCACACTTATAAACTCTGTCATTTTAAGCTATCTCTCTTTGAAAGACATCAGTCAATTTCTGAAAAGATGTTTTTCAGTAGCATATTGAGTAGACAAAGCTACTAATTGCCTTTTGTGGTGATAAAAAATAGTAGATCATATAAGACTAAGGAGGCAGAAGAGAAAGGAGAGTACTTTAATCTCATTTTAGGTCTAGTTATTTGTAGAGGAAGGGACTGGGAAGGAAAAGAGAGCCTCCGACTGTAGTAACAGTGTTAGAGAATATGTTCCTGGCCAGCGGAGAACTCTCGAGTCAAATGTACCTATTCTGAGTCTCATGTCCCACAGGACTGGGCCTACACCTTCCTCACTGGGGCCATCTAGAAGAGGTGACCTGAGGTAGACCCAGAGGAAAGGCAGTGGGGGCAGTAAGGGAGCTATGCTCCTTTGGGTTAAAAATATAAAAAGCAGGGAACCCTGACTGCTCTTCAGACTGGAGAGGGATGGGGAGAGGAGTGGTGGGACGGGGAGAAGAGTGGGAGGAAGGGGAGGGAAAAGGGAGACAGGGAGGGAAATGGGAGGCGGGGAGGAGGCAGAAATTCTTTTTTCAATAAAAAAATATAAAAAGTATATTTTTGAAGTCCCCACCAATCTTTGATGTAAGTCAAAGCATGCTAGTAAATTAAATAAATGCCTCTCACAATTGACTGATCTGGTTTACTCAATTATTAACAAAAGTATATTTGTTTTAGCTTCACTGTGACTGGATCTTAGCCAGACTGACTTTAGACTAGATATCTTCGTACTTCCACTGGAACCAAACAATGTACTACCATTCGTTTTTGCATAAGCAGTTTGTCATAATATTAATATACAAAATATATGGATATATCACTGTTGATTTTTCATGAATAAGGAAGATAGAAAATAAATGAATTAAAAATTATAAAATTATTCTAACTAAAATCTGGATGATCTGACAAAAGACACTCAATGTAATTTATTTGAATTTTTAAAAAAGTGATATTTTGGAGAATGAGGTATAAACGTTCTGTAAAAAAGAGAAAATAGCATAGCAGATTTTTTCCTTCAGCCAGTGTGTCAGAATTTTTAAATATATTTGTGATTTGTTTTTAGTAAACTAAGGGCCATAAAATGTTTAAATGTTATATATAGATAAAATACAGTCATAATTTAATGTATAAGATCATGATTTAACTAGAAATGATAAATTATCTAAAACATAAGGTTGCTGTCTTCAATTTAAACTCAGGGAATTGTATGTATGAGTCTTATCCAGTGAACCTTAATACTGAAGTTATTCTTGAATTCTTGGAAATTTGGAGTTTTAGAAATATGAAGAGGATTGTCAGCTGCCCATGATCACTCTCCAGCTTTGTGTGAACACTAACAAGCCCTCCCTTTTCTATTTCTGTTTCAGAATAATTTATTTCTCAATTGTAATAAGGTTTTGGAAAAAATCATCCAAATCTTTTAGAAATGGATGTGGCAAAGATCAAATAGGTAAAGTGTGACAAAATCAAGATTAGTTTCCCCTAGAAATGAAGGTCTAAACACATTTTCATCCAATAAGATTATATACTTGAAAACAGCAATGACCCCTAAGATCTCTGTTCTTAGTGCTGGAGAGATGGTTCACTTGTTAAAAGCCCTGGGTACTCTTCCAAAGGACTTGGGTTCTGTTCCCAGTACCCATCTGGCAGCTTACAACTGTCTATGACTCCAGTTTCAGGGAATCCTATGCCCTCTTCTGGTCCCCCAAAACACTAGACTTATGTGATGGCTGCTTATTCTTGGCATTAACTTTACTGCATCTAGAATGATCTAAAACAAAACAAACCAAAAGTAAAACGACCAACAGGGCACCGCTGTGAGGGATTTTTAGTTCACATGAACCATGTGAGGTTGGAAGTCCCATCACAACTCTGAGCCACACCCTCTTGTGGGATGTAAAGAGCAAGGGAAAAAGCACTTTTTGCTTTTTTGCTTCTGTGCTGTCATTCTTCCTGACAAGCTCATGTATTCTGCTGCTGGCGCTTTCTTTCACTTGTACTCATTCATGGTTCCAAGGGATTCTAAAGACCAGATGAAACATTCAGCCTCATGGACAGAATAGCTACAAGATTTTTAAATTTCCTTTTGGCAGACAGCCATTACTGAAATAGCTGTATCACAACTTTAAGCAAAATTATATAAAATCTATACATTATGTAAAATATAAAGCAAAATCTATAAATTATATCTATCTACCTACTTACCTGTCTATCATTTATTCCACTGATGTATCTATCTATATATGCATACATATATTAGTATTTATTTTATTGTCTATTAAGTTCCATACTCTATAATAATATATATTGATTTTATTAGTCTGCCCTTTAGAAGTACCCATGCTAATACAGCATGTGCATGGTACACAGACATATATACCTCAAAATAAACTCTACCCATTTAATTATATCTTTCCCACAGGTAGCTTCCAAGTGTAGAATTTGGCCAGCATCCAGCTAGTAATCCAGGTTTTAGGGCAAAGATGATTAACAGGATGTTTGTCCAATGATTTTTTAAGTGGGAATGTGTGAAAAGATTAGAAATGAGAATCACTGGGCACAAGGAAAATTGAGATTTGTTGTTCTATGTACCTTTTACATGTGACAATCATATACACATTGACATGATGACAATGTAAAAATATGGGCCATTAACATGTTACTAGGCAATGAGTGTGCTATCCAACTCTTAAACAGAGACTTGATGTGGCTAGCTAACCATGCACTCATGTGTGGTCACAGGAAGGACTCATGGTTTCTATGAATCAGAAAATGGTCTCTGAAAATGTGGGTGTGTAACATTTTACTGACATGTTGACATGAAATTTTCTAGCCTCCTCAAGGATGAGACACAACCTCTTATTATTTACCAGCTTCCTTGTCTGTGTATCCAGTTTGTAGCAGTCCGAGACAATCTTTAAAAGACTGATTGCAGCAGTCATGGCCTGTCCAGAAGATAGAATGACTAAGTTGTTTTGCTAAGTGAACATATAACAAAACTTCCTTCTATATATATTTTTTCACTCTTATAGTCTAATGCTGCTCTCTGCCTTATGCAAGAAAGCATATTTTCTGTACTAGGAAGCAATTAATGCAGAGACTCAATGATGGTCAAATGTTGAGAAAAAGTGACAGTCCTAAATGAGACCTTTAAACACTGATACCAAAAGCCCTTCTTTATTAGCACCATGTTGGCTGAAATACATTGCAGTCAATGGCCAACAGGTGAAAATCCCATCCTCTTATACTCTAAACTAGGCACAGCTTCTAGTAACTTTAATTAGAAGTTTCTAGGAGGAAAGAGCAGCTGAAGGCCAGGAACTCCACAGCATTGGGAACATTATGGAGGAGGAGACAGTAAGAATGTAAGACAGGCTGGAGAATAACGGAGTTCTGAACCTGTCATTAAACTCATCAAGGCCTGAAACACTGGGCCTCTCTACTTTCAATCCAGGATGGGCTTGAGAGGATCTGCCTCTCTCTTTCATAATACAACTATTGGTAAATTGTATGTTATACAGTAAATAACCTCTTACCCATGCCTCTGTAAGCAAACATAGTTAAACCTAATGGATCATAAAGAAAACAGACGTGGAAGTAGGAGGGGGATTATTTGAGAGTAAGGTGTCTGCCACGCACTGCAGCCCCGGTTTGCGCTCTATGCGCTAGACCCCAGAACAAGAGCTTCTGGAAAGGGGCTGGAGTTTGAGGAAACACACGCAGAGACAAACCGACACACAGACCTTTAAACACTGACAACAAAAGCCCTTCTTTATTAGCACCATGTTGGCTGAAATACATTGCAGTCAATGGCCAACAGGTGAAAATCCCATCTTCTTATACTCTAAGCTAGGCACAGCTTCTAGTAACTTTAATTAGAAGGTTCTAGGAGGGAAGAGCAGCTGAAGGCCAGGACTCATTAGTCCCAACAGGTATCTGCAGTCAAAATGCAGATTGTATATGACAAAAAAATTATAAAATAATAAAGTTGCATCAGAAGGATCTTTTAACATTTTTCTCACGTGAGCAAGGAGATCTGATTTATTAGTAGATTGTGGAATTTAGTTTTGAACATGGACTGCAACAGGAAGGACACATACCCGTTCATGGATACATTGCCTACTTCAGCCCAAGGCAACCCAAGGAAAGCCAACTGCTGAACATTGTTAGCAGTGCTCCAAGCAGCTTTCAAATTCTTCCTACCTGAATCAGCTTCTTTTCTCTCATATGTTACACCTTCCATCACACACGCAAAGGAAAGTGGTAACTGAAGGTGACCAAGAACATACACTTACGTTCATTGGACAGGAGGACAACGGGTGTGAAGAATTCTCAGGGGAATGTCACAAACTCACCTGTGACATTGCAAGTGACACCACTGCAACATCTCCAAGTCGTCTACAGCAAAACAGTTAGAGGATGAGAGAAGTCCGTACTGAAAGTGAGTTCCACGTATCTGTACGAGGTTAGTTACACAGCTATGTCCCATGTGTCCTTTGAGAATAGACATTTTATAACAGAGATAAAGTTGCTGAGGTCCACACAAACTGTATGTTCTTACTAATGTGCATATGTGTACAGTAAGGGTCACCATATGCTAATGGTGAGTGTTTGTGCGTGTACGTGGATATATTCATATAGTCTTCCATAGCTACCTTTATATATCAATATTTTAGGATAACAGTGGGCCCTTGTGATATACAATGAAATTTCTGTCATTGTTTTGACCTCAAGAGTATTCTGTCAAGTTGGCTGTCACTTTGCCCTACCAAACAAGGAAGTCAACTCTGTTGAGATTATTGTAGCTTTTTCTTTTTCACAAAACAATCTGATTATTGTGCAGGCTTTGTGACTCTTAATCGATTTAAACTATTTAAGTAATCTATCCAGCAGCAAGAAAATATGGTCTATCTCTTTCAACCTCACTTATTTTAAAGATGAATACTCATATATGTTAGTAAAATTGCTGCTCTGATTTCTTTTATAGCTCTGATTTGGTTCCCATGAATGCAAAAAAAATTAATTAGTACTTGTGCTAAGGAATCTATCCTTTTATTTTTTTCAGTTTGTCTCCCAAATACTATAGCAGTACACGTGTGTGAGACAGATGATGTTTGTGCCAATCTGTGATTGTCTGGACCTTTTGATTTTAGTTGGAACTGAATGTTTTATTCTATTTAAGTTTCTAAATTGTAAAAAATTAAAATGGCAATATTATTAGTATGAGGAAATTTTATAAGCTTAGCTAATATCTGTGAGCTTTATCTGAATCATAACCATCATTATATGGTCAGATTTTGAAAGTAAAATATTAGAAAGATACTAAAAGTTATTACAGTCCCTCGTGAACTGAAAAGCATTTTCAATGAAGAATGTTATTATTTGGGATTACTAAACCATTCTTCACTTGCATAATACCATAAAATCTGGGTACATTAATGGAAGCCATGAAGAGTGTGAGAGCTGAATATCTTACATAATAGTTAAATTAGGTTAAATATGCTTATTTCTTATGTTGCTTATTATTTTTTGGTGAAAACATTCAAAAGTATTTCTTCTAATATCCTGAAATGTAGAGATTATTACATTAATCTCCAGTCAGCATTCTGGACAATACACTAAACTTCTTGCTTTTATCTACCTGTAACCTAGTATTTGTTTTTCATCCCTCTCCCACATACACACCAATTTCCCCAGCCAATGGTAATCAATAGCATACTATTCACTTCTACAAAGCCATTTTCTCTGGGTTTAAACCATGAGTGGCTGTTGCTTTAATTGTCCTTTTCTCTTCCTGGCTTATTACATTTAGCATATGGACCTTCATCCAGTTCCGTCCACTGTCTTGCAAATGGCAACTTTTAATTCATTGATGTCTGAACAATACCCCACGATTACATTTAGAGTCTCTGCTTCTAAAAATGAGTTGGAAAATCCCTGGAAGAACATTCCTGTGTACAACTTTTGTTCTCCAGAGCCATGTGTACATTCATGGCATACTAACATCAAAACACATGTGAGCTCCAACATATCTGCCTGATATTGACTGGTGTTTATATTTTAGAAAAATAGGAGTAAATTAAATTATTTAATTCTATTTAAATGCTCAACGACACAGTTAAGAAATTTGTTTCTCACTTATTGTCCTAATCATTCTGGAAACAGCAGAGAGATTTCCAGGTGCAGCACTGAGGAGAAATGTAATGATGTTTGGAAGATAATTTGGAAAGATAATAAAGAGAAGAAAACACAACCATCAAAGCAAAAACGTGTAATTAAGTGGTGGATCAATATAGAGAGCAGTAAAGTTAGGGAGGGAACTGGTACAGACAGTAAAGAAATTGGAAAGTAGCAACAACACAGGTAGGATAGTCTATCCATAATAAAAACAAACACATGATTAGAGAGTACCTATTTTTGCCAAAATGCCAGCAGATGTCTTCAACCTATTGAAAGTGTTGTTTTCTAATGAAGATCATTTGATTGAAGAACTAAATTTTTGTCAGCCACCAAGGGATTACAATATTTATTGTAGTGTTTTATGAAGGGCTCCAGTTAGAGCAAAATCTCTTTACCTTCTCCAATATATTATACATATAATATTATATATATATATGTGTGTGCATATATAATTTCCAGATTCTAATGACTCAACACAAGACTCTAAAGGAAAATATCTCCTAACTATGTACTCTCCTTGTTTTAAAATTAGTGAAATACTTCTCAATTTGGAGGTTATACTTATTTGAATAATTAGCACTCAACACTGCATTTGCATATATGTCATTATGATTATTAAACTTGCACATGAATTGAAAGATTGGGTTAAATTATTTGAATACTTCAAGGGAAATACGGAAGTATGACAGCACTTTGTAATGAGAAAGCGTTTTTTAACCTGTAAATAGATGACTACATCTTATCTTACATTTTGTTCTACTGGGAAATATAACCTATTCATTAGGTATTCATGTGTATATAAAAAATGTTTTCTTTTTAAAAGAAGACTATATCTGCTGAATAATATCTCACTATGCTAAAGTACAAAGCTTTCTTTATCTGTTTGTTAGTGGATAAACATCCTGGCTGTTTCATTTTTTGGTTACTATGAATAGAGCAGCGATGGGCATGGATGAGCATATGTGAAACTGTAGGATACAGTCTTATGGTATATTCCCAAGAATGATACAGTTGGATCATACAGTAGATCTATTTTTATATTTTTGAGCAACCGCTACAATGATTAGTATAGTGACTACAGCAGTGTGCACTGCTCACAACCATGAATAATTGCTCCCTTTTCCCCTTCATCCATGCCAGTGTTTGTCATTATTTGGTATTTTATCTTAGTCTCTCTGACTGGAGTAAAATGAAAATTTATAGTAGTTATAACTTTCTAAGTTAAATTGTTGGCTAATTATGCTGGACAGTTTTAAATTGATCTCAGCTGTTTATAGTTCATGCTTTGAGAACTCTTTGCTTAGTTCTTAAACCCAGGTTTCACTAAGTTGTTTTTTCTCTTTTATAAACCTGTATACCTTTATTTTTCTAGGATTGCATACATAAGTACTATACTCATATCATTTTTGCCTCTACCTCTCCCATCATCTGAGTCTTTTTATGTCCCCATGCTTCCTTTTAAATTTATGAGCTCTTCTTTTATTATGTATGTGTATATTATTGTATTTATTATATCATATTATATATAATCAAAGTTCCTGAGAGCTTTTCAATTCACATTGACATATTACTGTTTTGATTATGGAAGTTATTATTAAGTAACAATATTTTTGAGATTTTAAGGGAACCATTTACTTGTTATATATAGAACACTGTCTTACAGCAGATTTCCTTATCCTTTTGATTTTACAAATGGTCTATCACCTCTTCTGCAATGTCCACTGACCCTTACACATACAGGTTGCATTAAAGACATATCAATGCAGATAGGCATCTTATGGCCTCTTGTACTTTGCATTTTGAAGAGTTGTGAACTATTGCTGTGGAAAGAAACTTCTTTGATGACGATTATTACTACCGAACAATTAGTAGAAGAAAATGCAACCATCATATATCTGAAAAACAAGCAAAATACACCCTAGAGAAAAATCAGTGTCTTGAACAAATAGGCCTGGTCAACAAGGAAAGTTCCACATGAAAGAGTCAAATTAGAACTAAGGCTATGTCACCCTCCACACGAATCAGCTACAAATGGTCTGGGATCTCAAAGTGAAATCTAAAACTCTGAGACTTCTATAGGACAATATAGGCATTACCCACACAGGATGTAGGGGTGGGCATGGGCTTCCTGAATAGGGCTCCCTTTGCCCAGGAATTAAGGCCAAATTGACAAATGGGATCTCATATAACTGAAATGCTTCAGTACAACAAAGAAATCAATAAGCCTATGAAGAAGATTCCCTAGAGAGTTGGGGAGAATATTTGCTCGCTACATATCTGACAAATAATTAATACACAGAATATACAAAGAACTATAAAAAGAAGAGTCAGGAAAATATTACTCAGTTAAAAAATTTACTATGTGTCTAAATAAAGAGTTCTCAAAAGATACAATAAAAAATTGGCTAAGAAAAGTCTTTAAAAATGCTAAACATACTTAGTTAGTAGGCAAATTGATATTAAAATTTCTTTGATGCTTCATCTTACCACAGTCAGAAAAGCCACGATCAAGAAAACAATGGAAAACAAATGCTGACAAGGATTTGAAGACAGGGGATCCTCATTTATTATTAGTGGACTTACAAACTGGCCAGCCACTTGGGAAACAGTGTGGAGATCGTTCAAACAGTTAAAAGGGTATCAGGGATATAAAGCAGCTATTCCCTGACATATTCAAAAGGATTTGACAACCTACTTCATAAATAGATGCTCAGCTATATTCGTTGCTGCTCTACTGACTATAGCTGAGAAATGGAAACAATCTAAATGTACTTCCACTGATAAATGGATCCTAAAAATGTGGTACATATGCACAACGGTATATTATTCAGCAGTAAAGAATGACAGAATTTGCAGGTAAATGCATGGACCTTTTACAATTTACCAAGTCTGGTAACCTGATGTTAGAAACACAGGCACTCTGCTCTTCTCTCTTATTTGTGAAGCCCACTTTCAAATTATCAGGTGTGATTATATGACCCAAGGTAACCACAGAAATCCAGAAAGTGAAAAACAGACTATGTAGTGGGCAGAATCTCTAAGGAAAAAGATAATGGGTGTTGGGTGCCATGAAGAGGGAAACAAGAAAGAGGAGTGGAAGACTTTAACTTGGGAAGCAGAGAGGGAGGTTAATATGGATACAGAAGAAGGATAGTGAAAATAATATTAAAATTGTCTGTACAATTCATAAGGAATCATACCATGTTATATTTACCTAAAGTTATATATAATGTGAATATAAGTTTATGTGTATAGCATAGATAGTCTAAATGAAGTTATGCCACTTGGGGTTACAACTTTTCCCTTACCAAAAAACCACAGATTCAGTTCCAGGTATGGGAAACCTTGCTACAAGAGTCTGAAAGACCCCTAAAACAATATGGGTTATTGCTGTCACACTTTGTTTTCTCCTAGGATGTGACGTTCAGAACCTTTTGCTCAAGATAAGTCCTCTTCTCTGAGGACTAGCTCACATAGAACTAAAAAGTGCCATCCAACCTACCTAGTGAAAATGTAATAGATTGTTCTACCCTGCCATAATCGCTATCACGACAGAGATATTTCTAAAGGCATAAGAGCAGCACTTACATCCTGGCTGCAACCAACTCGCCGTTTAATTGGACTTAATGATTGCTGACTAAGAATAAATGTCAGCATTTCTGTCATCAGCAAGCCTGGGAGAATGGATGCTCCTTTCACAGAACTCTCCCCCTGAGTCAGCTGACTTCTCTACTGTGCTCTGTCTCCTTGTTCAGACCACGACAGTGTTTCTCTTCCTACTATAATAAATTACCAAATACTGTGTGGTTTAAAATGAAATAGTTCTTAGCCAGTTCTGGAACATAAAATCCCCACCACCCAGTATCAAGCTGTTTGCAGGGAAGAGTTCACTTTTGAGCTGGAGGGACGACCCTGCCCTCTCCTTAGCTAACTTTATAGTCTACCGTTCTTTCCTTCCCCAGCTGTAGCCTCACTTCCCACGCTCTCTTTCCTTACACTGCCTTCCAAATTTGTCTTCTCTCTCTCTGTCTTAAAGATACCTATTGTTAGAGATAGGTTTACTTAGATAATCTATAATAATTTCAGTTTACAATCCTTGAAATAATTAGAGCTACAAACATCTTTTCTTTGCAAAAATGTAACACAGTCCTTGGAATGAGGGTATTGTTGCATAGCTCTGGGAAGAAGACATTATTGAACCTGTGTGTCACTCCCCCTCCATATACTGTGTTCTCTGTGAAGAGTCAGAAGGGCTGTGAGTTAGGGAAATTATAAAAAAACTTTATACAAACAATGCTTTCCTGATGTATGTTAGCTTAGCGGCCGTGAGGATGTATGTTAGCTCATTGGCAGTGAGGATGTATGTCAGTCAGTGGCAATGAGAGCAGGCACATGTTAGCCCAGTGGCAATGAGGGCTTATGTTAGCTCAGTGGTAGTCAGGACATGTGTTAACTCAGTGGCAGTCAGGACATATATTAGTTCAGTGGCAATGCACATCCAACAAAGGGCAATCTATTCTACCATCACAGAATGCAGTTAGGCACACAATGATGCCCTTTGAGCAATCTAGGCTCTATATGTCTTGTCTCACCTCCGTTTGCTAGTTTCAAACTGGTAGAGGTTCTCTTATCCACAGTACACATTTCAGTAGAGTGTGATCTTTCAATATATTAACCATCAGCTACATACTATAAAGGTTGCTCTGAAACAGTCAAGACTTTGTGAGTTTTATGTTTAGTATTTCTTTCATAACTACTTTAAGAACCGTTCTACTTTATAGATCTATCAGTTTTAAAACTACTTTAAATAAGATAGCTGAATCCTACTTCCATAGCAAGAAAGATTATTTATTCATCATTATCAACTTTTGCATCATCACTTTTAGATAATTAACATATGATTAATGAAATCAAAAAAAGTAAAACCTGTTAATCAACTACCAGCTTGTTTACCATTTCATAAAATTACATTATAAGGTATATACATTTATAAAATATTAAGTTATTTTGTTTCTAGAAATATTTTCTCTTTGATGAATTGCATTAAGTTTTGTTCTTTCTCCTTTAGGCTGATTTCACAAAAGCCATTGGCCGTATCTAAATGAACTACATCAACAAGACAGCAGTTCAATTACCATTGACATTCTTTCTGTGCAGCACAATGCCTGGTAGAATAAAACAATATATTGTTTGTAGATTTTTTTTTAATTTGAAGAAACGCTTGTCTCACATCCTGGTATTTTAAGACATTCATCTTTTTCTAGTACTTTTTCTGAGCCATAAACTTGATTAAGCTATATCATATTGTTAGAAATAAGCAGGCATAACGTCACACAGAACTGATTACAGACCATCTTTAATGCATTCATACCACTTCATTTCTGCATCTTTATTAATATTTTAGACATAGCATATTAGAAATGCAGCTATACCACCTAATTTGTCAAGTTTATGAACAGTTGCTTCTATCTAAATGTTTCTAGGCTTGATCATCCTATATACGCATCTGAATATTTGAACTGCCTAAGAATGGACCATTGAGTAAATAATAGTTTTCAAAATTATTTTTGTGCACGTTTAGATCATAACATGAAATCAGTCTCCATGACTTTGCTTATCTCATAGGATCATTTCTGATAGTTATTATGGTATCATAAAATAAAAAGAGACTGACTCAAACTGCATTAAAATGAATTAAGCGGTTTAATTTATTTCCTCACAAAGGAAAATAAAAGTAGTCCAGATGGTAGTCTCCCTACATTGAGCAATAAATATCAACAAATTCTCCATATGCTAAGTAAATAAATAAATGAAAGCAAATAAATGAAAAATTACTTTGATGTCTATGAAACACGTGGTTTCTGAAACTCTGAGATCAAATCCAAATGCAAACGAACATTCCTGAGAAACTGAAGAAGATGGATGAATTGGGTCATTATGGTCCCACATCTCTATAGTAACATATAGAGTCCACTGTGTGTGTGCCCGAGAGTGGTGTAACTGGAAAATGTAGTAGATATATTTTCAGCTTTTTGAAAGAGCACCACACAAATTTCCCTAGTGGCTGCACTGGTTTGCATCCACACCAGTGGTAAATAGATATTTCCCTTTACCGACATCCATGTCATCATTTTTTTTTAAATAAACTTTAGCCATTCTGATTGAGGTAAAATGAAATCACAGAGTAGTATTTTTTTTTAATTTGCAATTCCCTGGTGGTTAAATTTTTTAAATATTTTAAAAATCTTTCTTAGACATTTTATTTTATCACCTTTTTTTTTCTTTTATTTGCTTTCAGGTTTTTCTTTTTTATTGAAAATGGACATTTTTTCCATACAATATATTTTGATGATAGTTTCCCATTTCCTTTCTCCTTCCAGAGAGATCCCCTCCATCTTCCCATTCATCCAACTTCAGGCCTTCTTTCTCTCTTTTTTTTTTTTTTAAAAAAAGGAAGTTTAAAAATAGATAAAATAAAAACAGAATAGAACAAAGTACACAAGCTGTGGGCACAAGAAGCACATCTGCATGCAGAGACTATGTACACAAAGGACTTCTGAGAATTTTCTCTTCAGATCTATAATCTGCTTCCCCCCCCCATTAATGTAAACCAATTCTTTTCTCAACTAATATATTCTGATTAAAGATTCTTCTCTGTCTATTCCTACCAATACCTCCCACCTCCCATTCCATCTGGATCCATTCCCTTTCAGTCTCTCATAAGGACAAGCTTCTAAGACACGGTATTGAAATATAACAAAATACAATAAGTTAAAACAAACCCATCACATCTCATCCATGTTGAACAATGCAAACCAATGGAAGGAAAAGGACGTAGGGGAAGGCACAAGCATCAGTCACTCATTTGGATACATAATTTAGAATCACATTAAAAAAAAACAACAACTAAACTGAAATCTATAATGTATATTCAGAAAGAGGACCTGGTACAGATCTGTGAACGTTCTGTGCTTGTTGCTTTAGTCTCTGTGAGATTATATACCATTTTTCTCAGTAATTTACAGGACCTTATTTTACTTGGTGTCCTCAATCCCTTTGGGCTCTTACACTCTTTCTACCCCATCTTCTGCTGGATTTCCTGAGCTACAAGAGGAGGGGTGTGATGGAGACATCTTATTTAGGGCAGAGTGTGCCAAGGTCTCTCATTCTCTGTTTAACATCTGGGCTCTGTGTTTGTTTCTATGTGCAGCAGGAAGAAGGTTCTCTGATGGTTTATGCCTCACTTTTCAACTAGATCGTTTTAGTTTCTTTTTTGTGCTGTTTAGTTTTTGTTGTTCTTTACATAGTTTATATGCTAACATACTTTAAGATAAACAGCTATAAAGACATTTTCACGTTCTCTAGGCTTTTTCTTTACTCAAGCAATTGTTTCTTTGATGTACAGAGCTTGTAACTTCACACAGCCCCATTTGTCAGTTTTTGGTCTTAATGCTTGCAGTACCAGTGTCCTGTACAGAAAGTCTTTTCTTTTGTTTTCAATAAATTCAAGTGTATTCCCCACTTTCTCTTTTATTAGATCCAGGGTATCCAGTCTAACGTTGATACCCTTGATCTGTTTGGAGTGGAATCTTGTGTAAAGTTTGAGATAAGGATTCTGTTGCTTTCTTATACATGGCTACAGAAGGACCAGCACTATTTAGTCAGGATGCTGTCATTTATCTCCAGTGTACAATTTTTTTTTCTTGAAGAAAAATGTAAGACTTCCAGAGTTTGTGCTGATGTGTGGGTTCACAATTCTGTTTTGTTGATTAGTGTGCCCATGTTTATACCAGGATTCTACCATTTTATCACTAGAGCTATGTAGTATAACAAAATCACAGGTAGGAATGACTCCAGCAGTTTGTTTTATTTTTCAGAATTATTTTGGCAATCCCAAGGGCCTTTTTTGTTTGTTCATTTGTTTGTTGTGTGTGTGATCTCATGGAATATGAGATCTTTTTTTATTTTATGAAAAAAAATTATTGGAGTATTTTTTTATAAAAAGTAAGTACCCTGTTTATGGGGTGTAAGTTTTTAGAATTGTAATATTCTCTTGCTGTTTTTTTTCCTTCAATGAGTATGAACTGAATTGTCCCTGCTTATCACTTCTAAATATTTTTTCATACATGAGTATAGCAATGCTTTTATACTTAGTTCAGTTTGCTTAGAATATGTCATCCTTTTACTCTAAGGTAAGTCTGTCATTGATAAGAAGGTGTTTCCTGG
The DNA here is from genome assembly GCF_014885135.2 of Alexandromys fortis. Lineage (NCBI taxonomy): Eukaryota > Metazoa > Chordata > Mammalia > Rodentia > Cricetidae > Alexandromys > Alexandromys fortis. Next base: position 4,939,284 of record NW_026067975.1, on the reverse strand, counting down.
AGGCAACGGGATTCAGTTTTATAATTCAATCTGTTAGTCCATGTCTTTTTATCTGGAGTTGAGATCATGAATATTTAGAGTCATTATTGAAAGTTGTGTATTAAATCCTGTCATTTTGTTGGTTCTGTCATTTTTAGATCATTTTGATTAATTTTTATGCAATTGTTTCTTTAGTACCCATGACCTTTTGAAAGGTTTTATCCTTCACTTCAGACGGAAATATTGCTTCTATTATTTTCAGTAGAGCTAGCCTTTTAGTCATGATTCCTTAATTTGTTTTTATCATGAAAAATTCTTAGTTTTACTTCAATTTTGATGAATTTTTTATGTGCCTAATAATCTAACTTGACAGTTGTTGTCTTTTAGGACCTGAATTGCATTGGCTTTGGTGGAGCTAGTTAGATAACACATACCTACAGGGCAGTGTAAAACCATCTTCAATAAATTTACAAAATGAAAAACCAATCCTTGGAATTAAATATAGATTAATATTGACTTAGAATAAAAAAAAAGGATGGCTGTGAGAATTAACCAAGGACTATGGAAAGTGAGTGTAAATGGTATATTTTTGTTTTTCAAACAGCAAAAGTCAAAATTCTAAAACATATCACCTACACGTAAAATTATTTATATTACCTCTTTGGCCAGAGCACCTCATATTTTACATGGCATATATATAATAGTTTGTCCATTTTCCACATATCACAATAAGTTAAACCTGAGATTTCAGTTAAGAAAAGCAAACTCGCTTTTACAAAGTCATGCTGTAATTACACATCTGAGTCAAAACTGACACCTGTTCCACTGAGCAATATTTAATTAAATTTATAATATTCAGAAGGAAGAGTATTTTATTTATAGCAGAGAAATGTTATTGAACAAAGCCTACAAAGAAATATTCAATTGAATTGGTATGATGACATTTAAAATGTCTAATTTATCTTTCTTTATTTAGGTATCCATAGTTCTAAATGGAAGCCAGCTGGCAGAGAGTTTCATCACTTTCTGACTTATGGATTAATTAAATACCAATAACTTCATCATACAATGAAGAACCCATATGTGAAATTTCAGTCATTCCATCTACTCTACTGAGCATCACAAGTGTAGTAATAGGAGCAGCGATGCTGCGTCCCCAGCACCCGGTTGCCCGCATGGCTAGCTTATGCCCCGAAATAATTACACGGAAACTGTATTCTTTGAAACACTGCCTGGCCCATTAGTTCCAAGCCTCTTATTGGCTAGCTCTTATATAACAATCTAACCCATTTCTAATATCCCTGTAACACCACGAGGTGTCTTACCAGGGAAGATCTTAACCTGTGTCTGTGTCCGGTAGGAGAATCATGGTGACTCCTCGACTAAGCTTCTTTCTCCCAGCCTTCTGTTCTGTTTACTCCACCCACCTAAGGGTTGGCCTATCAAGGGGCCTAGGCAGTTTCTTTATTAATAAGAAATCACTCTCACATCACACAAGTTGGCCTTTCCTACCTGAAATATGCTCATGATATTTACATTAAACTAGAGTTGAACAAGGTCACTAACTACATGAAAATTCTTAAACACTTACATGCAAAAATTTTTGAAGCAGGGTCTGAGGAGGTGACTCTGTCAAAAAAAAAGTTTGCTTTTCAAGCATGGGGCCATGTCTTTCGACACCCAAAACTTACTTTAAAAGCTAATTCCGTAGTATGCCAGTAATTCTAATGTTGAGGAAGCCAAGATCCAAGAGACTGACTAGTCAGACTAGCCAATGATCACTCAAAGACTGGTTCAGTGAAAGCCTCTATCTCAAAAAGTAAGGTAGAGAAGCAAATGGGTAAGGAACCCGAAATCAAGCTTTTTACTTGCATGTGCACATTCCACATTCCACATATGCAAACAACACTGAACATGTACACACATACATACAAACAAACTGTTGAAAACATGGTGCCTGGATAATGTCAATTATTCACTCTCATGATTGTGTGTCTCTTTGACTCTGTCCATCATCACAAAAGGGGTATTATTATAATTCATACTACTAGCCTATAAAAAGCAAAATTTTGAAGTTAAAAATCTTGCATCACTGTAAATAGAAAATAGTAAGATAAACTACTGTAAATCAGTGGCCATCTGTGTCTATTGGAAATCTCAAATATAATTTTGGATATATTAATTGTATATAATGCTCAAGGATAAAAATGAATATGGGGTAGTTTAGATAAAAAAATATTTTATTCTTTTTTGATAGTAAAAATACTTTTTAAAATTTTATTATTTTTTACTATTCTTTTTCAAGACAGAGTTTCTCTGTAGCTTTGGAATCTGTCCTGGTACTGGCTCTGGTAGACCAGGCTGTCCTCGAACTCATAGAGATCTGCCTGCCTCTGTCTTCTGAGTGATGGGATTAAAGGTGTGCATCACCACTGTACAGCTAAAACTTTATTTTCTAAAGGGAGCTTTCCACACTTTCTCTATCCATTCTTCCATTGAGGGGCATCTAGGTTCTTTGCAGGTTCTGGCTATTACAAATAATACTGCTATGAACATAGTTGAACAAATGCTTTTGTAGTATAGTTGTGCATCTCTTTGGTATATTCCCAAGACTGGTATTGCTGGATCCTGAGTTAGATTGATTCCCAATTTCCCCAGAAACTGCCACACTGATTTCCAAAGTGGTTGCACAAGTTTGCATTCCCACCAGCAATGGATGAGTGTTTCCTTTACTCCACAAGCCATTCTGACAGGTGTGAGATAGTATCTCAATGTTGTTTTGATTTGCATTTCCCTGATTGCTAAGGAGGTTGAGCATGACCTTAAGTGTCTTTTGGCCATTTGAACTTCGTCTGATGAGAATTCTCTTTTCAGTTCAGTACCCCATTTTTAATTGGTTTAATTAGAATTTTCATGTCCAGTTTCTTGAGTTCTTTATATATTTTGGAGATCAGACCTTAGGAAGGGCAGATATAGGAGCCGGGAAGAAGATATCTACATTAAGGGAGCCATTTTAGGGTTGGCAAGAGACTTAGCTCTAGAGGGGATCCCAGATATTCACGGGGATGTCCTTAGCTAGGTCCTTGGGCAGCAGAGCAGAGGGTGCCTGAACTGGCCTTACCCCACTATCACACTAATGATTATCTCGAATATCACCATAGAATCTTCATCCTGTGACGGATAAAGATAAGAGACAAGACCCTCATCAGAGCAACGGACTGAGCTCCCAAGGTCCAGTTGAAGAGCAGAAGGAGGGAGAAGATGAGCAAGGAAGTCTGGACCGCGAGGGGTTGGTCCACCCACTGAGACAGTGTGCCTGTTCTAATGGGAGCTCACCAAATCCAGCTGGACTGGGACTGAATGAGCATGTGATCAAACTGGATTATCTGAATGTGGCTGACAATGAGGGCTGACTGAGAAGCCATTGATAAAGGCACTGGGACTTCTTTCTACTGCATGTACTCGCTATTTGGGACCCTAGTCTATTTGGGTGCAAAGCTAGTAGGCCAGAATTTAGGGAGGGAGGGCCTTGGACTTCCCACAGGACAGGGTTCCCTGCCCTCTCTTAAGGAGGGAGGGGGAGGGAGGAGAGTGAGTGGGGGAGCGGGAGGGGAATGGGAGGAGGGGAAGAAGTATACATTTTTGAATGGAAAAATAAATAAATAAATAATATATATAATATATATAATAAATTATATATATATATACATATATGAGAAAATGTTTTATCCTTTAACATGTTCAAAGCACTGTGTGGAAATAACCCCATTATCTTTACCCAAGATAACTGGGGAGAATCAACTTCTCAAATTTTTCCTCTGACCCTCAAAGGTTCTCCTGGAGCATGCATGCCCTCTACATGATGCACGATGATACATACACACTCATAAACACTAACAATGCGAAAATGATGTTTTATGTTACACAATATCCTGTGCCATAAGAAAGAACATAAGTTTTGTATGTATAGTCTGGAGATTATGTGTATTTCTCCAGCCACTGAAATAAAGAATGTTTCCACAGATGTATTCAATATTGGAAATCAGTGGCTGAAACCATGTACTTCAAATCATTAAAGACATCTTACATAAAATATATTGTATTTCCAATATCCTATGAATGTTGAGGAAATATGTAATACAAAGTGCAAAATATAAAATAAAAATCAATCAACAATACTCCTTGTATGAGCAAAGAATACATCTGAAAAAAGGTCAATTGTCTAGTGATTTTTCATTATGTGTCATCTTCTAGAGGAAGAATGAATTTGGATTTATGAGCTCATTATTGGGCATCACAGCACTGCTTCATAACTAACTCCTTGTTTATATATCTCTATTCACATAGCCAGTGGGCTTGTAAGACACCACAACAAGCAAAACTTGTTGCTTTTATCTTCACAGCGCATACTGACACAGAGTTTTCCCCTTTAAAAAAAGTTCTAAGATTGATCTCCATGTGAAAGCTTTTTTAACATTACATTAAATTGCTAGGTTGCAATTGATTATTTAATAAAACTATTTCATAGCTTCTGAGAAGATTATTTCAAAGCATTTAGCTTTATGCGAGTCATTAAATTTGCAATGAAAAGCAGTAAGAAACAGGAGTGACCATAACAGGAGTTCTGTAATTGCTTTGCTGAATAATTCTACCATTCCATGGCCAGCCCTGTAGCTCCCACAGTGCAAAATATATTTCTAAGCATTCCCACAAACATAGGCATGTATGTATATACTAAATGCTTAAATATTCATTATCACTTCAAGACTTTAGGAACTTATTTAATTTACTCTGAAAGTTCCTGGGAAAAAAATCTCTTTAAACAAATGTTTGCTTAGTATCCTTTGTGGGTGTTATATAATTTTCGGATTTTATAATATATGGAACAGTATATATTTTCCTGGGTTGGCTTTCTAAATGGTATGTACTTAATTCATCAGTCAAAATTGAACTAAGTATAGATTTTCAAAAAGGAACGTAAAATATTCATGTTATTAGGATAGATTCTCTTAGACTAGCATTATTTGAAGACCAAAAATAGAAGTAGGTTTATCTTTGGAATACCTTTCCCTTGTTTGACCTCCATGAATAACATCACTATTCTCCCAGGTGGTCTCAGAACAGTACTCCAGCATTCAAAGGAGCCCCTATACTTCTGAAAGATTTGCATCCCTACAAGTCTATAAGAAGTTTAAGACATCATAAGCCAAAAATTTACTGATGCATTTATTCTGCCAAAACCATGGCATAGCAATACAGTGCCTAGTAGAGGACCAGCTATCCACTCTAATGCTGTCTGAGTGGTAGCTAGGATACATTGCTTCTTCCAGCATCAAGAAACAGTACTATACACCAACAGCCTGGAAAATGGAGACACTTTAAGCTTCATAGTCAAGTGTCAACTGAATGCATTCTGTACTTTTGTACTTCTACCCAGAGAAACAGTCATAAGTTAGGAGATCTGCAGATCACTTGTAGACAAGCCTTAAACATCTTCAAAAAATAAGGGAGCAAATAACTAACTTTTAGCACTGAAAATATCACCAATGAGATATTAAAATGTGCTCTTGATGGCAAAACTGGAGTAAGACAGACATAGCTTTAATTTATATCTTTCTGTGCCATGAAAAAATAGGTGAGTTAAAAAAAGCAGAAAATTTATTGTCTTAGATAAAAATTTTAAATAAATTAATAAATAATAAATAGCCATTTTATTTTCAAATGTTATTGTGCGTATCTGTAATCAGATATACCCTGACTTGACTGCTGGTCTCTGATAGCCTACTCAGAGGCTGAATATGAATTATAAATTTTCAGCTGATAGCTAAGGCTTGTTGCTAGCAAACTGTTACACTTAAATTAACCCATAATTCTTATCTATGTTTAGCCACATGGCTTGATACCATTTGCTGGCAATTGGCAGCTCCCTGACTCTGCCCTATCTCTTCCCAGAATTCTCTAGTCTGGCTCTCATACTCAATCTCTTCCTCTCCAACTATCAGTCAATCAACATTCTATTAACAAATGAGGGTAATAATATTATAGTGTAGAAAATGATTGTTCAACAGCACATCTTAGGCAATCTTACGACATTCATTATAGAAATAGCCCTCAAAGTGGCTGTTGTATACCACTGGGTACCTAGTTGGAAGACTGATTATTTAGCCAGAACACGTTAAGATACTTTCTCAATATGAAATTCTTGAAGTCATAAGGTTTACTTCAGCATTCATATCATTTCAAGCAACTGCCACACAAATTTACCTTTGGATCCCCTCCCCGCCCCACACACATACATCACCATTATTAATCATGCATTTATCTTCAGCTGGATTTCAGTTCTGAAGATGGGCCTCTGAAGGTATGGTGCAATCAATTTACCCCAATTCTTTGGAACAATGTTTGGGTTTTACTTGGTTGTTTGGTTAGGTCTGTTTTGCTTTACGGAGAGGATTGAGTTAAATGAAAATAAGGAAAAGTGAAACCATTAAATTGCTATGGTTTAATCAGGGCTGATTCATGTTTTTTTCTTGAAAGCTAGGCTAGCAAATTCCTGTGACAGATGCTGCTCTACCATTTATGGTACCTTAAGGAAATCCAACTTTCAGTAAAATTTGAAGACAAAAAAGAATATTAGCAGTCTCATTATGACACCATTTAGTTCTATAGATCATAATCTTTGTAAAGATTATTATTCAGGTCATAGACTGTCAATTCTATGAATCAATGTGCTCCTTTCCTTCCTCTTCTCCCTTTTCATTTTTCATTATAATAATGAATATATTTTGAGTTAATTTATTATTCATTGCCAATGGAAGTACTAGAATATGTGTAACAGAAAATAGAAGTCCTATTTTGGGGGATAAAGGAGGCAGGTGAGATATAAGAATGCAGTAGGACAAAAGAAGTCAATATTTTCGAAGTGGATTACTATGTGTGTTTGAAAATCCGCAGTTAAACTCATTGCTGTGTGTGCTAATATAAAATTTAATGTAGAAGGCTTTTATGTGAAAAAGATGCATAACTATGAAATTAAAATGTACATATATGTACCCCATATAAAATTATCTTACCTAATTTAATTGATGCCCGAGAATTCAGTCCCTATTGGCTTTCAACTAAAACAGGGAATTAAAATTAATCTTGTTCCTTCTTCTAACTAATGAAAACAATGCCAATCAGTGGTACGTGTCAGAGTGTAACGTCTTAAAGTCAGTGGCACTAATAATCAATTCAACTGGATTGAAAGAGTAAGGTATTATAGAATTTGCCCTCCACAGTCTGTCATAATTTATTTAGGATTGTTAAAATGTAGCTCACTTTGGCAATCACACTCTGAAGATTAAAATCCCACAGATATCAAATGAAGCCATTGTTTAAATTTGAGGACATCTCTTTTTAATGGTTTTTAATAGGCAAACACACAATAGATATCAAATTTTAGAATTTGACCTATTTTCTAACCTATCTTGAGTGATGTGCCTGCATTTACAGCTAAGAACTCACTCAGAAAGCTTTCATTTCATTTTGGTAATTAACATATTTAATTGGTAAGATCTTCATCAGTCATCAAAAAGAACAATTTTAATTGCTTTCTTTTAAAGTGAAAATAAAGGAATGAAGACTAATGACAAACAATAACTACAAATCTGAAACGAGAACTGTCCATGAAGTCTCGCGAGTGGTATGAAACAGTGAACAACTCATAAGATCTGGACTAAAGAGCGAACAAGTGATCTTTTCTGCTATAGCTTAGGTATGATAAACCGCAACCTGTAACAAATATCAATAAAATTAACTCCTTTTTCCAGTTTTTCTTATGATTGACAAAAGAAAATTTCTTCTCCAAGAATGCCAAATGTTCTTTTTAAAAAAAATACTGTTATATAATTATGTTTGAACTGTACAGGTTTCTCTGTCCTGTAACCCACAACATTCCCTAAACAAAACCTTCTTTGTGTTTGTGTTTTTTTTGAGACAGGGTTTCTCTATAACTGTGGAGCCTGCACTGGAACTATAAACCAGACTGGCCTTGACCTCCCAGGGGTCCACCTGCCTCTGCTTCTTGAGTGCTGGGATTAAAGGCGTGTGCCACCACTGCTTAGCATAAACAAAACCATAAAAGAAAACTAAATATATTTTTAAATAACATAGGCTATTTTATATCTTCTGATTTCTGTGTTTTGAATCTGTGTTTATCTACATAAAATTTTAAATAGTAAATGTGTAGATTTAGTTTTTAAATTACTATTTCCAGCTATGTTTTTGTGATGATTTTAGTCTAATTCCTTAAGAGAAAAATTGAAAGCATATTCTTTATGATTAAATCACATAATTACTTTCTTGTTTAAGATCTTCTCCCAACTTGAATATGATATCTCAGCCAAAATGTCAGACACATTTTTCAAGATTTAGAGTTAAAAAGGAAAATCATATAGTTATCCTCTTGGCTATGGGAAGTAGACAAAATTGAGATCTTGGGGTTGGGGTGGGTTGGGGATAAGGGGGGGAAGGGGAGAGAAAAGTGAGAAGGGGAGGATTAGGGGAACTTGGGGAAACAGGAAGATTGGGATAAAGGAAGGTTGGATAGGGGAACAGGGAAGCACATATCTTAGTTAAGGGAACCACCTTTAGGGTTGGCAAGAGACTTGAACTTAAGAGTGGCTCCCAGGAGCCCAAGGCGATGTCCCCAGTTAGTGCCTTGGGAAGCGGAGGATAGGGAACCTGAAATGACCCTATCCCATAGCAATACTGACGAATATCTTCCATATCACCATAGAACCTTCATCTGGTGATGGATAGAGATAGAGACAGAGACCCACACTGGAGCACTGGATTGAGCTCCCAAGGTCCCAATGAGGAGCAGATGGAGGGAGAACACGAGCAAGGATGTCAGGACCACGAGGGGTGCACCCACCCACTGAGACAGTGGGGCTGATCTATTGGGAGCTCACCAAGGCCAGCTGGACTGTGACTGAAAAAGCATGGGATAAAACAGAACTCTCTGATCATGGCGAACAATGAGGGCTGATGAGAAGCCAAGGACAATGACACCGGGTTTTGATCCTACTTCCTGTTCTGGCTTTGTGGGAGCCTAGCCAGTTTGAATGTTCACCTTCCTAGACATGGACGGAGAGGGGAGGACCTTGGACTTTCTACAGGGCAGGGAACCCTGACTGCTCTTTGGACTGTAAAGGGAGGGGGAGAGGAGTGGGGGGAGGGGGAGAGCAGTGGGGGAAGGAGGAGAGGAGTGGGAGGAGGGGGAGAAGGATGGGAGGAGGGGGAGGGAAATGGGAGGCTGGGAGGAGGCGGAAACTTTTTTTTCCTTTTCTTAATAAAAAAAAGAAAACATCAGCAACATAAATAACATCGGTTCATATTTTAAATTTATTTTTCTATAATGTTATATATCTAAATAAGCATAGGAGGTTATAGAAAACTATAATAATTTCATTCCACATTTGTCGTATTTACATGGAAAACGAATCAGTTAACTTTATTTAAGTTTTTTTTCCTTTTGTTGATGATGAATCACAGGCAAATTAAATGAAATGTCCTGACATGGATGGCTTGCTCTAAACCCACATTTCAAACCAGCATCTCCATTTTCATTTTTGTCTGAATTGATGCATTCATAATGTACCCCTGTCAAACTTAACATATTGAAAGCCTTTTTCCAAGATGATAACCACGCCCTCTTAACGGTTAGGTGTGCTGTACTTTCAGTTTATAATTGTAACTATGGTTACATTTTGCTTATGAGTTATTAATATGTGTCTCCTCTATTTCAAATAAAAGATCCCTTGTCAATGATTAGCCACACAAAGGGGAAAGTGTTTGTTTTTCACAAATGTTTTCATTTCATTGCTCTACATTAAATACAAAGATCTGAGGCCAACAAGTGAAACAAGACACACCTACAGTTTATATCTACAATGCTGAACCTCCCAGCCCTCACTGCCTTCTCATTTAATGAAACTTGCCCTTTTATCTTGCTTCAAACCTGAACATTTTTCTCTCATTTGATAAAACAGATTCAGTTACTCAGAAATATCTGCCTCATATTTTTTTTCTTCTTTACAGAAAACATCCAAACTCCAGTGATTGTCACTGCGTTGGCTACCTCTGTGACTGAGTTGAACTGCAGAACAAGCAAGCTTGTTTTCTGTTCCTGCAAAACCTCTGTTCAGGTCTCCGTGTGCCAGGCAGGTGATTCTTAAATACTGAATGAGAGGTGGTGTGATTGTTCCTGCCTTATGTTTTACATTTTTTTTTTGTTTTCTCTAAAGGTCAGATTCATTTAGGAGAGGCTCCATGACACTGCAAAGTCTTACCTCCTCACTTGTCGTACTGCTTTCCAGTGTTACCACCACTGCAGCAGCACAAAACACACATTCCCAAGGGCAAATTGCTAAATAAGAAGCAGGAAACTTAAGTGAAAATTGATATAAAGGAAAACACCCTCAAACTGTAAAAATACAGGTACATATGTCAAATGGTTACGAAGTAGGGGCCTGAGAAGATGGCTTATTTGTTAAAGTACCTATGTTGCAATCCTGAAGACACGAGTTCCCATCCCTAAGAGTCCATTTCATTTCTGGGCACAGCTAAGCAAGGGAAATTACTTTTTGTAATCTGAACACAAATTAAAGACACCTGAGAAGAAGAACCATCAATTAAGAAACTACCTTCATCAGAAGATCAGTGGGTATTCCTCTGGAAGTTCTCTGGATTTACGATTACTGTGGGAGGGCCCAATCACGTATTTGTGTACGTTTGTGTGTTTAGATGCACATGCCTGTACATGCACACAGGGGCCATGGAAAGTCTTTAGATGTCTTTGTTCCTTTGAAGCAGCATGTCTTACTGAACCTACAGCAGCTTTTTCCACATAGGTTATCAGCCAGAAAGCCTCAGCAACCTTCCTGTCTTCCTTCCTCTTACCTCCAGTCTGGGGCTTACAACTGTATAAGGAGTAACTTTTACATGGGTGCTGGGATCTGGATTCTTATCCAATATTTGTTTAACTGAGACTCTTACCCATTGAGACATCTCTCTCATCTTTAGAATCATTTCTAGAGTAAAGTGAATAACTATATGAAATTTGATTCCAATACGTAAAACTACAAACAAATTTGCTATATTTTCATTGATAGTGACACATAAATGTATTTCTAGTTACAATTGTAGTAAGAAATGAGTTCATTCATATAGCTTCTATTATAATATGCAGATCCATGAAATTAGGATAATTACCATTTTAAGAGAATTTGTTCATCAACATCATTAGTTATTCTGGCTGGTATTGTGACTTCTCCTATTTGGATTTATGCTTATTTTGTATGATATTTTGTAGCACAATTAATAAAAACCCAGAGGCTGATATTGGGGTTCAACCTAAATGTCAGGAAAGCAAAAACAGTCAGTCATTGGCTCTTACCTCTACCTCAGTCCAAATGTCAATCCTGCCTCCAGGAATCCTCAGAATGAGACTGAACATCAGAGCTGTCTCCTCCTGTCTTACATTCCTCTCTAGTGCTGGGATTAAAGGCTTACACCTCTACCTGATTTCTATGGCAAACAACTGTGACTAGTGGGATTATAGGTGTGTGTCACCACTCCCTTACCTGTTAGACTGATCAGGGAGACTGTTTCACTCTCTGATCTTCAAGCAAGCTTTATTTATTAAAATATAAATGAAATACCACTACAACATTGACATAGATTACTATTAAAGTAATAATTATTGACAATTGATGGGTTGATTTTGAAAGATGGATTTAAAATTGATGGCTGAAGAAGAAACTAAGAACATTTTGTTGATGATGTTGTTGTTCAATGGTGATGTCATTCCTGATTCATAATACTTAAGAAGTATTATGCTATTTTTCCTGGTAACAACTATCTAAAACTATACTCTTTTGAAAATTAGAAAAAAAGGAAGTACAATAAAACAGAATAACAAAGCAAATTCCATGAAAGGCTGGCAAAGCAACAAAGAGGCATTGCTAGACTGTACTCACCTATCTTCTGCCATTAGCATTATTCTCACAATATTCCCAGTTTCTAGGCATAGGGTCCTGGGCTTTCTTGGAATAAGGGGACATTATTTTCATACCAGAGGTACAGATTATTTTAATCTTTGTGTGGTACTTTACTTTCTATTTGCATTAATAGGTATTTCATTTCTGTAACCATCGTCTTGTACTGGGTTTCTCTTTGTTTTAATTATCAAAAATGGTACCTGGATTCCTGAGAGTATTGAATATAATAAGTAATTAAGCTCTAGATTTATGTGAGAAACAGAAGATATTTTCAGGTAAAAGAAGCAAATGGATCCAAGTCCCCAAAGCTACATCAGATGGAGTATGCGTAAAGCCTCTTGAGAAGTGATGTGCAAAAAAGATAGCGAACCTGGGGAGCAGCACAGGGAAAATTAGAGATCTGTTCAAAGTGTCATAGCTTAGAAAGGACATTGACCACATGGGGACTCCATTTTAGAGTGAATCTATTCCAATTCTTTTGCAACTGATCCCAGCTTACCTGGGACTGCACTAGGTTGCCCAAGTGTTCCGTTTCCCAGCTCCCCGAGCAGTGTTAGAGCGTCATTTGCAGCGCTGTATCATCCTCCGCTGCACTTAGCCTGACCTCACGAGGTTTGCAACTCTTGTTAGCATCCAAATCCTTTTAATATTTTATATGATTTGATTTGTTAAGTATTCTCCGGCTGCTGAACTCAAATCAAAGTGAAGGTGAAGCTCTAATATGTCCTGTCTGTCACACCGCTCTGGCTATGTGCAGCTGCGTTGTGCGATAAAAGCACTCCTTCAAGTTGGGGTTCCTTTCTCACTCTCCTTTTATTCACTGAAGTATTAAAGAAAGAGAAAAATAGCACACAAAAGGAATAGATGTTCCCCCAAGAGAAGCAGTGATATGCATCTGTAGGTATACACTTCCTTCAGAACCTTTCTTCACCTACTAGAAACTTGTGCCAACAATCAGTTCTTCATAAATGTAGCATGTGGCATGTTTACACATTTTTTGTTGTTATAACTTATCGAGAAAAAAATTTGTCACCCAAATTTTTCTACTTTTGTTCTCCAAAACTTACTACCCAGACAGTAATTTAAATTCCCTCATATTTCTGGGAGAGGAGGAAGTATTTAAAGGAAAAGTATTAAATAGTCACATCATTTGTCTGTGGTACTGTATTTGAGGAACTAATTCTATAGTTTATCCCCTACATGGCTGTTGGATTCATTAATTCCAAACTGGCATTGAAGCTGAAAATTAAAGTTAAACTTGCATAATAGGTTATTTTTAACATGATGTTATTAATATATAAATATCAAAGTATTTTGAAAGGATATAAATGCATTTCCATGTTGCATGTATTAGTTTTAGAACAGTATTTGGCATATGTTTGTTACACCATATTGAGAATGACTTCTGCAGTTTTCCAGTATATTCCTTGAAGAAATGTAATGTCAAGAGTAGGTTAAGACAATAGGCTTTGTCTTTTTATGGAGATAACTAGAAGAACAAGTTCTCCCAAAATAAAAATAAACTAGAATTAGCATGCAAACATGCTATGATAAACGTATTTCCTTATCTTAAATTGATTATATGTTTAGATACTAGTTAGAGCTACAATACTTATATGAATTTTGTTCTTATACTGCTTAAATACTAGCCTTTACAGTTTCTACATACTAAAACCAATTTAGAAGAGTATGCTGCATAAGGAGAAGAGAATTATAAAAGAAAGTATAACAAATTCTCTCTAAAATTCATCATCAAATTCATGGTCCTCATCTATATAGTAGGGATATTAGAATTTTGCTTTAATTTGTTCCAGATTTAATTGATTTAATAGTCATAGTTGCACAAACATTACAATAAAAGGCAATATAAAATATGCTTAATTAATAACTAATACTTTCCATATCCAGCAGCACTTAATATGTAAAGTTTTGCAAACATATATCAAAAAATTACTGCCATTTTTACTCCTTGTGAAGAATCACAATTTCTGCTTTAACTATTTATTTATTCTAAACTGATTAAAGATTGTGATAAAGCACTCTATTTCAGTCTTTTAGAGGCCAGAAATGCATTATTAGCTATTATTATATTATATTATATTATATTATATTATATTATAGATATAAACATGGAAATAATACTAACAAGAATAAAGTATAGAAGTGCTTATAATTGTGTTTTCCTCAAAGCAAACTAGGGGCAAGGCTAAGTCTACAAACAGCTTGATTTTCTAACCAGCTTGGACATTGCACAGCAACAAAGTATTCATGCCCTCCACAGAAAGAAAGCTGCAAAATGACAGGCTTTGGGATAGTACAATGCAGACCTATCCCCTAACTCCTTGAAAAAGGAAGAGATAATCTCTTGTCTTTTTTTCTACTTCTTATTCTTTTGTCCTCTGTTTTTGTGTCATTGTGATTCCCCAAGTTGTAATTATGACCCAGTATGTTAGACATCTTAGAACAAATAGATAAATTTCAGGGTATGTATTATCTATGAACACTGAATCAAAAGACTGAAAAACAACCTAAACACATCAATAATTATTAACAATATTTAAGCAGTCATACTTCCCATAATAAAAGTATGACTTAGCAAATTTCTTGATGATTTCTACCATATTTTAAATAGGCAGCAATATAAATGCTGCTCCAAACATTTCGTAAAGAAAAAAGAAAGCAAACAGTTACAAATTCATTCATTCAATTCAAAACAATCTAAGCATAAAGACTAGATATGGGCTCAACAACAAATAAACAAATAGACAATTTCCTTGATGAACATAGACACAAAAATTCTCACTAAAATGTTTGCAAATGGAATTCAAAACACATTAAAATATACACACCATGATCAAGTAGGTTTAATACTAGGAAAACAATAATTGGTCAATGTGCCATCAAAAACAAAGATGTGTCAACATGCCATCAAGGGTATCGATGAGTCAACATGCCATCAAAAAAAAAAGAGGTCAGCATGCCATCAAAAACAACGATTGATCAGTATGCCATCAACAACAATGATGGATCAACATGCCATCAAAAACAATGATGGATCAACATGCTATCATAAACAATAATGGATCAACATGCCATCAAAAACAACAATGTGTCAACATGCCATCAAAAATAATGATGGATCATCATGCCATCCAAAACAACAACAGATCAACATGCCATCAAAAACAATGATAGGTCAACATATTATCAAAGACAGAGTTGATACAATCTAAATAAAACATGGGTTGCATAAGTAGAATCAGAAATCGGAATCACACAGTCATCCTCGTACATAATAAATGCTACACATGGAAAATCAATAGCTAAGAGAATATTGAAAGGGAATACCTCAAGTACTTTATCTAAAATCAGAAATGAGACAAGGACATCTGTCTACCCTGATCCTCTTATGGAGTCTAGTTCCTAAAATCTCAGCAGAATAACACAACAGAAAAATAAAATGGACACCACCTGAAAAGGAATAAGGTGAAGGTAATATGATCTTCACAACTCCAGCTGAATACTTTTTGATTAACTATCACTTTCAGTAAAATATTAGGATGCAAAACCAACTAACAAAGTTCCATCACTTTCATATAAGCTGTTTGCAAACTTGCTGGAAAAGAACATAGGAAGATACCTCATGATAGCCTCAAAACAAAAGAAAATAACTAATTACATACTTAAGTGAAGATATCAAACAATGGGGCAGTGACATGGTTTATGAGTAAAAGCACTTACCCTACAACTTCAGAAAAACCCATAGAAAGGGGAAAGGAGCAAGTTGATACCCCAAAGTTGTCATCTGACCTGCATACTTACAGTAGCATGAACACCCCAACACAAATCATGAACACACAGTCTCTACAAAATACATTACTTAAACTTGGGCAGTGGAGGCACACACTGTTAATATCAGCACTCTCAGGCAAAGATAGGCAGATCTCTGTAAGTTCGAGGTCAGCCTGGTCTACATGGACTAGTTTCCAGGACAGCTAGGGCTGTTACATAGAGAAACCCTGTCTTGAAAAACAAAACAAACCAACCAACAAACAAAAATACTACTTAACATAAAAATACACAATAATGACTTCAAAAGTCTACAAATGCCTGAGGAGTGAATTGTAGAGGACTTTAGAATCAGACAAGGACTGCCATGCGTGTGGAATGGTATAATTAATATTGTCTAAATGGTAAAATTTTAAAAAGTAATCTCATGATGCATCATAGTACTCATCAAAATAGCTATGCATTCTTCCAAAAAAAATTTAAGAATCACAAGAGTCATATAAAATAATCAATAAAAGTATTCCTGAGAAAAAGTGCAATGACTGAGGTCTCAAAATCCATTTCCAGACTATTGGTCACAGCCAAATTATCAATAACCATGCAAACAGAAAAAGGATGAGATGGAATATAAATCTTCAGAATACATTTTGACCCATCATCTAATCTGTGTGTTTTGTTTGCTTTCAGGATTTCACTGTGTAGAAACCCTAAGCTGTCCTAGAGCTCACTTTGTAGACCAGGATTGCCTTGAACTCAACGAGATCCACCTGGCTCAGCTCCGTCTGCCTGCCTGCCTGTCTGTCTGTCTCTGCCTCTCTCTGTCTCTGTCTCTGACTCTCTCTCTCCACAGAGAGAGAGAGAAAGTGTGTGTGTGTGTGTGTGTGTGTGTGTGTGTGTGTGTGTGAGAGAGAGAGAGAGAGAGAGAGAGAGAGAGAGAGAGAGAGAGAGAGAGAGAGAGAGAGTGAGCGAGCTGGGGAGGGAGAGAAGGCCTTTTCAAGAAGTGGTGTTGTGAAAACTGGATATCCGCATCTGAACAACCAATATTGCATTCCATTCTGTCATCAAGTATAAAAAAAATGGAAATTAATGAAAAGGTTTATTATTAATATAAGGTATAAAATTTGAAATCATTAGGCAAAAATAGGGAAACATTTCAATATGCAGTCAATTCACATTTAAAATGTTACTTAAATATCTCAAAAATAATAGTGAGAATTTATAAGTAGTGATTGTCAAATTAGAACATTTTTAATAATAAAATATATAATTAATAGGGTAAACTGACAACTTTCAGAATGAGTAAAAATTGTTCCATTATTGGTTCAGTGAGGAATTGAAAACTAAATAAAAGAGCAAGCAATTCATTCAATAAATATACAGGCTATCTGAAAACATATTTCATTTATTTTGTAATTATTTAGCAATAAAAAGAAAACAATATGTTATATGACAACAAACAAAACTGAAGATTGTCATACTAAATGAATATGACAAATGTGTAAGGCCCTGTTTGTTTTTTCTCTTATGGAATTCAGAGGTGTGAGGACTATTGGAAATGTGGAATAAGAAAGGGACTAGAAAAGTATCAAAGACTAGGAATATGATGAAAATAAACTATATGCATGTATGGAAATGTGATAGTGATCTTTATTTTGTACTATTAATATCTGGTAACAAAAAGAAAAAAGGAATATGAGAATTGTATTTTAAATGAGATGTTTGAAGTAATATAATTAAAATTTATAAATGCAATTAAGCTGTATTTAAGGAAATTTTGGAAAATAAGTCAACTAGCCAATATTTATTTTTAATAGTCTCTAAAACCTTCTGTTTTAATGTTTCCTTAATGGTTATTGCAAATTGAGAATCTTGAAAAGCTATAAACTGAGTGGGTGCTATCTAGGGAATACCATACATTATACGCAAACAGGCTTGCTCACAAAATGTAAAGAATCCTGTCTCGGTGGGAAATAGATCCAAGTACCTGGATCCAAGAAAATGTGGCTATGCTGAGTTTGTACATTTTATTCGTTGGAACCAGAGTTCAGCATTCATGGAACCTGCTTGCTACTTATTTAGCTGTGAACCATAGCCCATGGTCTACAAAAACATTTTCATCAGTCCTTTCTCTTAAGGCCAATCATTGATCTGTGATAGAGACACAGCAGAAAGCCTAAATAGCCAGGAAGTTGTTCTTCATATGAACCTGTGTGCTAACAAGTGCTAGGAATAAAACCTTGAAGACCAAGATTCTACAGGCTGACTGGAAAAAGATGAGTCTAAAGAACTTCAAAGCAGAATTTGCCATGTTGGCCATGAATTTTATGAAGAAAGCTAAAATGATGGTACAGATTGAGGGAGCATCAGGAGCCATGGATGACAAGAACACTTGTAGAAAAGTAGGAATTTAAATCAGAACTTCATTAGTTATCAAGGGTTGTTCTGCTATGAATTATAACCCACACAGAACTATATACATGCCTCCGAATTTTTCATAAATTAATAATGAAATGGCTTCTTATAGTCCTCTAGGATAGGGTTATTATCTAAATAAATATCCAATTCAATAATGCTTTAAATACAGGGCTTCAATTTGATAATGAATGTGATTTTGAACATTCAATTTATTTCAGGAATGTTCATACTTCAAGTGCTTCAATAATAAATAAGTTGGTTTACATTTCTATAATTATTTCACAATAAATTTTTCATAATATTTATATAATACCTAATGAACTTTATCAAACACAATATGACACAAAGGCTAATGAAGAATATAATTTCTATGGAGTGATTTAGCACCTATTATGAAGGTTTTACAACAATGGCCAAATTATGGAGGCATCTGAGTGGATTGTCAGGTTAGATACGGCTTGTAAGATAATGATATGAGTTATGAATTACTCTCTGATTACAATCTCAATAAGATGTGGAAGACTATGGAATGAGGTAGTTTACGGAAAAACTGAGTTTCTTACAGCAAATGTCAGATTTCATATACGTGATAGCCTTCCAAGTGCCTCTCTTCTCTGTCTGTCTGTCTCTCTCTTATATATGTGTGAGCAGGTGCATACTTGCCATAGTATGTATATAGTGGTTAGATGATACAGTGGTTAGATGTATATAGTTGGTTCTCACCTTTCACCTCATTGCAAGCATGGTCTCTTTTGTTTACTGTTTTTTTTTGTTTTGTTTTGTTTTGTTTTTTAATCCCAGTACAGCTGACAAAGAGGTTTCAATGATTCCCCTGTCTCTCCTGTCCATTTCACTCTGTAAGCCCTGGATTTATAAATATATGTTGGCATAAGTGGCTTTATATAGATTCAGGTCACCACACTTGTATAGCAAGCACTTTGGCATCTTCCCAGGCTCCAGGAAATCTTTTGTATGAACAGATATATATTATAATCTAAAATTTAACAAAGTAATCAGAGCTGAAGATAAAAGCTTTGACTCGAACATTGGATCTAAGGTATGACAGGTTCCAACACCTGTAATTCACATAACTGTACAGGCAAATATTATGAAAAGATTTCAAGAAAACATCCAGGATCTTCCCCAGGAAATCACAAAATGTTGCAGTTATACTTCCCTAATATCTAGGCCTTGAAAATATTGTAAGAGCTAAATGATAATCACTTGTATCAAATGTTGCCAACAGATTAAATAAGAACTCCCTATTGACAGTTAGATTTGGCTACGTGGAGGTAATTTAGTCAGGAGTGCTTTTGACAGAAACAAAGGAAAGTCGAGCCTTATTAGAGAGAAAGAAGACAGTAACTGGACTTCAGGTGTATATTAATCTGAACACAATTCTGCTTCATAGAGAAGTCCAGGGGAAGGGTTATCACAGAAGCACAAAAGGTTCAAGACACTAAAACGTTTAATTACTGAAGAATTATTCATTATGTTTGTAATGAAAACGAATGAATGAAGACTAACAATGCCTAACCTATTGCTAAGAATGGAAGAAAGAGGCCTGAAAGGTGGCCCTAACAAGAGATGGATGCATAAGGGATTAAGGCATATTTAGAGCAGAAACGTGAAAGTTAATAGTCTTGACACATTTCTGCTCACCTTACCATCCTATGTATTTTAGAAATATCATCAAATTTTTACAAGTAAATCAAATAACCACTTTCTTCCATAATAAGCTCCTTTTTGCATGCAGTGAATGAAGTTATTTTAAGCATCCCCTTAGCAAATTTTATTATACAACACCTACTAACTATTGCTCCTCTGTTATATCTCTAGATTTTTTCTAACTACATAACTTTAGTTGTATATACTTTTGAAATGGAGGTGGAAGATCCATCCTTTCCTGGAGCACTGTGCAGGTGTTAAGCATTATCAAAATACATTTAAAATCTGTGGGAAACACTTATTGTTAGTAGGTGTTTCTTAAATTCTCATTGTAAGTACTCATTCTGTATTCATTTTCTTGCAAGTAAGCAAGAGTATTGGTGGATGGGACAATTTGCCTCTCCAGTTAGCAGCTGGTGCATTCTCCTTTGCGGCAGCTGCTGCCTTGAGAAAAAGGACTGTTTTTTATTTTTTTTTCAGAGTCAGAAACAGTGCCGCTTAGCAGCACCAGCAAGGTTGAACACTTCACAGAAAAACCATACAATGATCACAGCTGATTGCTTTGGTTCCTGAAGGTATATCTTTAGCCAGGGCTTTTTTAAGCAGTTAGTATCAGAATGTTTGCTATTAAACGCCTGGGTGAACTCTAGATGATCCCTGTAATCTTTTCCACCTACAACAAAAAAGAAGCATTTCTCCTGGCTGCATAGCAGAGGGCTAATGGAACTGGTGTGGCAAAGCTAGGTAGGTGCAAATGCATACATTTGTGTATGAGTGAGGATTCTGTGATTGGTCCAGTTCCCTCTCTTCTGGTTATCTCATGAGGCTGTTCACTCAATGAGGCACCTGGGGGATGCTCTCCTGTATTATTTACCCTGGATTGCATCATCAACTCCTATAAAAGGTATTATTTTCTTGGCTGCTTTTGGTAGTGCAAGCTGAACCCATAGCACAAAGAAATAAGTAGCAATGACAGCAGAGAGGCAGTGATGACTGAGCAATTGAACAGAATGAGGGTCAAGAATGGTAAAACAGCCAGCTGCTTGACAGATGAAGACTTTGAATAATCAGGACAAGAGTGAGGGGAGCAGTGGAAGCAGAGATTTGGAAGTAGAGGACAGAAATTTGGGGCCAAACAGATATAGAAGACAGTAGAAAGTCAAATAAATAAGATGGAAGAGCCGTATATGGCTGCTAAGCCTTCAACTCAGATAGGTAAGACTTTAAAATGTAAAAATCCTTTTTGGCATACCACAAGCAGACTTAGACTTGTTTTGTTCTGTAGCCATGGTTCACTTCATCCTCTTAGAGGACATTAGATTTCTTCATATGTAAGCTGAGCTTGGGTGACAGTTTATCCAAGTGTCTGTTCTTCAAATGTTAAGTCGAAGAAATGACATTTATGACATTATATCTATGATTGTGTACTCATTTAAAACCTCTTTTAGAAGGTGGGGTTGATAAAGCTAAAGAATGGTTCAATCTAACAAGGTTAGTGATGTGGCATTAAGAGGCTTTATCTGTTATAAGTCAGTCAATGTTGATTCACAAAATAATTCGCATCATATTTAAATTATCAAACACAATTTGATTTGATAGTCTCAGAATTTTTAAAAATTTTTAAAAGTTCAGCTACATAATTTCTGTATTGCATGGTCTCAAAATTCATAATGGGCTACTTCAACTACTCTTGATATTGAGTCTTAACATGAAACTACATGATAAGAATAAATGTTTTCATCAGAATTAGAAGCAATAATATGCCTGGGTCTGAAGTGTGAACATCTATCGTTTAATATTCTCACATTCAATTTCAATAATTTTGGCTCCAGTTTCTACACCTTAGATAATTATTTGTTGCTAAACCCTTTTGAATTGACTGTTTTTTGTTCTCTCAGTCATACAAATAATCCGTTGAGCTAAAAAGCCAAAAAATTGTTTGAGTTTTGGTTTTCAATAATGTTTCACCAATATAGATTCTGAATTTCGGGATTTTATCCCTTTTTTTTCTTTTTTTGGTGTTTCTAGACAGGGTTTCTCTATGGTTTTGGAGCTTGTCCTGGAAATAGCTCTTGTAGACCAGGCTGGTCTCGAACTCACAGAGATCCGCCTGCCTCTGCCTCCCGAGTGCTGGGATTAAAGGGGTTTTATCCCTTTTTGTGTATATTTTTGTTCTTTACTTGTTTTACTGGCTATTTGGTAGAAAGAGCAAAAATGCCATCTTAGAGCAGAATATCTTGAATCAGGTTGACATCAGGTTATATATTCAGTAATTGCAATGATCTCTTCTTTTTATCCTGAGACTAAATTTAAATGTCCAACTCCATCTCCTCCATCAAAGTGAATTAGCATCCGCAGATGTTTGCTGGAAAGCAGTGTGAGTTCAGTACAAAAGAAATCTACTTCTACTGACAGTCAGTATTTACACAGATTTCGTCAGGCTAATTAAGAAGAGAGCGTGTGACAGTAATAGAAATACATTTGATAAAGCCTCTGCACTTGAGGCAGGAAGTAAATACTTCAATAAATGAGCAATGGACTATATAGCCTGAAGAGAAATTCAAAGGGTTCTACAGTAAGTAAATTACTTCCTACATCAGGAAGTAGCCTCGGTAAAGTGGGTATAGTCAATGGGAGGAAAGAACCGACAATAAATTAGTTCAGTAGACGAAGGTATTCACATAAAATCAGACTGCTTTGCTCCAGCCATGGAAGAAGAAAGCTTGCTTGTGGAAAAATGTTAACAATTTCACCAATATGTGACTTCTACATGAAAAAATGAGGGGTCTGGAAAGATGGTTCCACATTTAAGAGCACTTGATGTTCTTGTACAGGTCCAGGGTGTGGTTCCCATGATGGCAATATTGATAATCAGATAAACAGTATGTAGGATCATTCTATAAAGGAGTTTCTGTACTGCATTAACTGTGCTATATTTCAAAGGACAGTTAATCAGAAAATAATGAAAATCCCTTCATACTGATCAGAGAAACAATTCAGCAGGGAGAAATAAATTCTAAATAATTTATGCACGAAAGGCTCACTCACTTTTATAAAAACAAATCCCACCAGATATAAAGTCCAAGATTAATCTCAACACAGTAAGAGTAAGTGATTTCAATATCTCAAATTCATCATTAGACAGATGAGCTAGACAAAAATAAACAAAAAACTTTGGAATAAATAATTTCTTAGATCAAATAGACCTAACAGATATGTGCAGCATATTCTACCCCAAACAACTAAACACTTGTTTCTTTTCTTCTTTTCCTATTGCTATCTATAGCTGTGCTTAAATTATTTGTTTATCTTCTTTTAAGTTTGATATATATGATTCCTATAATTCATTTCATTCTTTTTACTTTTTATTTCTTGGAACATAGTGTTTTAAGGTATTTCCTTGTGGTTTTTCTGGATTTTAAAATTACGTGGTATAAAGTCTTATATTTCTTATCTAATTTTGTTAATTTGGTCTTTCCTCTACTTTGGTTAATTTGGCTAATGGTTTGTCAACATTGTATATGCTTATCTTGAACTAAATTCTTGTTTTATTGTATTGCTTTCTATTATTTTTACAATATATATCTTCCCTGATGTTAGCTGTTTCTCCTATGTTACTAATTTGGGGTTTCTTTTGTTTTGTTTTCCCAATGCTTCCTGTTATTAATTACAGATCTCTCTGGTTTTAAAATGTAGACACTCAAATCAAAAAATTGGTTTCTTTGGAGACAACCCTTCACTCCATGTTTTTTGGATGTTGTGTCTTTGTTTCTATGTACTTCAAAGAATTTAAAAAATTCCTGCAGTTACCCATTCATCATTGCCTCGCGTTGGGGTATTTTATGTAGTTTCTCATGCTGTTTATCTGTAAAACTTATTCTACTGGGATCAGGTTACTGCAACTTTCCTATATTTGTTGAGAATTGCCTTGTGTCTGAATACCTACTGACTTTTGGAAATATTTTATGGGGTTCTACAAACATGTGAGAAAGTTCCCATCATGCCAAAAGCAATCTATAGATTAAATACAATCCCAATCATTCCAACATAATTCTTCATAAAAATTAGAAGGCCTATTTTCAGCTTTATATGGAAAGACAAAATCCCCAAAAAGAGCAACAACAAAAAAGGATAGCTAAAATAATCATGAATAATAGAAGAACTGCTGGAGGTATCAACATTCTCTGCTTCATGTTGTATTACAGAGCAATAGGATTTTTTTTTTAAAAAAAAAGCATGATATTGGCATGAAAACAAATATATTGATCAATACAATCAAACCGAAGACCCAAACATAAGTCTGCATACCTATGGACACCTGAATTTGGAAAAATGAACTAGAAACAATACTGGAAAAAATATAGCATTTTCAATAAATGGTGCTGATCAAACTTGATGAGTTCATATGGAAGAATGTAAAATGAAGCACAAAACTCAACCAAATGGGTAAAGGACATCAGTGTAAATTCTGTCCGAAAAGAAAGTGGAGAATTGTCTTGAACTCGTTGGCATAGGAAAAGACTCCCTGAAGAGAACACTGAAAGCAGAGACACTAAGAACATGAATTAACGAATGGGTCTCATGAAACTAAAACATTTTATAAAGCAAAAGACATCATTATTCAGAAAAAGCAGCAGTCTACATGGTGAGAATAGATTGAACACACCCAATAAAGAGCTAATATCTAAAATACATAACTAACCTTTAAAAAACTAAAACTAAAAACTAGACATTAAGAGAACAAATACTCAATTAGAAAGTGGGATGCAAATATAAAAGGAGAGTTTTTGAAAAAAAAAAAGGAACTCTCAAATAACTGAGAAATACCTTTTAAACTGTTCAATATCCTTAGTCATTGGTGAAGTGTGGATCAAAACTACTTTGAGATTTCATCTCACACCAGCCAGAATTCTAAGACCAATAAAATAAATGACAACATGTGCTGACTGGGAAGCAGGGAAAAGGTTACGATTATTCATTGTTGGTGGAGCGCAGTATGTCCAGCCGCTATGGAATTCAGTGTGGTGGTTCTTCAGGACAATAAAAATACTTCAGGATCTAGCTATACCACTCTTAGGCATTTATCCAAAGGATTCTACATCCTACCATAGAAAGATCTGCCCATCATGTTCATTACTGTTCTACTCACAATAGTCAGAAATTGGAAACAGCCTAGATGCCCTTCTACAGATGAATGAACATAGAAAAATGTGGCACATTTACACTATGGGATGAATATTCCCAACCTGTTTAAAAAAAAGTGAAGCCATGAAATCCACAAGTAAATGAATGGATCTAAAATAATTATTCTGAGTGAGGTATCCAAGACCCAAAAGGACAAATATGATAAGTATCTTACTCATCCATCATCAGAAAAGCTACCCCCAGAAGCAGATGAGAACTAATACAGAGATCCACAACTGGACAATGTGCAGAGTGAGACCATGAAACTCCCTATTCTAAATGGTTTGTCTTCGCCAGGTATCTTCTCTCAGTGTTCAGAAAACTATGCAGAAGAGGGGATAGAAATATTGTAAGGGCGAGAAAGGATGGATGGCACCATGGAAATCATGACACCAAGAAAACAGACACAGCAGGAATGATGCACATACGAATTTACAGAGATTGTGGCTGTATACACAGAGCCTCTACAGAGCCAAGCTAGGTGGGGACCAAGGATGAGAGGATGAAGTAGACATGAGCTCCCACCCCTGACCAATTATGTGAAGTGACAACATGAAGAATAAGAGAAAAATCTTTGCCTGACATCGGTCAGAGCATTCAAATCTAGAATATAGAAAGAACTTTAAGAACTAAGCATCAAGAAAGTGAACAACAATAAGAAAAACAAAGCAAAGTAAAAATAATCAAGAGAGTGAATGGTCTTGGTTGATGCACTGTCCATTTATCCATAAACTGTGGTTATCTAAGAGTAGGAAGCTTAGTTTTAAAACATAAATGTATCCATCTGATTGCCTGTAGGCAAGTCATAGTACATTTCCCTGATTAATGGTTTATTTGGTGAGCCCAGCTCACTGAGAGTGGTGTGACCCCTGGAAAGTTATTTTGGGTGGTGTACGAAAGTAGTTGAACCAGTCATGAATACCAAGCCAGGAAGGAGCCCTCGTCCATGGCCTTCTGCTTCAGCTGTTTCTCCAGGTTCCTGCCCTGACTTCCTTTAGTACTTGCGTATGACCTGAGAATTGGAAGATAAAATAAAGCCTTTCCCCACAATGTTCTTCTTTGTGATGATGATGTTTTAAGACAGCCATAGGAACTGTTAAGATGGCACGAACAATTTTACCATATGTGACTTTAACAGTGAATTATCAAAAGATTACATACAAACGGTAGCAAATATTTAAAAGGTGTTCAATATATTTAACTATCACAGAAATAAAAATTAAAATTCCCTGGGATTTTGTCTTATTTCTGTCATAATGAAACAAATAGCTACAAATACTGGTCAGGATGTGGAGAATAGTTAATTCTTATTTAGTGTTTAAGGGAATACTGACTAATACAGTTATTATGGAAATTTCCTCAAACAGCTAAAAATAATACTAGTATGCTGCATAGATGAGTTATATACCAGGGAATATGCCCAAAGAATTCTATTCCCTATAATGCCTATGAGCTTTAAGTGTAGTGTTCATCACATTGAGAATTGGTCAAGTCCAGGAAAATAGAAAAAGACAGTTAAAGACAGGGAATTGTGCTGTCACACACATCATATTTGAAAGTGGAGGGAAAGATTGCTGAGAATTGAAATGTCACTCAGTTGATTTTTAATATATAAAAAGCTAGCTAATTTCTTCATGTTGAATTTAGAATTGGGAAGGATTACATGCTAACAGGGGTATTGTTGAATTCTCTTTAAATTGACCACTCAAACTTAATTAATTTGGTTCTGCATAACATTTGAGATATGAATAACATTCTGTAAGAAAATTCAGACCTTTATTTTGATGTGTCTTTCAATTTCTACAGATGAAAAACTTTTCTGATATTTCTTATCATAGAAATTATGCAGGCTTTTATATTATTATTCTTTTAAAAAGTTTGATGTCCTAAGCTGATGTGGGAAGTTCTACTGTATATGTGTTACTTTTATTGGTTAATGAATAAAGAATCTGCATTGGCCTTTGATAGGGCAGAGTGAGGTAGGCAGGGAAACCTAAACTGAATGCTTGAAGAAAAAAAGGGGGAGTCAGGGAGATAGCATGTAGTCCCACCAGAGAGAGAAGCCGTCAGAACCTTGCCAGTAAGCCACAGCTACATGACGATACACAGATTTATAGAGATGGGTTAAATTAAGATGTAAGAGCTAGCCAATAAGAAGTTAGAGCTAATGAGCCAAGCAGTAATTTAATTAATACAGTTTCTGTGTGGTTATTTGAGTCTGGGCAGCCAGATAAACAAGCTGCCTCCTAAAACACTAAGCATTATTATAAATACATGAGCTAAGATCATTACCACCTATATTTATCTAGATTATTTACTATTACAATTGAGAATCAGGGGGTCATAGACACATAAATTATGAAGTGGATGGTGGGGACTTGAAGAGGAACAGCTGTCGGGCCTGTGGCAAGATGTGCAAATAAGGCCTCATGCAGGGATGTCTGCCCCCAAGATCCAAATACTCAGCTATCTTTCACATTTTGCTCTATTATTCTTATTGTTATTTTTATTCTATCATTTTACGGAAGAGAAAATGTTTAGAAACACTTGAGGCATGAAAACCTCAATGTAAATAATTATATCATCTTCATGAGTTTTTTTTTCGCTCTTTAATACTCTTGTGGATCATTTTCATCTAGTTTTATCTAGTTTCAAAAGTTGAAGTAATGTCTCAAGACTAGGAAGAATAATTGTAACAGAACAACCAATACTCCAACAATCCTTGAACTTATCAGCAATGTTTCTCTGAACTCCCCTCACTTGTGTGTTTTGAGTGCAAAATATTTAGAATGGCCTCAAAAACAAATAAAAAGTTCACAATGATAATAATTTCCCAATGGGAACCAACAACTACACTTTTCTTTAGAATCACATTTAATCGAAGTATTCCTTATGTGACAACATAACGTATGCTAAAAATGTTATTATATATTAATTATATTATATTAAGTACTTATTTAGATATAGCATCAATTATATAAATTTATAATTAATACAAAATATAATGGATTGCATTAATTATATATTAATATGTGGTAATATAATTAATTATATGTAGGGTTACACATATTAATATTATCATATATTAATGTTATTAGAGAGAACTGGAATGAACACCATTCTGTTTATGGATCTTAGGAGGACAGCACCATGATAGAATTCATATACCTTTTAATTAGCATAAAAAGTTATTTGCCCTTCATGGCATAACCTAATCAGCTTAACTGAAGAAATGACTCAGTAGTGCACTTAGACTAACGAGCCTGTAAATCTACAGGGTCACTGTTAAGAGAATTCTTTCCAGTATTGCTCAAAGAACCAAAATACTATGTATATTATGAAATGTGGTGCTTTTGTAGTTTCACAAAATCAGAATCATGAGACCTATGATAAACCAGATCAATATTATTGAAAATGTTCTTTGTAGCCAGAATTAGAGTACCGCTTACATGAACAGTGAACCTTGGCAAGTTGCATCTGATACTGTAGACTAAGTAAATAGCCTGTGCCTATTAGTTATAGCAGATCTAATAATTCAAAATTTAACCAAAGTCAAATATGTCATTTGAAATCCTGAGACACTGAAATTGTGAGCTGGATAAGAATGCCCTTTTTGCTTTGAGATTTTCCTGTTATGAAGTGGAAGGGATTATAAGCAAACATTGGTTGTCAGAATTCTCATTTCCAAATACTATCAGTCACCGTGCAGGGAGGAGCAGAAACTTCTGATAGTGACAACGTGACAATGACTGATAAGATAGAAGATGGAAGAAGAGGGTAAAAACCTGCTGTCCTGAAATAAAATGCAAATGAAGGTCATCACTAAATCGAAGAATAATAACAATGCTAGAAAAATGGAGAATAATTCTAATAAAATAATCTACCAAAAAAGTACATTACATTTTGAATGTTATAAGACACAGACTGACAATTAGAGTGTCTTTTTCCCTGTTGCTGAGAATCAACACCATCATACACAGAGGAACAAACAACAAAACAAAAATAAATACAACTCATGAAGCTTGGTACTCCAAACACCATCATTCAGTATTACTAGTTTTCTAGGCTACTGATTCATCTTTCGGTTTATGTCAAACTTACCTGTTTTCATGTAGTAAATTTAAATAACAAGAGACCCTTTAAACAGACCAGTCAGAAAGTGAGCTAGTGTGACTATGTGCTATTTTTAGGTGATCTGCGGTGAGTACATCCAGAAGCAGTAGCCGCTGCCCATAAAACAGGGCCCTTCCTGCTCTCCCTTGTCTCACATGTGTATTTGCTATATCCAGCCTTCAGTTTTTGCTTTGAATGTGACTTAGGTCCCTTCTCCATGTGAGTTTCATAAGCATGATCCTTATTTAACAAAGAGAACAAACAGTATGACCTCTTCTCGTTGAAACTTGCCTTTTCTTTTAATTGGTCGCACATTTCTGTGATTTACAAATAGTACTGAGAAAACTTTATTTTTAATTAGAGCACTTTTGCTATTAGAATTAACCTCAAATTTTAAGTACACAAAATAAGGTATTTTATCTGCACGAATGATGAATGTTTTCAATTTATTTACTTAAAGTTCAGTTTTATTTTGTCTATTACATAGTCCACAAGTATGCTACAGTGTCCCTAAGCATTATTGCCTCCATGAGGAGTATACTGCTCAATGTATAATGCCCACAAATTTATATTAAGGCATAGGAAATCTACTGATAGAATTACAATTTTGCTTATCAAACTCTGTTACCAGTTGTGAACATCATTAAAGAGAGGACATTACCACCTTGTGTATATATTTGCATGTGTAGACAACAACTAACATACTAGACAGTGTTTAACACTTAATTTTGGAATAAATACAGAACATATTCAATCATTAGTATGCAAAAGTAAGGATATAGTTAAAAAAGCATACTGAGTCCAGATGACTGTGAGCATCAAGTAGATGAAATGTACATAGAGAAAATATGGAGGATACCAGAGGAGAGAAGGATCCAGGACAAACAGTACTGCCAGTGTATTATATCTGCAGGCAAGATTTCCTCTAAGTACTCTGATTTAAATCAAATGCTGGAAAATAATTAATTGAAATGCAGATGTACATTGTCTCTTCTGTTGCTCTGTCTGGGATCTTTTTGTAAGTTTTTCTTTCATAAGACAAAGGGAAGAGCAATATGCTTCCTTTAGAAGCCCAGAGATCAAGTGCAGAGTGGTAGAATGGAGTGGTTGATATCATAAACACAACATTTGTATTCACACTGCATCCTGATGTATATTTATTTACACTACAGCTGAATATATATTTGTTGTACGCTGATCTGTTTGCTGAAACTACAGATCCCCAAAGGAAAAATAATTTGAATAACATTCTGTAACTCAGTCCCTGTCATAGACAATAATAATATGAAAATCTACATTCAATAATTCAGTAGGAAATGTAAATGGTCTTTGTTTACTCCAGAGAGACCTGACACTGATCAGCTTCTGTTATTCCTAAACGGAAAACTTGGGATGTTTCTAAGACAAACCCCAGCAATGTTAATATAAGGTACACGCTTGAACATTGCCAGCACTCTATTGCATCAACAACTACAGAAGACATAGGAACTACTCCTCTAGTTAAAAACACAATAGTAATAGGGAGCACATGCTATGAGCTTCCCTTGCTGCCTCAAAATTACTGCATTTTATTTAAACCAAAAAGAATTAAAAGTGACATAAAGTAGGTGAAAATATCAAGATATAAAATTGACAACATCAAAGAAAAATACAATATGGAATCAGAAATTTAAAAAAAAACATAAAGCTATTCCAATTCACCCTTATCTAGTCTAACAGCAAGACAGGTCATAGTAATAACTGAGTAAATGCTCAAAGAGAAAAGGAAATAGAAGACAGCCCTATGGCCTTAAGAAAAGCAGATAAACTGTGAGCCACAATAGAATTCATCCCTGCAAGGAGGCTTATTATAGTCTAACAGGAATTACAAAGAAAACCATGAGTATACATTCAACAATTAGCTAGTTGTTTGTAAACTAATACTGTGGTAGGGATTAAAACTCTCTCTCTCTCTCTCTCTCTCTCTCTCTCTCTCTCTCTCTCTCTCTCTCTCTCTCTCCTTGTTCTGAAAACATGACTAAACACTTTACTTCTGAGTTCAAGATCAGCCTTCATGAGTTCCTTCTTTATGGACAACAAGACTACACAGACAGAGAAAGCCTGTCTCAAAAAAAAAAAAAAAAATAGTTTGGGCCTTCAGGAGCAATAGAAACAACATGGACCAGGACATCACTATGGCTACCAATGGTAGTGCAGGCAAGCCACTCACTTCAATAGGGCACTGGAATCTGCAAGGTTCATGGACATCAACATGGATTGAGGCTGCAGCACAGACCACAGTCATCAGCGTATTGATCTGAGTGGCTGTGCTCCAGATATCTGTGGTCTGTGTGGCAGCCTGAAGCCATGGTGATGTCTGTGAGCCTTGCTGCGGCCCACTGCCGTATTGACAACCCTTTCCCCCACCCCACCAACTAAAATAGTAACCACTTAAACAGGAAGCTCTCTAAAAGAGTTCTCAGAATGTGTAATGGGGATGTTGAAGTATAGCTCTCCGCAATTGACAACTTCTGGCTGGGATACTGGAGGGGAAGGATTCAGCTCTATTTAGGGGCAGGCCACTGACAATTTCACGATGCTCCAGCGAGTATACAGATAACATAAATTGGATTTTTTTTCTACTTTTTACTTTTATTTATTTATTTATTTATTTTGGTTGGGGGACAGACGTGAAATATGATCTGGGTGTATGATGTGAAATTCTCAAAGAATCAATAAAAATATGCTAAAAAAGAGAGAGAATATGGCAGAACATGAATCATTTAACTCAACTTTTAAGGTGCCTCAGACTATCACTCAGGAATGCAGACTGCCACTAAGTCCTATGTTAATGAAAAAAATGAAAATATTTTAAGTCCACACACATAGGATCATAGAGAAAATTAAATAACAAAATTAAAATAAGTGTTCCAAGGAAAACTAAGTTTTATTACCTGATAAATTGGATAATAGGAATAATGTAATAATAATAATAATAATAGAAGCACTAACAAAAACAGCAGTGATTTCAACTAGAAGACCTTATTTTGAAGCACTTCATAGATTTCCTGAGAATATCTGGCATGCAGGTATGTCTGGAGATGCAGAAGTGAACATTCCCAATGCCCCTTTAAACAAAAAGGGACTGCTTCAGTATGATAAAGGACATATTCCAAAACTAACAGGGGTGAATTTGAAAGTTCTCCTAAATTGTTGGAAGATTTGATGGCCCCTGTTGACTCTCTGTCACACACTTCCGATAGTCTTAAGTGACAGTGTGACAATAATGATCCGCAAATTAATATTGAAATTTTAAAAAGATAAAAAAAATAGAGATGTGGTGATATTGTGTTTTGTGCTTTATCAAATAAAGCTTGCCTGAAGATCAGAAGGAGGAGCTAGCCTCACTAGTTAGCCATAGAAGCCAGGCAGTGGTAGCAAACATTTTTAATGCCAGCACTCTAGAGACAGAGGCAAAGCGATCTCTGTGAGCTCAAGGCTACCCTGGGCTACGTGAGATTGAATCCGTCTAAAAGAGAAACAGAGACAAGTGGTGGTGGCTCACACCTTTAATCACATAACTAGTGAGGTGCAGATGGGAAATTATATTGCTGGATGGAGAGAGGAATATGAGGCAGTAGGAGACAGGAATTCAGGATTGAGTCTGAGGTTTCATAAGATGGCATTCAGTCTGAGGATTATAGAAAAAGGATACCCTATTTGGTGTGAGGATTTTGCAGAGGTAAGAACTAGTGGTTGGTTGCTCTGCTTCTCTGATACTCAGGGAAGCTTTATTTATTAAAGCACAAACAAAATATCACCACATAGAGATACTGCTATTTTCACATGATTTGTTCTATATATTATATGCTTTATTTCTTTAGACCCCAAAAATATACAGTAAATTCTCAGCAATAATCCAAAAATGTTTACAGAAACAATATAGATACACAAGTCAGTGGCCTGGAGGCTAGTTTGGCCAAACTAATCTAAAAGTGCCCACACCAACAAAAGCCACAGTTCCTTCATAAGGTTATTACTAGCCTCTTAAAATATAAGTATCATCATTTTTAATACATAACTCTTTTATGTTATTCATTAGAGATGGAGGTTAAATAATGATTTGTGATTTTCTTGCTAAAAGATCCTGTTCCTAATGAATTTTTAATTTATAACATTAAAATTCAAGTTTATAGCACACTGTCTAGTACTCAGTATGTAGTCAATAAATATTTATTACATAAATCAAATAAATAGGATTTTGTGAAAGCATGATAATTTATTCTCAATTATTTAAAATCCCATATATAATTTTAAATAAGTACCATTAAGAATCAGTAATAACATCGTACATGTTAAAAGTTAATCTGTCTACAACATTATTGGTTTACTTAGCTGACTTACATGTGGTCTTTCTTGTCTTTAAACCTTAAGCAAAATTAGTTTAATTAATGTTGGCTTATGTTACATTTCAAGCTGTTAAAAATGTATCATTTAGTCTAAAAAAAGAACTTCATTATAGACACAGAGTACATTCTGTTTTGATGGATGGAAACATTGAAGCATTTAAACTGGAATAGAGATTTAAAAACTATCAGAAATTAATTGTCATTTGACAAAACCCAAGTACATTTTTTGAATATGCAATTGAAGTCTTAACATAATGAAGCTTAGTCAGGAACTCTCTTGTGAGAAATAAATATGAGCTATGGAAGATGTTAATTTGAAATATTTTAGAAGGTTTTTTAAACCAGAGCTTGATAAAAATGTAGTTCAATTTCTTTGAATATTTTAAATTAAAATTAAAACTGCTGTAAAAATTCCTTAAGCATACACATACACACACACATAATTTTTATGGTCAAACAAATCTCTAGTCAGTCTTTCTTCAATTGAATTGTGCTTTAAAAAGTACTAGGGTCTTCTTTGTCCTGATCTAATTACATCAGAAATTCAAGGTGGCTTCCTTGTGTTAAAGTTAAATCTAGTTATCAAAGAGGCCAAGCCAGCTTGCTATCAGTTAGTCTGCAGGCAGTCTAGAAGATCAGAGACTTCATTGCAAGCATTCTCAGGACTGAAAAGTTTGAATACTCTTTGAGAATAGATGACACTCCTCTAGTCTATATGGAAAGTGTGTTTCTCCCAATTCTGATGTACACAAACCAAGATACTGTAAAATGAGCGAAACAAGATGCATACACGTATTAAGAAATGCACATGCCTGTGACATATATACACGCAATTTCCAGCTGTACATGCATGTATTGTCCCACACAAGTATGTATAGTTTTGATTCACTATGTGATATGATCTTATATACAAATTTTTTGAAGTCAATGAGAGACAGCATACTGTATCTTTAAGTGAACAAGGAACATGGGTCCAGTACTTTGTCTTAGAAACAACACAGAAAACAATTCCAAAATTGTTTCTTATCCTCTGATCTCTAAATGACAAAAGTCAATTAATTTACAACCATTTTTTTTGCTATCTATTCTAGGTTAATTTAAGATTACATGCTTATATGATACACAATTGAATAACCTTGTTGTGTAACTTTAATTCTCTCCATCCCCCAAAGTGAGTTGTTTGATCTAGAATTGTGCCCACTCTGGGGTTTAATTGTTCCCTTTATAGCTGTTTATAGAATTTGACATTTTTAGTGAGAATATGATTAAATCCTATAAACATATTGAAATCATATTTGAAAAGTCAAATTAAATAAAATAACATAAAACTAAAATTTTTGAAAATAGAAGGACCCAAACTCTTTGGATTCTATATATTGTTATATTCTTACAACTATTAAAGACCCTTCCAATCTTGGGGTGATAAAGGTTATATTTCATCAATACTTTGACTAACTATAATTTAAACAAAGGAAAACCATCTCTTTACTGACTTGTTTTAAAATTATAATATAAAGTCATTGCATTTTAACATACATAACTTTTGATACAAAGTAATTTTCTCCACACAAATCAGAAGGAAGCATATTATTGTTTGCATGTGACTTAATAGATAAAAGGACAATTCTAACATGTGACAATGAAGTCAATGTTGTCTACATATTGCTTTAACTGGAACTATACACAAAGCCCAGCTAGCCATATGTGGTTAAAAGGGAAGAAGCCTTTTAATGAGCTTTACAGATAACGATGTGTATTCTGCTTTGTTACCACACCAGAACTTTATGGGTGATAGTTCTTGTTTTGTTTTGTTTAAATAAGTCAAAATATGGAAACTGAAATGAGACCAAAAATCTTTTAATTCTCTGTTCCATAAAAACCTCTGGATTTTATCTTGTGTGTTCACCAAAGCTCTTACAAGGGAGTGTTTTATACAACTGTCCATTAATTATGTAGAAATGTTAGTTCACATAATTAGACAGATCTTTAAATGGTTCAACTACTTGATTTATGATATAGAAACCATATTTACCAATAGTGTCTCCAGTTCCATGGAGCAGTGATGCAGGACATGGTAGAGTACCTGCTTAGCAAATGTGAAGTCAGAGACAAATCTCCTGTCCCAGTAATACAATCACGATACACGTTAGCTTATAGAAGCACATAAAAATATTTTAGGGTCGCGAGGGGTGCGCCCATCCACTGTGACGGTGGGGCCGATCTAATGGGAACTCACCAAGGCCAGCTGGACTGGGAGTGTTGGAGCATGTGGTCAAACCGGACTCTCTGAACGTGGCTGACGTGGAGGGCTGACTGAGAAGCCAAGGACAATGGCACTGGGTTTTGATTCTACTCCATGTACTGGCTTTGTGGGAACCTAGTCTGTTGAGATCCTCACCTTCCTAGACCTGGATGGAGTGGGGAGGACATTGGACTTCCCACAGGGCAGGGAACCCCGACTACTCTTTGGACTGGAGCGGAAGGGGGAAGCGGGATTGGGGGAGGGGGAGGAAAATGAGAGGAGGGGAGGAGGTGAAAATTTGTAATAATAATAATAATAATAATAATAATAATTTTAGCGACCTAATCTTCACAGAAAATTGTAAATTGCATCATGGAAAATTACTATGGTCAGTTGTTTTCTTTAGACCTATAGACCCATTTCACATCTGAGAACGACAGTCACCTACTGTAATCTGAATAACCTTGCTATGGGCCATTTCAAATGCTCCTGATGGACAAAAGCAAATAGCCCTGCTCATCTTGCAGAAGCAGTGTTTGTTTTCCTGAAGTCTCTTGTCAACTCTGACTATCATAACCACATAGTATTAACTGAGTAGCTCAGGAGACAAGTAAGTTTTCTCAAAATAATCACTCTATAAATGCATTATTGTTGTTGCACTTTCTCCACGTTTACACACTTCTGTAATTCCCTCTTACACTGTAGAAATGGTCATATGTCAGTTCCTTGCCTATAACATGACACCCATACTTAATTTTTTTTTGTTTTTGTTGTTTGTTTGTTTTTAGATACAGGGTTTCTCTGTAGCTTTGAAGCCTGTCCTGGAACTAGCTCTTTTAGACATGGCTGGCCTCGAACTCACAGAGATCCGCCTGCCTCTGCCTCCCGAGTGCTGGGATTAAAGTTGTGCACTACTACGACTCGGCTTAATGCTTTTATATAACTTACTGAAGACAAAGGACTTTCATGTCAAGACAACACACAAAGGACCCTTTGGGAAAGTTTAAATGCTGAGAAAATAAGTCCGTGTCATTCAGTGAAGTGTTAAGGTGTCTTGCAAGGAGCTACCTAGTCAGCCACCTTGAGAACAAATCTTCCAAGCTGAGTTTCTGGATGCCTGTGGGACACAGAGCCTGGCCAGCCTTGTAAGGTACTATCTGGATTTCTGACCCATGGAATATGTAAAATAATAAAAGTTCATTGCTTTAATTTACTACACAGGCAGCTAACTTTCTAAAATGGTAGATAAGTATAATTCATTCATAAAAGTATATAAAATACTCTACTTTTAGTGATAAACTCATTTAGCGAATAATAAGATATTTATGTAATTAAAAGTTCCTCTAATTATATGAATTTTTGGAGAGAGAGACGGTGGCAGAAGATACAGAAAGAGAAAGTAGTTTGAAATGTCTATAAATCAAATGATAGTGAATAAAACATTTTAAAATATAATAGAGAACTGCATATAGCTTTAAAACACATCTTAGTTCTTTTATCTAAATACATAATTCATTTACACTTGAGATATTAAGTAGGTCTGTACTTTATGAAAACCTAGATAGCTGATAAAGAAAATAAATTGAAAATGAGGCAAATTGACTTTTTAAAAATATTCATCAGAAAATATATAATTTCAATAATGAAATAAAATTTATTATACCACCTATAGTATCCAAAACAAAACATAATAAAAACTTATATCTATATGAGAAAAGAGAACCATAGTCAAGCATAAAAATTATGTTTTAATTAATTGTATGTATTTTTGATTGCATATTTTATTTTTTAGCATCATAACTCAATGGCCATGGGAACATTTGTGATTTCTGTGTGGAAAGTAATGTGATACATACTAGTTCCTTCATTGTCTTGTTATGGGTATGGAAGGAGTTGATATATAACATTAGAATACTTGGAATATTCCTGGTATGTGATAAGTGATATAAATCTATGAAGCTCCTTTTGTGTTTTCAAAAATGGCAATTTTATATTTCGTATATACAAATAAGAATAAATTTCTTGTCCCTCAAGAGTTCACTGGTTGTTTCAAGGTCTCTGACTAGGAACACTATCTATACCCATGTGTCTCTTAGCCTCTGCAGAGAATGGTCAAACCCAGGCCTAAATAGCTGTGTCTCAATATCTTACTTCCATCTCTAACAACTGCAATATATGAACATGTGGAACAGGCTGATTATCTTAACTTCTGCACATAATCCCAGGATGCTGGAAACCAAAGAAGGAGGATTGCTGTGATTTTGAGCACAGCCTGGAACCTCAGCTCCACAAGGGAAGAAAAAAAATGTGGAGCATTTAAAAATTGCATAGCAAAATGGGAGAATATATATATATATATATATATATATATATACATATATATCCATCCATCCTACAGAGAAAACTTGAGCCTTAAGTCTAGGTGAACGCTTTGAAATTGTTATAATATTTTGAAAATAATACTTTTTATGTAATTTGCAGCTGGCACTGGAATCTCCTTTCCCAGCAATAGCTTGGATGGCTTCATCTACATTGTATATACACTTCACTAGCTCTTGGCAGGGATGTGGTTAGTCAACGTGTGGTGCTTTTCTGACTATCCTCACCTAGCATATTCCACTGGCATCTGACGGTTAGAAACCTTAGATGCAGCTAAGAAGAGTATATTACATGGTACCTCGTCCTGTGATAAAAAGCCATGAACTGTGTAGCCCCATGGATCAGCAATGCTGAAGCTGAAACACCTTAGTGCACACAGTTATGACCATGCCATACAAACTGAAATGCAGCAGGTTGACATGCGCTGCAGTAGCAAGCTCCCTTATGGCCGACTTTAGTTTCTACTTATTCTTAGATATATTCTCTGAATAGCTACTATTTCATAAGTTCCCCATTTCCTTTTCTTTGC
Organism: Alexandromys fortis; assembly: GCF_014885135.2. Lineage (NCBI taxonomy): Eukaryota > Metazoa > Chordata > Mammalia > Rodentia > Cricetidae > Alexandromys > Alexandromys fortis. The sequence continues at coordinate 4,900,554 of NW_026067975.1, read as the reverse complement.
AGAAAGGAAGTGTCTGACAATATTGTTACACTCCTTTTATGTCTCAGAATAGACCTTTGTAACCTGTAATACTGGATCTGGTTAGAATGAGAAAATAAATTATACTCAATGAAAGTCAACTGCCTCTTTTCTCAAATCAGTGAGATCTGACAGGATTAGTCTCCCCTGAACCAATTCATAGAACATTTAGATAATGTTTATATGTTTATATCTGAGTCAAGAGCACTGCAGGCTCTACACCCCTTCTTTCAGAGAGGAGGGTGCTATGTGTGTGTGTGTGTGTGTGTGTGTGTGTGTGTGTGTGTGTATAATTTCTTTCTTCTTTGCAACCCTCACTATGTACCACCTTTTGCTCTAGCTCAAATCAAAGGTCTCTATCTATATCTATTTCTTTTACTGTACATATATATATAGTGTACTATATAGGTATGTATATATGTGTATGCCATATGCATATACATACATATATACAGCTAAAATAATATATATTAAGTACTAGTGTGTATATATATGTATACATATATATATACACATACTAGTTGTTCAGTCTATGTACTGTTGCTTTGTGAAGGTTGACTACTGGGTCTTGGATAAATCAATTTTTGGACATTTCCCTGAGGAAGGATATTACTCAAACTCTAAGAATTCCTTATCTGCATATAGTTCTCTGTCTAGAGTTGAGACCTTATGAGAGTTCCTATTCTTACGGTAGCATGTCTATAGATGTAACTCCTTGACTTCTTCCCAGAGGAATGGCAGAAATTTAAAGTCACTGTACTACACATTGCATACCATTTCTCTTCAAAGTTTTTAAGTCCACTGCAAAATTTATAGACATACCCTGATGAATACTCCCAGATCATCTTTTGAAAAACCTCTTTACACTCAAAATATCCTGTATAGGTTGATGGACAAATGCAATATTTTTAATGGTTAGATGTTTTATTCTGTATTAAAAGTGGAAAGGACAACTGTTTTGGAGCCTGGCCAGCAATAGAACACATACTTGAAATAACAGATCCCAGTCTGAGTTCAGTTTCCCTTTTCAAATATGTGAAAACATGAAATACTTACTGATCTTGTTTTGTGTGTTTCTATACAAGCACTTATTCTCTTAAAATGGCAGAGCTAAGAAAATTCTATGTCCACAAATAACATATGGCGTGTGGCAAGGTTAGAAGCCAATGCACCTCTGGGAAGACATCTGAAGGACCTCAGGACACGTGGGGATTCTGTTACTCAACTTTAGATGAATTGCCTGGGGCTCAGGACTCCCAGATGTTCTAATAGTTTTTCAATTAGAAACTGAAAATCTAGCTTTTTGTATAAAGTATTACATCTTTTAACTGTCAACCACAAAATAATCATATTGTGCTGGCCAACCCAAACATCACTGTAGGGTATTGTTTGATTTAATCTTGACAATTAGGAATGCTTGCATTAGAAATAATCTGCCATTCTTAGAAAACTACTCTACAGTTGCAGTCATTCTGGTATCAAAATCCTGAAAATTTTATTTGAATGCTTTCCCATAGCACTGTTCTGTTGATGGGTAGGAGACACATACACTGAATATAAGTTCTCAAAATGAGGAAAAAGAACATATGTGAGTTTGATCCATGCTTCCTTCAGAACATTCATTGAAATGACATCATTTTTGTATTTGAGTCTACATCATTGCCATATACAGCTAAGAACCCTTGACCCCACTCTGTACCCATGTGTCTCAGTAAATTGAGAAGCTTCTCTACAAAAGATATCTTGAGCCATGGTTACCGTCAGTGACCACCAAAAATCTGTCAGTAACAAAAAATAAATTACTTATTCATTTTTATTACTTTATTCAATTTCTAATTTTTATTGTAGATTATAACGGCACACTGAGAATGATAACTCTACCCAAAAGCAAAGAATACTGGTATATTGTCTAAAGTGGGATACCTTCTTTTGTAAAAGAAAAGAAAATCACAGATTACAGTTTCAATATTTTAGCTGCATATAAATCAGTCACAAAGGAACAATAGGTTAATCAATATACAAAATAATTTTATATAAAAAATGAAATTACATTCACAATAATTACCCTCAGTGGGTTAAGATACGAAATACAACAGAAAAATGTTGATTAATTGTTATGAGTTTTTGGCAGATGTAGCCTCTGAAGCATGAAACTCATTAGCATCGTCTCTTGATACCTCCAATAATTGCACTGAGTCAATGTTTGTCTTACACTAAAGGCACTTACTTTACTTACTAAATAGCACATGGCTAAAAAATTAACTTCAATGAATCAAATAATCCATATTTTTTTCATTGGACATTCAAATGACCAAAGTCAAAAATAGTTTGCACCATATGTAGCTGATGGAGGTGTGATTTAACATTGATGGTTATGATACTTGGATCAAGGACCCGTTGTTCTGGTTAAATGGATTGTATCACGGAATTTCTGTGTGGAGTTTTCTATTGTGAGAGAGAGTGTTACGCTGAGGGGGGAAATAAAATGGCATTTCTAGGGGGCTGCATTTGTTGTTAGGTGAAGCTTTAATGTTCCCATGCAAGTAATTAAATGATATTCAAAACAAGATGAAAGATGAAAGGATTTATTTTGCAGCAAGGTTTCCACTGCAGCTTTCATTAAATATAACTTCATAAAGGAAAATGAATGGCTTGTTTTATCGCAATTAAATACCAAGCACTGTGCTTATGAATGAATATACTAGTAGGGATTGCATAAAGTAAAATTTTTCAGAGAAACAGAAGTACAGCCCTTTAATACAGAATGATTTTTACATTTCTTTTAAAAATAGAAATGTAAACATATGTACCCCATTCTTTGTGGAAACTTACCATTAGTGTCAGAATAATTAGGAAGAGCACAAACTCAGAGGGAAAAACAACAATGAAATAAATTTTTAGTTCATGCCATTGTCTAACAAATTCTGAAAAACAGGATCTAACTGATGCACTAGAAATTGATTATGACTTCGCTTCACATTTTGAAGATAAGAGCTTGGTGCCATTTGTATTGGTTTTCATTTAGCAGTATAGTTAAGTCTAGCTGACTTTATAGCTTTTCCAAGTTCATGCTGAATCAAGAAAATAATAAAATTTCTTCCCAGGGTCGCAGTAATAATTAGATGAAAGTGACCGTATCAATGTATAACACTATTTAATAGAAACAAGCATACACTAATTCTGAAATGTAATATTGTTAATGTGATTATTATTTTAGTTCAATCATTAAATGTATTCTCCTGAGAAGAAAAACTAATAGTTTTGCTAAAGGCCGCCAATGTGATTTGTCTGAAGGTAAGGACAGATGGCTGTCATATTTGTGTGCCAGCCCTGTCAGGGGATCTAGCGGAAATAGCTCTGCTCAGGAGCAGTCAGATCTTTCTCTTTTGACCCAGGCAGCAGCTTGTGAAACAGTCCTCTTTTTCACTTAAGCATATGATTATGATCCTTTTTCACCTTAAAAACATATCAGGAAGGTTAACATCCAAACTGGCTAGGTTAACCTTCCTAGACATGGAGGGAGGGGGGAGGACCTTGGACTTTCCACAGGACAGGGAACCATGACTGCTCTTTGGATAGGAGAGGGAGGGGGAGAGGAGTGGGGGGAGGGGGAGAAGAGAGGGGGGGGGGGGGGAAGAGTGGGGGGAGGGGAGGGAAATGAGAGGCTGGGAGGAGGCGGATACTAAAAACAGAAAAAAAGAAAATTAAANGGGGAGAGGAGTGGGGGGAGGGGGAGAAGAGAGGGGGGAGGGGAAGAAGAGTGGGGGAGGGGGAGGGAAATGGGAGGCTGGGAGGAGGCGGAAACTTTTTTTTCTTATTCTCAATAAAATAAAAAAAAAAAAAGCTTCAATATAATAGACCGGCTTCAGGTATTTCCTTCTGCATTGACTGAAGCCAGAATTACTAATGGTGAAATTTTTAATACATTAAGAGGTGACAACCAACTTTTTATTTGACAAAAAAATAATTTTCTTATCCTGATTAACATTTCTATATTTGTTTCTATGAAAACTATATTGACTGTTGTAATTTATATCTTCCTAAATACAAATGAAATTATGTAAAAAAAAAAAAACATATCAGTTCATTGTCATGAAGCCCAGTGCTGAAGAAAATGTCAATAACTGGTGCAAATCTATTTCACTTTTGAAATGATTTTGGTCTCATAAAAAATAGGTGTTCTCATAAAAACTAAATCCATTAGTGGTTTGGCAAAGTTTGAGATGATGAAAACAACCATTTCCTCATGCAATGAAGCTAAAAGATCCAAATGAAAGACAAAGTTATTAAGTTTATTATTAGGCAAGAATTAGTCCCTAATAGTCCCTAATTCTAAACCACATTCAGCCTGTATATAATCAACCTTAAAGTATTATTATAATTGCCAGTTGTCAAACTTGAATCATTTAAGGCTACTGACTATGATCTTTTATTGTGTGCTTAGTAAATATTACTTATATCCAAAAACTTCATCATTTAACAGAATAATCCAAACAAATTTAGATAATCCATCTTAATAGTGGGTTTTATGGAAACAAGGTTTTCTTCCACTGTAGGCTGCACATGCCATTCCTCATTGAGTTACACTTACATTGCGATTAGTCATAACAGCACATCACAGCATACCGTGGTGCTGTTCTTCATTAACCCAAACAATAGAAATCTCCATATAAATTTTCTTTTGTAAGTTAATATAAGATAAAAATGTGCAAATAGAAAATGAGAATTTTTCTGTGATATAATACATTTTTCAAAGTTTTGTGTTTCCCTGGGTCTCTTCCTTAGACTTTGTACTATAATATAGACACAGCCTTCTATCTCTTATTAAATTTTGCTGTGGAAAGATTAATTAAACTCTGAAGTTTCTAGAAAAATCTACCATATTAAAACAGCTTTACTTCTAGAAGAATTTTCAATATTGAATTCAAGTAGCACTTTTTAATTTTGGCCCAAGGGACTAGTGATGTCTCTATGTTCTCAGAGATAAGTCATTAAAGTAAAGACGTATACATACACATACAACATAAAGATGCATGCTTCATTTCAGTTTATTAATGTGCTCAACAATAATATATAGTAACAATGACCATTTAGCCTAAACCCACACTGTATCAAAGTCATTTCACATTAGGCTACTTAGAATTCAGAGGTCTCATTTTTCAGATCTGAAGACTTGAAAAGAGGAATTCTTTCCTTCCCTCATAACTAGTATAAGCACACACATGCTACTGTGCTTATTTTGTTTTAGCACTGCAAGCCAGCATTTAGTAGACTATGTCTTACATGTAAACTGTACTGAAATGTTTCTGTAATAATCAGTTCATGTAAAGAGACTACTTTTCAAACTATTTAAGAAATTCAAGAGAAATAAATGTTTCATGGCTTGAATAAGTCACAGAAAAATCTTCTAAGATGTTCTTGGGTCACGAAAACAGACCCAAAAACCAAGTGGAATCTCTGTGTGTATGTTTCTGAGCTTCCCTTCTCTCTTTCTCTGTCTGTTTTTATTCTTCTCAGTTTTATAAGTTCCTTGACAACTTCATACAATGTATTCAATCACATCAGCTGGTTTCATTTACTCTTCTAGATCTCCTCTTCAGCCCTACTCACCCATCTTTGTGTCCTCATTCTTATAAACACCGACAACTGGTGCTTTCTATATATTGATAGATGTATGGCCTTCCTCTGAAATGTGCCCAACCAACCAGGGGACATATACTTAAAGAAAATCAATTCTCCTTTTCCCACCCATTAACAATCATCAATACAAAGTTTCTTAGGTTGTAGTTAAGTTGCAATGTGCATTTCTTTCATACTTGTTGAAATATTTATGATTTGAGTTTGCATAGATTTTGTGTATGCTTTCTCAACTAATGTGAATACATAACTGCAAATAGCATGCTCTTTCTGAAAACCATTGTTTTCTTGTCATTTCCAACAATAGTCAGATGGTTCTTCAGCAAAAATCCCTAAGTCTTTAGAGAAGGGAGTGGAGCATAGATATTAGTCCACAGTCTCTCATTCCTTCCACTTTTAGCCTTTGTAGTTCTCTAAGTTCATTACCATATCCACCAAGATGCTTAAATGATGAGGATTGAAAGATACACTCATATGGGTATAATTACAAGTCATTATGTGACCTACCTTTTTCCTAAGATGTACCATAAGGTACAGATCTCTGTGAATTTGAGGTCAGCTTGGTCTCCAAGAGCTAGTCCCAGGACAGCTAGGCATGTTACACAGAGAAAATCTGTCTCAAGAAACAAAGATAAAAACAAACAAACAAACAAACCAAAGAACTGGCCTGGTAATATATGCCCAATGGTGCTGTTGCAGAATTAATGCAATGGAAATCAACAAGGCAACAACCACTTTCCGATTGGATTCAAGATTCACTCCACAAATTGAAATGCCTACCTTGCACCAATAGCAGGGCTAAGAACTTGTGGCAAGACAGGTTTCCCTAGGGAAGAACCTATTAGTTCCTTCTTTCTAAATAGACATATCATTAAACCGACTCCTAATGACTTGTCATTATACTTTTATACAAGTGGATCCCTCTTTCCATTTTAATAGGGAGTTAATCCTAGGTACTGATTAAATATATCGAAAGCACTGGGGAAATAGAGCAGTTTTTTAATTCACTGAACAATGAAGAAGTGAACTACTTTCTTCACCTACACATAACAAGAGTATAATGAGAGCTTTAAAATTAAATACATCAATAAATGCTCAGCAACTGAATTGTCCAGTAGAAGCATGCATGTGCTCATATCATGAAGTTTATTAGCAGTTGGCAGGATAAAATATTGTCTTTTTACTGGAAACAAGCACAAAGAAGACCGTCTGTGTCTTTAAGCATTATCACAGCACATAAACTGTTTATTGGCAACATTAGAATTATCATGCTTGGACACTTAACAGTTATCCCTGTTTTATCTCAATATTCTTATTTTCCCCTGTTTCTGTCCCTCAAATCATTAAAGTCAAAATGAAAATCATACAGCAAAGTGGGAACTGTTTTTTTTTCCTATACAGAATATTTCAAGGAGTATGTAATTTATAAGATTAAAAGTTATTAAGACAAAAGGGAATCAATGAGCAACAATACTCCATTATGAACTGTTAAAAAGGTCACATTAGAAATGCAGAGGATTTATTTGACCAAAATAAATACATTTCACCACAATAGCATTAGAAATGAAAGTGAAGACCTAACATAAAATTATTCTTAAGGATTTTAGGAATAGAAAGCCCTAAAGTGTTGAGAAAAAAGATAATTTTCTAATATAAAGAGCCAGACTTAAAGAGCTCCTTAATGAAGCCTCTGCAGGCTCCTTGTAGCACAAATATATAATTAAAATAGTTTGGGTAAGAGCTGGCTTTGAGGGAATCAGAAACACATGGATTTGAGAAAAACTCCTTTAGGCCAAATTCATTAAAGGCTTTGCAAATGCAAAACATTTGAAAAACAAGGGATATGATGCAGAATCCAAAACAGCTCTGATTTTCACTAGATTTAATTACCAAGGAGACGGAATGCACATTTGCCCCTTTATAACATCACCTTCCACAAAACCTTTATACGATCATACAAAAAATTCCATTAGCTCATTACTGAAACATTTATACATAATAGTTTTAAAACAATACAGCAGTGAGAAACAAAGTAAGGCAATCACACATGAATACATTACAACACACAATGTTGATGATGGACACATTGTCATTCACATGTTTTAATGTCATAACTTCCTACAATCCAGCAGAAAGCTGACATTCGGAAAGAAGAGAAGAGTGATATGACCCATGAAGTGTATATAAGTGGAACAGAATCTTAAATTAAATTATTTGAAGACATTTTTAATAAATGAACACTGTTTGCAACTTCTCCTCACTTGTTTCATGGATTTCTTTTCTGTGCATGAGCAAGAGTGCAAATGTATGTGTGTGTGCGTGTGTGTGTGTGTGTGTGTGTGTGTGTGTGTGTGTAAAAGCCAGAGGACAATCTTGGGATATTTTCACTAAGGAACTGACCACTTTGATTTCTGTGACAGGCTTTTGCTCTGGCCTGGGACTTGCCTAGTAGACCAGTCTGGCTGACTTTGAGTTTCAAAGATATGCCTGCCTCTTCTCCACAGAGCTGTGATTATAAACATCTGTCACCAAGCACTGCTGACTTACATGGGTTTTGGAAACTCAACTAAAAACCTATGTTATGGTTTGTAGAAAGCATTTTACTAACTGGATATCTCTTTAATATTTTCACTCTTGTTTTTAATTCTTGCACTTCAAAACAGAAGGTGTTTGAACCATTAAAAGCTGGTCAGCTTTTTTTGTTCCTGCTTTTCCATAATTCAACATGTGTAGGGATACAGAAAATGTCCACAAAGATGGAGAGCCATAGAGTGTTTATATTCCATTTAAATATTTATGAGAAATTTTTGCTGAATTTGTAACTCATACTCTTGTTCAAGATTAAACACAGAATAAGTGTGCATAGTTTGCTTTTTTTATAGACATTTTAATGGAAAGAAACAGGGCAATGTCCAGACAAACTGATTGGCAAAGGAGGTGCCGGTTCCGTGGTGCCACTTCTATATACAGAAATCATATTAAGGAAAATAGAGAAAGAGTTGACAATGTTAGTTGACACCTTCTAAGGAGAAAATTAAATAAGCACATAAAGGGCAGGAATTGAACAAGAGAAAGAAAAAAAAGGAATGAGGCAAAACCAACAATAACCCACCAGAGAATGAAGTATATGTGAACAAGGTGCATCTAAGGATTCACACAGCCTCCTCTGCAGGAGCTATGTTTGAGGGAAAGAGTTAGATGCTTGAATTAACTGCAGCCAGCCTTGTGACTCATCACAAGGAACACCAACATTTCTTTGCACAGTAAATACAGATATGAATAGGCACAAGAAAATTGCGTCTTCAGTAGAATAAAATATTTCTATTTACATTGAATGAAGAAAGGAGAAGGATTCAAGATGGTGGTAGAGATCTGGCTCAAAAGTTAGAGGAGTAGAAATAGAAGGACAGACATGAAAGGACATTCAAAAGATAGACTTTGAGGGCAAATTAATGGCAATTCGGATCATTCCAAAGCTGAAATTTTCAACTGAGAAAGCTGGGCATATCAGAAGGCACATCTGTAGTGGAAAATGGAAGAATCCAGTCTTTATTAATGATGGAAATGAGAGGATGGGAATCAGATTCTAACTCAACATCGCTGATACTGCCTGATGAATGCTTATATCCTCCTCCACTCATGATAAGGACAAAAGTTATCCGATGCAACATAATCAAATCAGATGTAAAGAATATTCAGGGAAGTCTGAGATCTCTATATAGCAGCCCCATCCACAGCAATCAGAGACACTAGCAGAGCTCAGCAGTGTTTAACCTGAGATGGGAGATAGTGAAGGTTCAATTTCCTCATCAGAGAGATGTGAAAGAACACAATCTTGACACTTCACATTTCATGCGTAAGAAAATCAGCTGAAATGTGCTTCAACAGATAAACACTTTGCAGGAGCTTGTGTTGGTTGTTAAGTGAGGAGAGTCCTTATACAATCCTCACAAAGGCATACAATGTATTTGTCCTTATCAGTCCCCACTATTGCCTTTCTTAACTCCAACCCTCTCCTCCTGCTGCTTCATATCCTTTTTTCTTTGTTTTCACATACGAGATGAATGTATTATGTTTGCCCTTGAGACCGTGATTCATCTCACGTAATTTCTGCAAACAACATAATTTTCTTTTTGTTTGGCAGAATAAAACTTTTATGTACAAATACCACACTTATTTTACCTATTCTTTCATTGCTGGATATCTATAAACCAATTAACTTGAATTAAAAAGAATATAAAATGTTAGTAAAGTATTTTTCTCATTGTTACTGATGCTTTGATTGTTATTTTCTGGAAAGGAGAGGCAGGAATCCATGTGGCAAACGGGGCTACTACATGGACTGAGACATGAACTGTGGGGAAGAAAACTGATTCTAGGAAATGCATGTTGTTCATTTTTATAAACCCTTGCTGTTTCTGAATGTGATTGTATACTACTCTCACTTATCAAATCTCTTTTAAAAATTATTTTCAGCATATTCAAATGAAAACCAAAAATACTATTGCCATTACAGATATTATTTAAGTGAAAATTAATTTCATTAATTCTTCAGCCAGCAAGTTTTGCGAACTAATTAAACATAAAATTGTATAAAAACTAAGTGTATTATAAATGAAAAATTAAATTTCTATTAAATAATTTTTCTTCTTTAGGTTTAATAGAAACAAGCATGTGTGTGTTTGTGTGTGTGTGTGTGTGTGCTTGAAGATAAGGCTATTGAGTAATAACAGATGAAAACCTAGTTGTTGCTGGAGGCTGCTTGTGTCATTGTCTGGCTGCCCAGACCTGAAATAATCACACAGAAATTATATACTATACTATATGCTATACTGCTTGGCCAAGAGCTAAATAGTATTTTTATCTAACTCTCATATCCTAAACTAACCCGTCTCCATTAATCTGTGCAACACCATGAGGTCATGCCCTACTGGCAAAGTTCTGGTGGCCTCCAGTGGGAGCATCTGTCTCCTGTGGCACTTGCATGGCTTCTCTTTGACTCTGCCTACTCTCTCCTCCTCTATCTGCTTAGAATTTCTACCTTGCCCTATTCTGCTAAGCCACTGGCCTAAACAGCTTTATTCATTAACCAATAAAAGCACCACATAGACAGGAGGACTTCCCACAGTACCTAATTGCTGTGGGGCAATGGTCTTGCACCATGTAGAGATTTGTCACTTGTATTGGTTTAATAAGACACTGATTGGTCAGTAGCCAGGCAGGAAGTATAGATGGGGCAACCAGAACAGGAGACTTCTAGGAAAAAGAAAGGCTCAGTCTGCAGTTATCACCAGACACAGAGGAAGCAAAAATGAAAATGCTTCACTTATAAAAGGTACCAAGCCACGTAGCTAACTTATATTTATCAGGAAATATTCTTCCAAGGAAACAAAAATGGGTCCTCAGGAGTCTAGAAAATAACAGACAATAGAAAAAAAAAAGTGATATTACTCAAGATATAATGAGTTAAATATGTTAAATTATAATTTGACATATTAAAACACACTGAGATCATATATATCACAAATGATTATCTTGGTGATAAATTAAAGGCATACACTATAACTGTCTGACTTTTATTTTGATTTTTATTGGGATTATAGCTAAGAAATTGCATTAATCTCAGAAGGTACTTTGATTTTTGGAAACTTAAACATGGTTGAGACTGTGATACATGGAGTTTTGAAGTTGGACTAATACATTTTACATTATGATATCTTGCAATCGTATGGGGTCAGGGAGTAAAACATGGTAGTCTGAAAGTAATTGGGCTCCATCAACTCATAGGGAGTGGTACTATAAGGAGTTGTAACTTTGTTGGAGTAGTATGGCCTTATTGGAAGAAATGTGTCACTGTGGAGGCAGGTTTTATATATTCTTTTTTTTATTTTTTATTGAGAAAAAGAAAAAAAAAGTTTCCACCTCCTCCCAGCCTCCCATTTCCCTCCCCCTCCTCCCACCCTTCTCCCCCTCCTCCCACTCCTCTCCCCCTCCCTCTCCAGTCCAAAAGAGCAGTCATGGTTCCCTGCCCTGTGGAAAGTCCAAGGTCATCCCCCCTCCGTCCATGTCTAGGAAGGTGAACATCCAAACTGGCCAGGCTCCCACAAAGCCAGAACATGAAGTAGGGTCAAGACCCGGTGCCATTGTCCTTGGCTTCTCATCAGCTTTCATTGTTCGGCATGTTCAGAGAGTCCGGTTTTATCCCATGCTTTTTCAGTTACAGTCCAGCTGGCCTTGGTGAGCTCCCAATAGATCAGCCCCACTGTCTCAGTGGGTGGGTGCACCCCTCATGGTCCTGACTTCCTTGCTCATGTTCTCCCTCCTTCTGCTCCTCATTGGGACCTTGGGAGTTCAGTCCGGTGCTTCAGTGTGGGTCTCTGTCTCTATCATCATCCATTGCCAGATGAAGGTTCTATGGTGATATGCAAGATATTCGTCAGTATTGCTATAGGATAGGGCCATTTCAGGTTCCCTCTCCTCAGCTGCCCAAGGAACTAAGTGGGGACATTGCCTTGGGCTTCTGGGAAGCCACTCTAGGTTCAAGTCTCTTGCCAACCCTAAGGTGGCTCCCTTGACTAAGATTTGTGCTTTCCTGCTTCCCTATCCAACCTTCCTTTATCCCAATCATCCTGTTTCCCCAAGTTTCCCCCATCCTCCCCTTCTCACTACTCCCCATCTCCCCTTACCCCCATCCCACCCCACCCCCAAGATCCCAATTTTTTTCCCCGGTAATTTTGTCTACTTCCCTTAGCCAAGAGGATAATAACTATATGTTTTTCTTTGGGTTCACCTTCTTATTTAGCTTCTTTAGCATCACCAATTATAGACTCCGTGACCTTTATTTATGGCTAGAAACCAATTATGAGTGAGTACATCCCATGTTCATCTTTTTGGGTCTGGGTTACCTCACTCAGGATAGTGTTTTCTATTTCCATCCATTTGCATGCAAAATTCGAGAAGTCATTGTTTTTTACCGCAGCTTAGTACTCTAATGTGTATATATTCCACACTTTCTTCATCCATTCTTTTTTTTTTAATATTTATTTATTTATTATTCTGTCTCTGTGTATACCTGAAGGACAGAAGAGGGCACCAGACCTCATTACAGATGGTTGTGAGCCACCATGTGGTTGCTGGGAATTGAACTCAGGACCTTTGGAAGAGCAGGCAATGCTCTTAACCACTGAGCCATCTCTCCAGCCCTTCATCCATTCTTCCAGTGAAGGGCATCTAGGTTGTTTCCAGGTTCTGGCTATTACAAATAATACTGCTATGCCATCCCCAGTTTTTCAAACTACTTCTTGTTACCTGTGGGTCAAAATATAGGACTAGTTGGGCGGTGATGGCACACACTTTTAATCTGTGGGTTTGAGACCAGCCTGCCTACAAGAGCTAGTTCCAGGACAGGCTTCAAAGCTACAGAGAAACCTTGTCTCAAATAAACAAACAAACAAAAAGAAAAAAAATAGATGTAGGACTCTTAGCTCCTTCTCCAGCACCATGGCTGCCTACATTTCACCATGCTGCACAATGATGATAATGGACTAAACCTCAGAAAATGTATGCTACATCAATGAAATGTTTTTCCTTTATAAGAGTTGTTGTAGTCTTGGTGTGTCTTCACAGCGATAGAAACCCTAAGACAGATACCTTGATCTAGATGGATTCTGTTTAAGCTAGTCTATCTCTCTATTCATAGCCTAAACGTTTCTAGACTTATGACTTAATTTTTATCACCGAGAAAAATACCTTGCAAACCAATATAGTGGAATAGAGGCTTATTTTGGATCATGGCATAAACAGATCTAGCCAATTACAACAGCTGAGGTGGCTTTCTCCATGTTACTTAAACCCTGTGACCTGGTTTCTTTATATTCTCACACCCCTGGAAGCAGAAAACTTGAACTATACCAAAAGAGAATACAACATTAAAAACCTGCTCCCGAGGTCAATGACAAGGGGTTTTGATCCTACTTCATGTTCTGGCTTGGTGGGAGCCTAGCCAGTTTGGACGTTCACCTTCCTAGACATGGACGGAGGGGGGAGGACCTTGGACTTTCCACAGGGCAGGGAACCATGACTGCTCTTTGGATAGGAGAGGGGGGGGTGAGAGGAGTGGAGGGAGGGGGAGAAGAGAGGGGGAGGGGTAGAAGATTGGGGGGAGGGGAGGGAAATGGGAGGCTGGGAGGAGGCGGAAACTTTTTTTTCTTATTCTCAATAAAAAAAAAAGAAAAAAAAAAAACCTGCTCCCAGACACTCACTTACTGACAAGGTAAGGCCACGATCCCAAGTGTCCCATAACCTATCTAACAATGGCATTGGATGGGGACCAAGTGTTCAAACACTTGAGTCTCTGGGGGCACATTTCACATTCAAACCACAGCAGCACAGTTTCAGACTTCACATTAATGAACAACTAAACCACCCACCTCTGAAGAAGAAAAATTCACCAAACATAAACAAATCATGAGTCTTAGTGCTGTCAGATCCACCCAATATGTTAATATAGTTTCAAAACCCCTCTCTCTAGGAAAGATGAAATGAATACTACCTCCTAATAGTCATTGAGAAGTCAAATATAGCTTTTTATTCTAGTATTTATCTAAATGTATTTGTCTATTTTGAGGAATGATTATGTAACTTGTTATGTAGCAATTAGATATGCCCCACCAACTATAAGGGAGGATGATGTCTTTCCCTTATTACATTTTCATTAAGTTCATCAAATTCTCAGCCTTGGAATTTTAGTACAGATGGGATACATCCTAAGTAAATCATTTACAGGCCATTTGTGGAGACAGCATCCTTCTTGAAGCGTGGATGACAATGTTCTCATCATTTTACATAAGGGTTCATTTGGTTCTGGAAATGAGACTCTATATGAAAGCAGTTTACTGGTCTGTACTGCCCTCCCTGCCATGATGCTATACTGAGATTACTCTTACAAAGGTTTCCTATTTAATATTTTTCATAAATCTAATCATTTTCATTGGAAAATGTATATTTGAATGGCATAAATAAAGGAAACAAAATGTGGAAATTTTAGTGAATACAAGATTTCTGGAAACAGTTTTATTTTTTCTGTCAGCACAAGGAGATGAGTGAGGGCATGTCATATTATTGGAGTTTTTTCCTGAAAATTGATAAAAATCACAATTTAATTTCTGGTATTTATTAATGATACAAGAATTAATTTAGTATTTCAAACTCAAACCTCAGGGTAAGATAATCAAGATCAATTATATCTTCTTTTGTTTGTAAACACAGTGCAAATTGTTCATCTATATAACATCACATTTCTACATGGCAAGGGATTCTTTCTAATGAATGCCAATGTAAGTTGGTTTCAGTAAATAAGTTAGAGCACATGCTTTTAAAATCTCATTCTGATGCATGCACATGCACACATATATTCTAGATGCTACAAATAGAGATATAGCCTCTAGGTCTAGGGAATAAAATGAGAATAGAAATCTGTTGACTGAGCAGGAGCCCTCTGCTCAACAGTAGAAATCTGTTGCCTCTACACTGTAGATGGTGTAGAACACCATCATGGGCCAGCACACAGCACGGGGCTAATGATTGTTCAGTGAGCACTTTCTTCACTCAGCCATCTCCACAGACCTCGTATGGCTTCTTTATATTATCCTGTTAGTTCTTTTGTATTTGGTCAAACTTAACTTATAGAGTCTTGTGTTATTATATTTGTAATACTCATGTATATGATACAGCTTGGCTATTGCTTTTCAACTTATTTTTAGGCTCAGAGTTTTAAATAAGGTTTCCAACTCATTAAGGAAGAGTGTAAATAATTCTATGTCAACATGCTGCTAGATGTTGGAGGAGGCCACTTGTTTCGTTCCCAGCTACTCAGCCCCAAAGTAATCACACAGAAATTGTATTAATTAAGTCACTGCTTGGCACATTAGCTCTAGCTTCGTATTAGCTAACTCTTACATATTAATTTAACCCATATCTAGTATTCTGTGTATTGCCACGTGGCTGTGGCTTACCAGCTAAAATTCCGGTGACTGTGACCAGGCTGGGCTACATGGCTTTTCCCTGACTCCGCCTTCCTTCTCCCAGCATTCAGTTTAGTTTTCCCCACCTAGCTCTGTTTTTCTATAGCTCTACTATAGGCCCAAAGCAGTTCCTTTATTAACGAATGGTATTCATAGCATACAGAGGGGGATCCCACATCAGATAGTAGAATTGGTTTTTATGCCATGGATGTGGCTAATGTATTTTCTTGCTCACAAAACATAACAATAGCTTCCTTGATTGTCTCAACTTTACAGCATCTAATAAACATGACACACCACTGCACAAAATTGAATAGACATTAATTTGAATATTATGTGCAATCAACATACCTAAATATATGGCTATCTATATATTGTTGAGAGATTTACTGGTGTTTATTAATATACAACAGTGAATTCTTGTAAGAACAATAAGATTATATTCTTAATCAAGCATTATCCTTCAAATCCCTTCTTTGGGAATTTAAAAATTAAAAACAAAAGCAAATGCTTGGTCAATCAGGAACTAGCATTTGCCACTAAGACACAATGCACCTCTTCCTTATGAGAATTAATACCTTGCTAAACAAGAAGTTGCCTCAAGATATTATAGCATATAAAGTATGTCTCAATGGTATATTTTGTTTTGTGATATATGAAAAATTTAAATAATCCTTGAAACATAAGGGTCTTTGGAGACAGATCTGTCTTGTTAAAACTGTCACCAAGTTCACTTTGAATATGCCATACATAAATTCATGACTTTGAAGTATATGTCATAAGATGTATTTAGTCTACAAAAGGAATGTCTAGTTAGTATTCATAGGAAGTTGAATTTTTTTTCTTTATATAGAGGAGTAAATAAAATAAGACAATTGCTAAATACTTTTGTTTAATGGTTCATACTGTGTTTGTAACAGATCACTTATAGAAACATTTATAAAGAAAGGCAAAGAGAGAAATATATAAATAAAACTCTAAGTATATCTCAAAACTCAATAAAATAAATATATACTAAGAAGAGGTGATCAATAACACTAAGAGCAGAAGTTGAGTAAAGACTGTAGTGGAAATACCTAAAATGACATCCAAATTGCTTCACTGTCCAAAGATAAAATATAGAGTTTGGTGATAGTTATTTTTCCCCTCCATTCATTTCTCAAAACAGTAATGTGTTCTCCCTAGATTTCCAGGGTGTAGGTTATCCGTAAAGCTGCATTCTCTTTATCACTTTGTACACAGACACTTATTCTGAGTATTTTAAAAGATATGCTAAATCATAAAAAAATCTGCAAAGACAAAAGAAATAGTGTTGATTTTGAAAAACACAACTAATATTCTCCTCTAAGAATTTTGAAACTGAATGATATCAAAGTCTTCCATAAGCTTTATTGCCATTTTGAATGGTCCTTTCTGGGGCATGGGTCCTCTAACACTGAAACCATTTCTCGTGATCAGACCACAAGGAAAACTATAAATAGTACACAAATTTCCATTATTTACAAAAATACATTTTGAGACATATGAATAATAGCAGCAGTTATCAATATATTAAAGACATAGTCTTGTTTTGTTTTCCATTGAATGTGATCACAAATGTGTAGGTTTCAATGAAAAATAGTCAAAACACCCATAAAAACATATACTTTATAAATGTCCTGGATGTTACCAGTGTTTCAGCTAATGAGGCCATTTGTTCCCATATGCTAGAGGAATTTTGCAGAACTCTATTAATGAATATATAAAAATATAAAATTCCTTGCATTCTTTAATGTAAGAACAGTGGATTCATGAATCCGAATCAATGATAGTATCATTAAATCATTAATTCTGTAAAGATTTAGTAGATATTTGTTAATCTGTCTGCCAATTCCACTAAATATGCTTGTCACTATATTGGCTTTCTTTATGACAGTATATCCACTGTCATGCTATGTTTTTATCAAAGATAGATGGCACTGGCTCTATTATTAATTTCTAAAAACAGCTATTTGAATATTTGAAAGGCATATTAAATGGCATGCAGTGCAGTGTACTGCAAAGGAAAATTCAGAATATTAGAAGCTAAAACAGCATAGCCATGTTTATTTTTAACAAAAATGTTTGAAGAAAGATAACAGTACTCTTAGTTTATTTTGATTTAAACTATTTGATGTAGAAAATTTACTTTATGACATTAAACTGAGGCCTTTCCATTAATATTTGGAAGTTTAAAGCAAAATGTTAAACTATAATAATTAGGAAGAAATTAATCCTGTATCAGAGCCAGCAAAATGTAACAGCTGGTAAAGGTAATTGCTGCACCAGCAGCAGTTCAATGACCTGAATTCTGTCCAGGAAAACCATATAAAAATGAAAGGAAATTGACTACACAATGTTGTCCTGTAACCTCCATCTATGTCCTATGAATACTATCTCACTCACACATAGTAATAATGAAGCAATTTGTAAAAAAAATTCTTTTTAAGTCAGAGTAGTGTATATAAAAGTTATATGTGAAAAAATTACTTAGAACAATATTTAATATGGAGTTTCACCAAATTAACTTAGCATTTATCTAAAGAAGTAACTTATCAGTTGATTCAGTTGATTAGATTGTAAGTTTCATGACTTAGTGATACCAGAATTTATATTTATTTTACATTTGATAAGATGATCTGGATAAATTACTACTATAGGTTAAATGTGCTTGCTGCTCTTGAATACTACCTATTTCAGTTCTCATTACCCTGATGGTGGTACACAGCTGCTGGTAATTCCAGTCCTGTGGGATCCACAATCTTCTGTGGCCTCGACACACACCAGGAATACAAGTAATATGTATATATGTACTTTCAGGCAAACACTCACACATTAAATTAAAATAAACATGAAAATAAATAAATAAATCTTTTCTAAAAATGAGAATTTGAATCATATATTTTTTTCCTTCTGCCCCACTTTAAGCAAATAGAAACACCAAGGTACAATATACAAAAGAAAAAGAGATTTGTCTAGTGTGAAGACCTAGGTTCAAATCTTGGTGACAAAATAATCAAGCAAAATTCCAAAAGCCATCAACTTAAATATTACCATAAACATAAATACATAAGAAATCACTTCCATAAGTTAGTACAAATTAAAAGTGCTATAACTTCTCTAAATATTTAACAGTTACTAATCATATATATCTTTGTATTCAAAATTGTCAGTTTAAATTACATTATAGACTAAGAAGTATACATTAGATATTAACATCCAGTGTATATGCTAATAATTATTTATTCTTACACAATTATAATGTTTTCTCTAAGAAAGCTAAATAAAATGTGTTATCTATTCACAAAATGAAATTCATTGGAAAATAACAAATATAACAATATTTTATTTGAAAGAAGAAAATCACTTTTTCATCATGTAAATTTGTTTTCTAAAGTATTAAATCTAGCACACTAGAAGAAGGGGCTGATTATGGCATTTTATACATATGAATAATCATAATTTTCTTGTTTATTTTCTTCTCTAATGCCTTCCCCTGAGCCGTTTGCCCACTCTGGATGTTCTCTTTGCTTTCTTCTTCTTTTTTTCCTGTCACATGCAATATATTACTTTAATCAAAAAACAGGACTTGGAATATTTGTCATTCTTTGTGTATTAATTTGAAATCATGGTATAACTATTTACTGTTTCCTCATTTGTAAAATATATTTAGGAATAAAAAGATGACATCCATGTCAGCCACTTAGAGAATGCATTGTGGGAAAATTGTTTCTTATTAAACAGACTAGAAAGCATTTTCTCTTTAATTAACTAACTTATCCTTGCCTTTGTCTAAACTGGAGTTAAGAAATATAGGTTCAGAATTTCAATGCATATAACAAAAATATTTATAGATAATAATTTAAACATTTATTTTAATAATTAAGAAAAATCAGTTTATGCTCACAAAAATAGAGAAAATAAATAATAACCAGTACAATATGTTGAAAATATAATCTGATACAATAGGAAAACCAGCACAATCAAAATATAATTATATGAACTGATTATTACTATTTATTAACCTCTAGAATAATCAAGAGAGTGAAGCAAATAAACATTCCCATTAAATAATGAAAACAACAGTTTTTAGTTTATTGTTAGACAGAATAACTTAAAATACTATGATGAACTCAGTGTTCAAAAATGCCTGTACAAATTTCTTAAAGATTACAAGCTCTCATAAAGAAGAAAATTGGTAATATGAATTTCTAATAAATATTAAAACTAGGAATAAGCTAATTATAAACGAAGATTAAACATAGATGCCTCCACCTATGAATTTTTAAGAAACGTTAAACAAATAAATAATATGTATTACTCATATTCCTCAGACAATGAAAGTAAAATAAATATCCTAGTTCTTTTAAGAGATTGTTATTCTCCCAATGCCAAGATGAAATAAAGTAACTAAAAGATAACTTTTTCAAAATTCCAGTAAATTGAATCCAACATTGTATAAAGAAGACCATCTAGCCTGACTTTGGTCTATTCATTATAATACTCAAGTTGATCTAATAATAACAAGATGATGTAAGAAATATCAAGATACTGAAGATGCCACAAGATCTTACTGATGACTGCAAATGGAGCATCTGATAAAACCCTGCATCCATTATTGATGAGAAAACTGTCAGAAACTTGAAGATGGGACTCTTCAATGTTATAAATTTCCTGCAAAACAGCAACAAACAGAATTACTGGGCGTTTCTCCACCACACACACACATAACAGCAAGAAAATGTCCTCATTTTACATCATACCTAAATAAATACAAATGAAAATCCTAGCTTGTGTGATGAGAAAAACAGAAGATGTGAAAGACAGTTTATTGATTTGGAAAAAAGAAATATAACTACATTTTCACAGATTTGTAACCCCATCCTGTGGCCTGATGACACAGACATTAAAGAAGCAAATAATGTTTTTAAAATTTGGCTGTCTAGTTAAAGTACTGAAGATCAATTTTGAAGTCAAAGCTGTACAATAATGAAAATAACATTTTTAATTCAATATCTATCCAATATCATATCTATTCATTATAGTACTTGAAGTTTCAACTATGTAGAAATAGGAGCGGCGGGGCTGCGTCCCCAGCACCCCAACCGCCTGCTAGCTCATGCCCGAAATAACAACACACAAATTGTATTCTTTTAAACACTGCTTGCCCATTATATCTAGCCTCTTCTTGGCTAACTCTCACACCTGGACTAGCCCATTTCTAATAATTCATGTAAGCACCCCCAAGGTGCGCTTACCAGGAAGATTCTAAACTATGTCCATCTTGGGTCGGAGCTTCATCGCATGTGCCTCAGAGAGCAGAGCTATCGGGAAAGTGGAGCATGGCGTCTCTGCTCCAGAGCAGAGCTGTGGAGTCTGAGCTCACTTCCTCTTCCTCCCAGCATTCCATTCTGTTTACTCCTCCCACCTATGTATTAACCTACAGGACCAAGCAGTTTCTTTATTGCTTAACCAATGAAATCAACAGATTGATATATGACACTCCCACATCACAACTAGATCAACAGTACAGCTAAAGGAGATCAAGGGATACAAATTGGAAAGGAAGAAGTCAAAGTATCACTATTTGCAGATAATATTGCTGCAGAATCTTTTATCCTGCCGCTTGTATTTTAATAAAACATTGGTTGACCAGTAGCCAGGCAGGAAGTAGAGGTAGGGTAACCAAAACAAGAAAATTCTGGGAAGAGGAAACAGTTTGTCTGTAGTCATGACCCAGACACAGAGGAAGAAAGATGAGAATGCCTCGCTGAGAAAGATATAAAGACACGTGGCTAACATAGACAAGAATAATGGGCTAATTTAAGATGTAAGAATTACTTAATAAGACGCCTGAGCTAGTAGGTCAACCAGCTTGTGATTAATGTAGACCTCTTTGTGTTTCTTTGGGCCTGAATGGCTGTGGGACTGGGCGAAACAGAAACCTATGTCAACATAATATGATAGTATATATAAACAACCCCAAAAATTCTACAAGGGGACCTCTAAAATTGTTAAATACCTTCAGCAAAGTGACTGGTTACAAAAAAAAAAAAAAAAAAAAAAACTAGCCCTTCTATATACAAGTGATAAATGGGAAGAAAAAGAAATTGGGGAAAATATCCTTCACAATAGCCACAAATAATATAAAACATCTTGCAGTAACTCTGACCAAGCACGTGAAAGACATGTATGGCAATAAAGTCAAGTCTTTGAAGAACAAAATTGAAGAAGATATCATAAAATGGAAAGATAACCCATGGATTGTTAGAAGTAACACAATAAAAACGGTCAAGTCATTTTACCAAAAGCAGTCTACAGATTCAATGAAATTCCCATCAAAACCCCAGCACAATTCTCTATAGAACTTGAAAGAACAATTTTCAATTTTATAAGAGAAAACAAAAACCTAGGATAGTTAAAAACAATCCTGTACAACAATAGAATCTCTGGAAGTATCAACATCACTTAGCTCAAGCTCTACTGCAGAGCAATAGCAATAAAAACCACATGGTACTGGCATAAAAAATATGTTTGTTGGTAGCAACCCTTCACGGACACCACAGGGTGGGGGTAAGTGAAAGGGCACAGAATCAATGGCATAGACTCTGGAGTCAGGTGAGTCGCAGAAGCTCACTCCTTTATTGAGGATATGTGCAGGCCTCTTTACCCCGTTTCAAGGTCCCATTGGCCCCTGCAGCCAATTCTGCTATATTGTCCTTATATCATTGTCATCTATGTCAGGTGTCTTTGTGACAGAAATCTCTGGTTGTAGCAGCAGGGCTTAGGTTATTTCAGGGACGAAGTATCTGCTGCGCATGCTCGTGCAATCTGTTTTGGGAAGGGCAACTGTAGCTTTGGTAGGCTGGCTGATAGATTTTCCTACGTAGGTTGATTAATAGAAAGAAATATAAGATACAGATGTTAATCCTTATTCCTAGGTACAGCAGATTTTTGATAAAGAAGATAGAAATATACAATGGAAAAAAGAAAGCATCTTTACAACAATTGGTGCTGATCTAACTGGATGGTAACATGGAGAAAGCGAATAGCTCCATATTTATTACCCAGAAATATTAAACTCAAGTCAACATAAATCAAAGACCTCAACATAAAACCAGATGCACCGAGGTGCAACAAGGTGAGAATGAAGGAACTAATGTAATTATTTGTTTAGTAAAATAAAAGAAACCTTTTTTTTTGCGTCATTTTACTTACTTTAGTGTGTGGTCCAAGGAAGATGCTTGACAATGGATGCACATCTGGAAGTCATAGGATAATTGCAGGACTTCTTTTTCTACGTCCACTGCAAACGCTCTAGTGAAGGGATTTTGTTCTTTACTAGTTGTGCCACCCTACCAACCCGAGTTGTTCTTGAAGAAGATATTTAAGCATGAAAATCCTTGTCAAATAGATATTAGTTGAAATTTAAAACTATGATTATGTAAAATGAAGCCATTTCTAAAAAGTGATTCTCGTTCTTTCAGTTTTGTTTTTGTTTGTATGTTTGTTTGTTTTAAATATATGAAAAAAAAGAATAAGAAATGGTTTTGTGACAGGGCCCCAGAGTTTGGAACCAACCCCAGCCTTTAGGTCAACTTAAGAAGGAGGAAGAAAGAGCACCTCAGTGATGTATTCTGGGAGAAAGTGAGGGAACATAAAGATCAGGAGGGTCAGGTACAACAGGCTTTGTTTGTGTTTGTTTGTTTGTTTACTTACTTATTCATTTATTTATTTTGAGGAGAATGGAACAACAGTTTTGTTTTGTTTTTTACTAATTCAATTATGTTTTATGAATGGTGGTGGGAATTGGAAATCCAAATGATCCAAGTCTCATTATCCCTACAGGCTGCTCTGATGTGGATTCATGGGAGCTGAATCAGATTTTAGAGTTAGGAAGCCAATTTGTGCTTTTAGCATTTCACAGATGACAGCTTTGATCATAAATTCCCTTTGTTGCCTGCGATCCCTTCTAGTGACTCTCCTCACTGATTGTAAGTCAGAAAATGTTACATATATATCAGCTGAGCCATTCTGTAAACAGTCTTCAAAACCAGCCCTTTCTAAGGCTCCAAGCTACTTAAAACACTGTTCAGAATCAAAAGATATGAAGTCTGCTCTCTATAAATTCCGACCTAAATATTCAGATTATCCAATCAGGCTCCACATCTTTTCCCCAACTCTGACACCTTCCTCCCACCAGCAAAACAAAGTTAATCTTAAAACCCTTTTAGGAATACATTGTTTGCTTATTGAACAAGCCTTATTGAAATACATTTTGATATATAAACAACTGTTCATGTTTAATGTGTGAAACTTAAATATTTTAGTATATGCAAACATCTGCGATACTATCAACGTATTTCAGGAAGTAGATATACCCACCATCTCCCAAAATTCCTTTTTTTCTTTGTTACTGGTCTGTGACAAGAATATTTAGAAGGAAAAGCAATATTAATTAGTTTTAAGTGCACAGAAGTCTCCGTCATGCTAAGTGCAGACAGAATATTATCCTGCACATATGAACAAATACACAGCCACCTTAGCCTGCAGTTTTATTGTCTAAATCTAAGCAATTAGCAGTTTAGATCACAATGCTGTATTTAGGTGTTTGAATTGCTTTAAAGGCACAGCCCAAACCTAGCTTCTTCGTGTAAAATTTTCAGGTTAAATTTTTGTGATATCCACTAAGTACTACATTTTTTTCTATCGTTCTGCTCTCATATGTTATATTTAACTATTTTCCCCTCCCTCCACTACTCTCAGCTCCTTACACCTCCTCTCTCTCCAAGAGCCATTCTTCCTCTGTTTCCCTTCAAAAACAACAAACAAACAAACAACAACAACAAAAAGGAAAAAAAAAAGCAGTCCTTCTACCAAACATGTCCTAACAAGTTACAATAAGACTAGGCACAAACCCTTATATCAAGGCCGGGTGAGGCAACCCAGTGGAGGAAACTGGTCCCAAACACAAGTAAAAGAGTCAGAGACCCTTCTCCCACACTCCCACTGCTGGCTTCCCAGGAAAACACCAAACTATATAACCATAAAGAATATTCAGTGGACCTAGCTCAGGATCCGTGTTTCTTTCTTCAATCTCTGTGAGCTCCTATGAGCCCTGCTTAGTTGATTTTGTGGGATGTGTCTTCACGGTGTTCTCTATGTCTCTGGCTCCTACAATTCTTTCTTTTCTTCTTCTGTGGGGTTTCCTTGCTCTGCCTAGTGTTTGGTTGTGGGTCATTACATCTTCACTCATCACTTGCTGGACGACATCCCTCTGATGACACTTGGATTAGGCCCTAATCTATGAGTACAACAGAATACCATTTTGAATCATTTCATTAACTTTTTGACATTTTTTTTATCAGTCATGTTTGATTTTATCCTGGGTCTCTGGGCTGCCCTGACACTATAAACAAACTAGATGTCCCTGATCTGAAGAATAAATAAAGAAAATGTGGTACATTTACAAAATGAAGGATTATTCAGCTGTTAAAAACAATGACACCATGACATTTATAGGAAAATGAATGGAACTAGAAAAGATAATCCTGAGCTAAGCCAGACCCAGAAAGAAAAACATGGTAGGTACTCATTTATAAGAGGATTTTAGTTGTTAAGTAAAAGATAATCATACTACAATCCACAATCCCAGAGAGGCTAAGTAACAAGGAAGGCTTGAAGAGGGATGCATGGATATCCTTGGGAATGCCAAATAAAATAGATTTTGCAGGTAGTATGGTAGCAAGTGGGAATAGGATTAGTAGGGACAAAGCAGTGGATGAAAAGAATGAAGGGAGAGATTGCTCGAAGAGATCATTGAAATGGTGGGGGTATTTGGGCAACAATATAGAAACCTACTGCATCGGGAAATCTAAGCAATCTACAAGAGTGGCCACTGCAAAGATTCCCAGCAATGAGGAATACAGAACTTGAATCCTCCATCTTCTATAACCGGGCAAGGCTTCCAGTCTTGGGACTTGGACATCAATTCAGCTCAGTTGATTGGATGCTCACTACATAGCCAGAGTGACCTGAGTTTGATTTCTATAACTTACGTCAAAAGCTGGATAGAGCATTCAGGTCTAGCATTCTAATACTGTGTGAAAGAGAATATAAAAACACATTTGAAATCTACCCACGGTCTACACACACACACACACATGCACACACACACACACGTGCACACGCACACACACAAATACACATACACACACAATCTTAGGACTTTAAGACATGAGATACAGATATTGCACTCTCCACAGTGTCAAAAGGATTCTATAACATCAATCTGAAGTTTAACGTTGTTCTAGGCAGAGCATGAGATCTATTCAAGACGGTAACTCAAATAAATTTTTTATGTAGAATTCACATCTTGCACTGTGGACTGGGTTTTTTGTTTTTATAATACCAAAAGATGTTTCCTTTCATGATATGTACTGTAATGAAAATAACTCTTTCAAACTTCTTTTGAAAGCAATTCTACTTTTAAAGCAATTAAAGATCTATGCAACTCTAATTATATATTAAATTAATACAATTAAAAATTAAATTATTCTTTGCTTTAGATATTGTAATATCTGGTATCTACTGAAAGTGAAATCACCTGTTTCCGAGATGCATTCTGTTTGTCCCAGTCACTGCATTATGAGTCAAAGAAGTCCTGCATCGTAATGGATGAGCTTCCATCCACAAATTCAGCTGAAGAGATGTTTTAGATACTCCAGTTTTGAAATTAATGGTTCAAATGTGTTATTTTTATTGCAAAGCCTTCAAAACTGTATCACTCACAAGAATGGCATCTTTTAAAACGGATGAACTTCTATGCTTAGCTTATTATATGCATTTAAAGGTGGCAACATTTTCAAACCCAATTTCGATTTAAGAAATCTGATACAAAATGCATATTCCAAAGAATAATGCTTTTCTCAGGCTTAGTATACTTGAGTTTTATCAAACTTCATATTGTATAGTCTGTTTACTGAATATGAAACACCTTACAAATTTATTAGATGCTTTGGCTAATAAATACCATAAGAAGATGTAGTAACCCCTGCTATGTAATAAATTTGAATACCCAGGATAGTTTTGTACTAGCCTACATATAATTCATCATTATCCCAACTCTCCACTTTCTCCAATTTATGTGCATTCTGGTGCTTAGAACAAGTTGATGAAGTGCCTATTTCTTAGAACATAACAAACCAACATAAAACTTTCCAAAGCTACAAATGTATTTACAAAAACATATAAATCATTGCCTGTCAAAGATTAAGGCTAATTTAAGCTCACTATCTGGAAACACTTAAAGCCTTTTTTCTTTCACTCACTGTTTGTTAAATTAGTTGCCTTGTTAATGAAGTTTAATCATTTATTACGCAAAGCTATAAAATGGTCTATGTAGCAATAGCTTTAGGGTCTGAAGCACAGAATGGAATAGAAAACACCTTTTAATTCTACCATTTAGAATCAGCAAACATTTTAAAAGGTAACTTTAAAGGTGTGTTATGAATAGTTGGTAGGTTTTCTGGGTTTTTGTTTATTTGTTTGTTTTTTCTTTGTTTCTTTTTCATGTCTAACATTGTTTGGACTTGATACTGTGAGTGGGTTATTAATTAGTTTCTGTTAAGTCTAAAAATTTGAATATGTAGTAGTATCATATGCATTGTTTTGTTTTTGTTGTTGGTTTTTTCTTATTCTCACCTTTTCTTTTACAAAAGAAGCATTTGTTTTGCTACTTATTAGTGAATTTCAAACAGAAACTTAGAATGGGTGATTGATTTTAATGTACATTAAAAATCATGTTGAAGATTTAATGTCATTGTCTTCTTACACTTACCCAAGTAAACCAAATTTTATGGTAATGATGAATGTGCACTTGACATTCACATTTATTCATTTATTCATTAACTCATCCCTTCCCTCATTCCCTCATTATTTTACCACAAGGTAAGAATGCTATTGCTATGATATGTCAGCACTTTGTAAGGACATTGTTTCATAACAAATAGGCAAAAGCAAACAGCAGTAACCAGAAGGTGAATCCACATTTAGGGTGAGTCTTCCTGCTCAATAATTTCTCAAGAAAATCCATCACCCAGCATCTTATGTTTTAGCTGATACTAAATACACTAGAATTAAAAAACAAGATTTTAAAAAAACTTGTAAGTTTACAAGTCTACATTTTGTCCACTTAACACACAACTGCATCTTATATAAGTCTTAATTTCCAACTCCCCCCAAAATAGTAACAATGTCTTAATTCCATAAACATGGTATAATTATCCCACCTACAACTTCAAGTATATTATACATTTTTAAATATATGACAAAGTCTCTGGAGAAATATGTAATCACTTAATGTCGCATATCTTAAAAATGATAGCAGAAGTTTATAACACTTAACTACTAATATTACTTCAGTTGATGTTATACTACACTAAAAAATAGAAAAGTCAAATTTTTCCTTTAAAAGTGTATATATTCTTGTGTTTGTGTGTGTGTATTGTATGTTGTGTTCTTAATAAACTGTGACAGAAACACTCATTTCAATTGCAATCCTTGCTTTTGCAACTGATCGTGTGGCCTTAGGTGACATTTATAATTACCTTACTTTATTACTATTTCTCCCAACCTCAAAAAGCACCTAACAGGTTTTTATTCTTTGTCTCCAGACCTTCACCCTTGAAGTGTCTGGAATCTTTGTTTTGCTACCTTTCTTATTTTTTTTATTGTTGTTATGTTTTTCCTCTCTATTTTCCTTAACCACACAGCACCATAATATAAAGAGACTCCCTAAAGCATTTCCTGATTTTCTAGACATACTCTTCCTTACTTCCATAGTCCAGACCTCCAGGCAATTTCTACCTAACTTGTCTTATAACTAACTGTGCGTTTAAGAAAAGCCATTTCACCATTCTATCAAGCAAGCTGCTTCAGAATTATGGAAAACAATGAGGACAGTTAATTGCATGAACATGGGTCTTTTCTTGCACTTCTTTGGCTATGGTGAGTCTCCAGGTCAAAATAATGCTGTGTGGAATGCCGTGATGGTAGGTAAGGAATACTGTATGTTCAAGTATTGATTTTGCAGAAACATTACATTCAGGGGAGGAAAATCCATACACAGAATAAGAATCTATTTCAATAAGGACAAGGTTTTGCCCCTGCCATGATAGAAGTGATCTAAAGCAGTGAACCTGTCACCATGTCACTGTGTGGGCACCTTTGTGAATGGCACTGTATTGGGAGCTCAGTGATTGTTTCTATGTTGACAGAGCAGGCATTCAGCAACGGCATTAGCCAGGACAACATCAATGAGTTAAATTCCGTGCAATCAAGCATATGCATAACATCTGACTCTGAAACCATGACAACTATATTGTTGGGACTATGGGCAATGAAAAGGATTACAGTTCTTGACCATCCATATAATGGGTCAACCTAGTTACTTGATTACTGAACGCTTCCTCTGTTGGTGTCACTTTTTAATGAGTTTTTGTATGAGATGTAAGTATGTCCATGTCTTTTGCTTATTCTTCCTAAAATATATTTCTAATCATTTTTTTACATTAATGTTCATTCTAAATAATCAAATCTTTAGCTATATCTCATGATTCATGTGTAATTGCATTGATGGTCATTTCTTATCCTAAGAAAACTGCACAATCACATGCACTGTCCAGTATGAATAATATCTTTTAAGGTGTCCCAGAAAGGGGTTGTAATGTTACAACTCTCCACTTCTGGGTAGTGCCGGCACATCATGCAGAATCATTAGTAAACCAGGCTCTAGTCTTCTCTTTCTCAAATTATTATATCCATTAAGGCAATAAATAGATAGATAAAATCTTGGGATGGGAAGGTACTGTAACAGGAATAGAAACCTTAGGCATTTGGGCAACTTCATGAAACTTGCTTATCTACCCAGTACTTAGGCCCTATCAAGTATCTTGCTCTTCCATTTGATAATGTAATGGTGCCCTACATATCCTACTTTATGACTTGGTGGGTCATTAAACACCCAGCTCATAGTGGACAGCATAGGATGCATGGTATTTTTCTGGTCCATTGTCAAAGTTCAGTTTTCCTAGCTGGGCGGTGGTGGCGCACACCTTTAATCCCAGCACTCGGGAGGCAGAGGTAGGCGGATCTCTGTGAGTTCGAGGCCAGCCTGGTCTAGAAGAGCTAGTTCCAGAACAGGAACCAAAAAAAANAAAAAAAAGCTACAGAGAAATACTGTCTCGAATATCAAAAAAAAAAATTCAGTTTTCCTTAAGGCCAAGAGCTGTCTCTCAAAGGGAGAATGGGTGACTTCAGATTATTGGAAGGCCTTGCTTTGAAATCACAGAGATTTTTCTGGTGACTTGCTTTTCCTTTTGAAGTCTTCAATAGATTTTAAACAAAATACTTAGATGGCATTGGAACCTCAGGTATCTGCTGAATAATATGCTAGAAGTGGAAGAGCAGCCTGCACAGTAACCTGCAGCTTTTAAGATCTTTATTTTGCCCTATGCCATACTCAGTGCTATCAAGTTTCCAAGTTGCTTGGTGTGTTGGCTGAAGTAACATGATGCTTGAATTAGGAAAATGCTCCTAACATAACCCAAATAGGTAAGTTAGTTGTTGTTCTTCTTTTTTGGTTGTGGGATGAGCCAGGGGTCACAACCTATCCACCTTAGAAGGAATATGCCACTGACTTCCTAGACATTTCAGTAGGGTAAAAAGACCTTGAGGTTGAGTTTGATTCATTTCTCATCCTCTGATATGCATATGCTTTGCCAAGAAGATCAAATTGCTCTTTGCTGCTCACTTGAACCAATTAGCATCATATCATCAATATAGTTGACAAGTATAATATTTTGTGAAAAAGAGATTCAGGCAATCAATTCCTTGCAAACTAAGTCACGACAGATGGAAATGAAGAATTAATATACCCTTGATGTACAATAGGAGTACTAGTCACCTTTCCAAATGCAAGCAAATTACTTTGGTGGTTCTTATTGATTGGTATAGAGGTAAAGGGAAAAACTATATTCTAGATAAATAAATATTCACCAGGTATCATGATATGTCCTTATCTGATCAAGGACATCTTATTAGGTAGAGAAACTATAAGTGCAGTTACAACTTGATTGAGTTTATAACAGTCAACTTCTTTCTCCATGATCTATTTTTCTTCACAGCTTCTGTGTCTTTCAAGTCCTTGAAAGTGTCACTCACTTTTGTAATTTCTCCAGTAATTCAATAATGGTTTGGTTCACTGTCTTTTCTAGTAGAATCTACTCTAATGGCTTCCAGTTTCCCTTTCCAACCATAAAAGCCTTTATTTCCAATGTCATGGAACTAATGCAGGCTTTCTAACAATTTGTAAAAATAACTATACCTAAATTATTCTTTCTGGAACTAGAGTGATAACCACAGAGTAAATTTGGGGGACTACTGGACCCAATGTGAATTCCTCCATAGTCCCCTACTTTAACTAAAGGGACAAAATATGTATTGGAGATCTGCTTGAATGAGTGTCAGTTCAGAACCTTTACTCAATACAATCAAAAATGTCTAATTCTAACCTTTAGAGAGAGGGATAGGAGGAAAACTAACAGTAAACTCAGATATTTAAACAAAAACTCCCTCAAAGAAACCTAACATTTTTCTTTCAAGTAATTTTGAGTCTGTAAATAATTCAACTTTGGAAATTTTTTGTTAGGCAAAAATCCTCTTTTACTACTAGCCAGTATAGAATTCTTTCATTTGTTCTATAACGTTTATGTTCATACAAGTTATATAAAAACTTGGTGAGCTTATTTAATTTCCAAAAAAACATGTTTAATTCGCTAGAAACAAAGGACCATATGAAAGTCATGACATTTTAGAAACTTCTTATTGAAAGTAATACATAACTTGTTTTTGGCAACCCAATGCTTCAACATGGCTCTGTTACTCTGGAGCCCTATTAAACCCATTGTATTTAATTGATCCAGTTCAGGAGTGATATGACCAATTCTAAGTTCTCATATAAGGACAAAAATTACTACAAACAACTACAAAACTTTTCAAATGTTCTAGTGTCTCTCTCAGTATTTTGTATCTTATAGTATTGGTAAAGGGTATGTGTTTGGAGCTTTTCCATTAAGGAATATTCTTTGTAACACAATCTGTATTATTTGGGGTTCTCTAAAGGAATGGAACTGATAATTATGAATATATATTTTTAAAAGCTAACAATTATCTTGGCTTTCAAAATACCCTTTTAGTAATACAGGGGTTGTCTCATGACAGAGAAACTGAAAATATTATAGTTTCTCACTATGCAATGCCTGGTACTTAACAATATTCTGTAATCTGAAGGCTTTGAGTAGTATTAGCTCCTTGGCAACACTGTCTTTAATATATGCAGCTTTTATGCTCAGGCTAGCTCCATTATATCCCATGGTCCAGAAAGCTCCAAAATGATACGGTATGTACTAAAACTGAATTGAACATTGTTAATGGCCTCTCCTGTAACACAAATAACAAAAACCCAGAGACAGATATTGGGGTTCAACCTGAAAACCAGAAAATCAAAGCAACCAAGTAACTAGAGAAATCTTTCCGCTACCAAGACTGGACAACTGAAGACTAAGAGTTTTTCCTGCCTCCCATTTTATATTCCCTCTACTGCTGGGATTAAAGATGTATGACTCCCTAGAACTGAGATTAAAGTTGTGAGTCATTAATACCTGAATTTGTTTCTCATTGATCTTGTGTAGCCAAGGGTGGCCTTGAGCTCACAGAGGTACAACTAGCTCTGTTTCCTAAATCCTGAGATTAAAAGTGTGTGCCACCACTGCCTGACCTCTAATGGCTTAGCTTTGTCCTTATGATATTTAGGCAAGATTTATATATTAAAATAAATAAAATATCACTATATTCTCCTGGCTTCTCTTAGAGTCAGTTCTTTGGTTCTCTCCATGATCCTTTCAATCATGAAGCTTTCACACTTCCAAAATCAGTATTATACAGAATACATTTTTACACATTGCCAAGTTTAGCTTCTACCATAAGATGCAGCCTTGGCCTCCCTATAAAACTGCTCAAGTCGACAAAAGAAAGACCCCACTCTTGGTTCTAATTTCTTTTCTATATCTCTTCCTGTTAGTGTAACAGAAATCAAAACACACACAAATATTTTTTTTGAGGAAGGAAAGGTTGATTTGGTATACAATTCATAATCCTTCATTAAGAGAAAACAGGGTAGGAACTCAATCAGTAACTTGCAGACAGGCCTGCAAGCAAAAGTCATAGAGGAATGCTGCTTGCTAGCTTGCTCCGACACAAGCTTTGATATCTCAGAATTCCTCTCTGATACTAAAGGATGTGAATACTACTAGAGAGGTGATGCTTTTCAACCTACATTGGAACTTTGAGGAAGTTGGTCCTAATACCCATGAAGGGATACCATAACATCAGCATGGATAAGTTTGCCAATGGATATTGAATGTGAACGAAATTAAGCAAAAAGTAAAATTGTATTTTTCCATGTCCTTTTATCTAGGCTGGCACCAGAAACCTTAACACAGATGTAGGGCTAATATTTTTGCTTCAATAATAGCATCAATAAAATTCCTCACAGGAGTGCCTGGTGGCTTGCATATTTGGTGAGATTATACACAATAGAAATGACCGCCAAGATTAGCTATTATACATAACATCTATAATCAAAGCTACCCTATTCACAATATCTATGAAAGATAATGTCTGAATTTGTTGTTAAAATTTATAGCTAATCAGATGCCCCAGGATCAGAAAGCCTCATATTTTCTCATATATTTTATTTCTTGGATTTAAATTGTTATGTATATGAAAACAAAAAAAAACCTACAAAAATGATGTAGGCAATGAATTAAGTGAAGAAATAGAATAAAAGTACAAATGAAAGTAGTTAAAAATCATAACATATAGTAAAAAATCCAAATGTGTTTATGTTCTTGACATGCTACTGAGATTCAGAGAAAATAAGTCAATATTGTTTGACAGTCTCATTTTACAAAATTATAATGGTTTATACATTCTTCTATCTTTAAATCTGTAATTTTAATATTTAAAATACTTGTTCAAAAATCACATGGAAAAGTTAAGTAGTACTGAGAAGAAAGTACATGCTACAGGGATATCACATGAAAATGTACATTGAACTTCATGGCTCATAGTAAGGGAGCATACCTCATGAAGTCACTTATGGACACTACTCCTTTTAGACTTATTTTGCATTAAAAATATTTTGTATATAACAGCATATGCCAAGGACAAAGTATACTAAGTGAATGAACTCAGTAAACATTATGTGTTTCATTTTTTATTACCCCTTCCTTTTCTCCTTTGTATCCACACATATACTTGTTTATTTATATATACACATCCATAATAGGCTAGGATCTACAAATGGATTTTGGGTTTTTAGATTGGGTGATCTTCCTTATCCTTATTGTACATTCTATATCCATCCATTCTCTAGCAAATTTTATATTCTTCTTTAGAACTCAATAATATTTCATTTTATCTGTTTTTATCATTCATATATTTTAATGAGCAACTAATTTGTTACCCAGTTTTTACTGTAGTAAACTAAGCAGCAATAAATGTGAGAATGCAAATATTTCTATTAATGGTACGATGTTCTCTGGGTAGATGACCAAGAGTGAAATATTTGAGTCATATGGCAGTTCTCTCAACAGTTTTTTGAAGAATCTCCAACTTGATTTCCACTATGGCCACAATAATTTGCACTTCCATCAGTGGTGAATTAAGGTGTGTCTTTCTTCACATCCTCTCCAACATTTGCTGTCAGATTTCTTAAAGATAGTACTTTATACTGGGGCAAGATAATGTTTCCTAGTAGCTATAATTCCCATTAGCAGATGACTAAGCAGTGAACACTTTTAAACACCATTATTGGCTGTAAGTACTTTATTGGAAAAGTATCTATTTTGCTAATTTCCAGTTTTATTTCTTTTCTATTTACTTCCTGCAGTTCATTGAAGATTTCTGAATATTAACCCACAGTCTTATGTATAACTGGTAAAGATTTTTCTCTGATTCTGTTTGCTAATTATGTACTCTACTGATAAATTTTTTCTATACCAAAACTTTTTAAATATTATGCACTAACATCTGTTGACATGTGTGATTACTTTCTATACAATCTTCTGTTCAGAGAATTTTTCTATACCTCAATATCTTGAAGAATATTCTCTATGTTTCTTGTGGAAGTTTCAGGTTTTAAATTAAGATATCTGATTAATTTCAAATTGCATGTGTATGTAAGATCAAAGATATAAATCTAATTTTATTTTTCTTTAAATGGAAGTTCTGTGTTGACAGCACCATGTGTTGAATGAGCTATCTTTCTTTTCTAGTAAGAAAACTCCATAGTTTAAATAGAGTTATTCAAAGCATGTCAGAGAACATGTGCAAGTCAGTTCTGAAACCTCCTTATGTGAGGCATATGTCTCTGGGTTTATTTTAGATTACATATTGCAGCCACAATTAGTAGAAATATCAAACATTGTGTCTAAAATAAACTTACTTGCGCACCTTGATAAATTCAGATGAAGTTTTCTGTCTAAAGTGAGCTCTAGCAGATTCAATACCATTTGCTCTTCCTTAGTTTATACTGCCACATGCGTGAAATAATCTCTATGTTGAAAAAGTCAAACTTTATTTTAATCCAGCTTTACTTCTAAAACATGACTTTATGTTTAGTGAATTTTACAAATAACAGTCTCCTTTATTTTGATCTCATCGCCTGTATTAAAATTGCTTTATAGAGAACAATAATACAAAGTACTATTCCTCTGTAGTAGGAAATAGATACTGTGTATTGTACCAGGATAACAATAGTTGGGTCCTATGTAATTTTATTTCTAATATAAAAAGTAGTAACTATTACATGTATATTAATATTTTCCTACATGTATATACAATGTTTATGCTTATGATGCACACAGATGGCATAAGTGGGTATTGAATGCTACAGAACTGGAATAAAAATGATAGTGAGCTTCCATGTGGGTGCTGGAGATTGAACTTTAGTCCTTTAAGAAAACAGCCAATAACAGGCAGTGGTGGGGCATGCCTTTGCTCTTAGCACTCGGGAGGCAGAGGCAGGCAGAGGGCTGTTTCACATGAAAAACTTGTTCCAAAAAAGTCAAAATTAAAAAAAAAAAAGGAAACCGACCAGTGTAATTAATTGTGAAGCTATCTCTCCTGTCTGACAAGTAAAATACTTGGGTCATATGGCAGTTCTATCAATAATTTTTTAAAGAATCTCCAACTTGGCACGACTTTAATCCCAGAGAATTTCTTTATGCTCTTTTACTGAAGTATGTGACATTTTCTTTAGTAGGAATTATATCTGACACAAAGTTCTGGAAGAGAACCAAAATATTAGCAATAGCTTGTAATCTTAGGAATAAGGAGGTCTATGAAACTCTCATGGCCAACAACTTAAAAAACAAATGACCCAATTGAAAACAGTGCATAGACATGGATGAGAAGATATTTTTGGATTAATAGTAACATCATTTAGTATATTCAAAGAGTAAGATAGTAACATTTTAGTAGATCTAGTTTCATCTTTTTGAGAAATCTTAGCACTGATTCCCATAGTGACTGGCAGTTTGCATTCCCAGCATCCATAAATAAGTGTTTGCATTTCCTTGTAGCCTTGCCTTCATCTGTTGTCATTTTTTTTATTTTATTAATCTTGGGCATCTGACTAGGTAAAGACGAATTCTCTAAGTAGCCATTTGAAAGTGGAGAAACTTTGCTTTGGATTTCATATTTCTACTATCAATTACATTTTTATGTACTTATTTACTACAAAAAGGACTGGAGTATTCCATGACGGACTTAAAACTAAAACACAGTTAGTTTCAGAATTTCATTTCTGAGTGTCTAAATGTTCATTCAGATGTAGTGATTCTGGATCTGTATAATGCCTGTTTGAGTTGCTATGTTAATCTAACTGTAGAATGTTTTTATTTAAAGGTCATTTACACTAAATAATTACTAAAAATAAAGTTTAATTCAGCATTAAAGGTACACTTTGAGGAAGTGCTAATGAAAAATAAATGACATTAATCTAAGTATTATCCCCCAAATATCCAAAACTAACCTTTAAATAGGACAGAAATAAAAGATAACACCAAAAATAAAATTATATAAAGTTTAATTTATTAAAATTGAATGAAATGTTAAATTCTTTATAAAAATAATCTAATATCTTAATACCGTGTATCCAGTCACCAATATAAAAATTATTATAGCATTTCACCTACATTCAGGAGCTATCAGCCTTTATAAATTATCAGAAAGCAAATTTTATTTATTAACTATACATGTCTTAACAGAAAATTGGCTATATTTATTATATATGTAAGTTTTTTTGGAAGTAGAAGGATATATTTTGCCTGACTGTATGTCATATATATGTGTATACATATATGCATATATTACAGTTAAAGAAATATACAAATATATACATACACACAAATCTATGTTTAATATGAATTATTTAATATTGCAGTGTATATGTAAGGAATCCATCTACTCTGTTGCAGATCCACTGTTGTTCATAGGATATCTCCTGTGGGAAAGAGGAACATGAAGGCTTGAAGATGAGAGGTAGAATCTACTACGGTCACAGAACTTAAAGATTTGACACTGAAAATCAGCCTGACTTCTCTCTTGACATCTTTATGCTCAGTCTGTTCAATTTGTCTCTGAGTTGGGACATCAAAACTTACATTATTTTTTCAGTGTTAGGAAGCAAACTGTCTTTTGTTTACCAATGATGCAAGAGGCAAGAGAAGTGTTTCCTTTGAAGAGCACTATCTATGGTGCAGCTTGGTGATACTGTAGGTACAGCATTGCTAGGACCAAATGTGGCGGCTTAGATTAATGAAGACAAATTGTAATAAATGTTTGCACAACTTTAATGGAAAAAACCAGACTCACAAAACCAAGGTTCCCGCGGAGCACGGGAAACAGGAAGGGAAGTGCAGGCATCAGTAAACATTAGCCAGAGGCGAGTCCGCCCCTTTAGGGGCGGGCCTAACCCTACAACCAAAAGCCAAATCTTGACTAGTCATCATGCTCATGCATTTAATAGCAAATATGTTTGTGTGTGTTCTTTGTAAATCTTAGAGAAAATGACTTCCTTGCATCTGCAAATCAACTCAGTAAAGAGTAACATGTTCTCACCTACATCCTAATATAACCTGGGATACTTCTGGACCCCGCCTAGAGTATGTTTCTTAGAGTCAGAGAACTTTAACAATAATTTATACAGCATTTATTATGATCATGTGTGCTTGAATTTATTCTTAAAAAGCAATAGAAATCCAATAACTGTTTTTGAATGTTATCTTCACTATACAATTAATTCTTTCAAAAGCAAGATGATCATATTTCTATAAATATAGTTTCAGAATAACATAGTGAGCAAAAAGATATGAAATAATAAAGAGAGAGAACATGGGATTTTATGTTGGGAAAGTTTCCTGACCTAAAAAGCAATTCTATGGTTTCACTTTATGATATTTTATGACCATTGCTCATACCACATTATATGGTGCTGAATTTATGATGGTGTAGACTCAACTTGCATTCCAACATATTACCATCACAGATAATCATTACAGAAAAAGAATATTGGTTATGAACAATCTAAAGGAGGAAATTGCATATGAAATGGATGGTATAGTGATGAAAAGTTTCCATTAAAGACTGTAATGAGAGAAAAAAATCATTTAAAGTTATTTCCAATACACACTAGGGTCCACAATAAGATTCCCTTTCTTTTGGAATCCGTAATTATATGAAGGAGACTCTGAACTATGGATCACAGCAGCTCTTCGTTGCAGGTACCACTACCATGTGACAGTGGACCAGATGCTATCTCAGTACTAATCTTGTTTAGTGTGAATGATTCTTATAGATTATCTACCCCAGAAAATTTGGTTCAGCAATTCAACTTTTTTTAAAATATTTATTTATTATGTATACAATATTCTGTCTGTGTGTATGTCTGCAGGCCAGAAGAGGGCACCAGATCTCATTACAGATCGTTGTGAGCCACCACATGGTTGCTGGGAATTGAACTCAGGACCTTTGGAAGAGCAGGCAATGCTCTTAACCACTGAGCCATCTCTCCAGCCCCCTCAACTTTTTTAATGTAAAGAAAAAGAATAGTAATCTGGGTTTGGTAACCCAAGCCCCTGCTCCAAATTTCATTATGATCCATGTGACGACACCAATCCAAGTGACTGAGATGGGCTCTTCCCAACTGTATTCTGCTACCACCAAAAGAGAGCCAACTCTGTTCTTACTGTCAGGACTATTTGTAGTTATTGACACAGCTCTCCTATCACATTTGTTCCTCCTCCTATGATGCTGTGACTCTTTTATGCTAGTTTGTCCCTTGCTCCATTGAATCAGATATGAACTCTCAGCTGACATGTTGGCTTGAAAAAAAAAAAAAGCTCTATTAAAAAAAAAAAAAACTACTTGGGTACCAAGCTGTTCTCTGATGACAAAGAAGCAACCATGACATTCATCCTAAGCTGATTTATATAAAGAAACTCAAAAGACATTTTATAAATTTATTCAAAATACAAAGAAACAAATTATTAATAATAAAATTAAAGATAATGATATATAATAGAACGAAATTTTGAAAAGTACAATTGTCTGAGAGACTTCATTGTATTCACAAAAAGCATAATGCTTAGCTATTCAGGGCAACCAAATGCAATTCTTCTTCATTAAACTTAACCTACACTTTGAATTGAGAGGAAAACTTTTCTTCTGAATTTTTTTTCATAGGGAAGCACAATTGACTTCATGTGTCCGCACTCTAAGGCACTCTGCAATTGCTGGGGCCTCCCCAGCAGAAGTAATACAGTGATTGGATCAGCAAGACGACTTATTTAGCACCAATCAAACACACTTCTATAATCTTATTCAAGCAAAGTGAACTGTGCACAATCTACCTACCATTTCAGAAATAATGTACTAGCAATAAGAGAAACATTGGCCACATCATTTTCCATGTTAAATAAAGCTATGTAATCTGATTAATAGGTCAAGTTTTGTATTTAATATCTACTAATTCCACAAGAGACAACACAATTTCCCAAAGCAGTGATAGAAAATGCATGAGCTTCTCTGAATCATGTCTCTCATCCTGAGAGGGTATAGCCTCCCTCATGTGTCAGTGCAAAGGGCACCTTTAACTCCCTTTTCCACACCCTCTTGGTATTTACATTAGGAACTTTGCACTGTAATTGTATTTTATAAAGCTCAAGACTCATGTAAATGCCAGAAAATTAAACCAAAGGGATTTCATTTACCACTGGCTGTGTAGGGGATAGAGTTATACAACCCCTATTAATGTTAATGGGAGTTCGTGAATAAATCTCCAGAATACAGAGAAAAATGTATCCCAAGAAGAACATGAAATGGAGACAATAGGCTCACTGGAGCAAAATTAAATGGCAGTTTGATTTCCTGAGAAGAAATCTCATAAAAATGAAGTCACTTACACTTATAATCACTTAGGACTAGTGATTTTTTTTAAATAAAAATTTATTTGTCTCTTGGGAAACTTAACTCATATAACTTGTAAGAACAATGATTTTTATATTAACAATAATGTATAGTTTCCCAATACGTAATAATCAGGAGACAACTTATATTCATGTACTTGGAAATTCTCGTTTAATGAATATTATGATGATAAAAATCATTTGTAAAGTAAATCAGCACAAATCGAGTTGCTATAATTTTAATACTAAAATTAGATGTTATAGTGCACATAAACTTCAATAAATAGTGGACAAATTGACCATTGTACATGATTTGTTGGAAAATAGTTCAATTAACTTTAAGAGTTATCAGTGAAATTAAGTAAAATATGGTCATTGAATGTTCAGAAATTATAAACTAATAAATTTTCAGTCTTTTAATGTTTTCATTTTCTTCTATATATGAGTTTCTGAGTGTGCAACTAAATTATTTTCATGGATTGAATCACTTCGCACACATCAACAGGTGTTGTATTATAAAAACAAAATAATATAATCTTATATACATCTATTTTAGTGAAAACAGAAATATCTATGCATTTAACATAAAATATATGTATAATAATATGATCACATTATATTCAAAATTAATTCAATTTAAGCTTATTTATCTTGTGTCCAAACTTATATCTTCTAAATATATCATTAAAAATGAATGTCTTTTGGAAATAAATACTTATGCTGGCTAGTTTCTTGTCAACTTGACAGAAGCTAGCATCCTTTGGGGAGAGGGAACACAACTAAGAAAATGTCCCTACCGTAATGGCAGGGATACAGGTCTTTTGTGCATTTTCTTGATTAATGATTAATGTAGGAGAACCTATCTCATTGTGGATGGTACAGTCATGGGGCTGGCGTCCTGGGTACTGTTAGAAAGCAAGATGAACAAGTCATGGGGATCAAGTCAGTAGGCAGAATTCCACTATACCCTCTGCTCCAGTTCTTGCCTCTAGGTTTCTGTCTTGAGCTTTTGCTATGACAAACATTGAGATGAAATAAACCCTTTCTTCCCTGGGCTGGTTTTGGTCATAGTGTTTTATAACAGCAATAGAAAACTTAACTTGATGTGCCATGCTCTGTTCAAGACCATGGGAGGCCTGTCCCTTAGTGAATTGAAGAGAGAGGAGGTAAGTGAGAGGGGGGATGAGAAAGGAGGGAGGGAAAACTGTGGTTGGTATGTAAAATAAATAAAAAAGTTAATCTAATTAAATCAAATAAAGAAACCTTAACTAAGACAACACTTCTACCTAAAAACTCTGTCACAATTTCTCAACAAATAATGGATTTACTATTTAAGTTCTTTGATGAGGTATATAGTTCAGTAAGATAGAACTTGCTTAGCATGCCTGCATATTTGGTACAATGTCCTGTACTTCAAATATAAATTAAAATTCCAGTCTTGTATATAATATTAAGTACTGTCAAATTTGTCTTTGTAAGGTGGGGTACACTATGGAAATTCACTCAACTTATAAATGGTATTTCTACTGCAGGTTAGCAAATAATAAAGAAATGAACCGCCTCCCTTTGAGTTGCCGATCAAGGGTGTATCAGAAATTACTAAAATAATAAAGATGATATTCCTCGCTCTTGTTTGCTCACTAGAACTTGATATCAAGGTCCTATTGCTGAAAGCAACCCAAACTTTGATGGCAAAACATGGAGAAATCAAGTTGCTACTGGCCAGGAAGTTCTTTCCTTGCTGTCTAGCTTTCATAGTACATGGAAGTGCTTTGCAGTTTACTTGTGAGGCCAGGGAAGGCATCAACAATGTGAACCCTGTGAATTACAGCAATGACTGGAGTGGCAAGATATGGATTATTCGTATGACTATTGTGAGGGAAGCAGAATAATTTCTGTTTGGATTTAAGGCCCACTTAAAGGAAAAAAATTCATGGCTTTTGCTGTAATTCTGGCTAAGAACCCAAGGCAAGTGAACTGGCAGGCCCCAGGAGAGAGCCAACAAGCATTATTTTGCTGAATGAACACAAAATCCAACTGTTTTCTAAGTTCCTAGCTCTGTACAAACAGGCTACTGCAGCTCTCAGCACTCATCAAGAAGTTTCTTTGTGCAATAGACAGTGGATGATGCTGAAATCACAAATGATCAAGGAATCAGTAGTAAGTTATCAGTGGATGTTCAGCCACAAATAGATCATGTGTAATACTTCCTCTTTCTACGTCTCAGATACACTGCAAGAGGGATCCAGGAGACTAAGAACCAGATGTCAGGAAGGACAGGAGTGAAAGTGTCTTCTGGCCATCAGGATCTTTTCACGAGTGGACCCGTGGTTGCCTATAGAAAACCTGCTCAGAGTCACTCAATTAAGGAGATAAACTCTCAACCTTTATAATCAAACCAGACAGCGATTCCCTTTCTCTTTAATATTGCTTCGATGATACTCTCATTTTGGGTTTAATGACAGCTCAAGTTGATACCAATAGAGAGAGTCCTTCCTTACTGAATATATTGGTCATAGACAAATTGAGTACTCAGCGCACCTAGTCTATTGAAAAACAAAACCAACAACAAACTTCCTGGAGGCCGATAAGAGAAAAATTAAAATAGTGAGACTAACTTTTCTACTTTTCTAATATTCCCCCTAACAGTACCTAAATGGAACCTCAAACTCAAAACTTCTCTTGTTTTCCAAAGTACAAGTGCACTTGCTTGAGGGAGAGGCAGCAAGAGACGGGCTTCCTTACCCCCTGCCTTACTCCAGGGCTTCATCATTAGTCCTTTCAAGGGGAAACTGACAGTACATTAGAGTACTATTAACATTGCTTAGAGAAACAAAATCTTTCTAGTGACACTCAGGCTGTTCCCAAGGCTCCATCCATTCAAGCAGCACCTCTCTCAAGGTCACTACCACTAATGGCAGTGGATGCCCCTGAATTCATCGCTCTATGGCTCAGCTATTCTGTTAGCATTCCTAATTAGCTTTGTCATTTCTGAGGCCATTTCATTATAAGCCAGGGCCATTTCTGTTGTTGCTGATGATTCGACCATTTCTGTGAAGCCAAGTGTGGAACCCTGAAGTACAGAAGGGAAGTAAACAGCAATATGTGTAAAATTTCAACTTTACCTTCCACTGTGGAAGGAATCCTTCACAAGCCAAATTCACCAGCATTCTTGGGAGACTTATTCTCCTGTTCCCGAAGGAAACATAATCGTAACTATTTTTTGAGAACTCCCTCATACTCTCTTTGATTTAGTTGCAGTTTAACATGCCGCCTTTTATCTCATGAGAAAATGAAAAGCTGGATGGTTTAAACTACTCCAAGGTTTTATGGTAGAGAAAAGAAATGTGCCCTCGAAGGTAGATTAGTGTAGTGCATAAATTGAAGGCTGATGGGAGATTTGTCTCAGTCCTCTAAGAACATTAATTAATGATCTTATTTAAAGAATTCTGGAACATCTCAAAACTTGTTTTTAGACTTTCTACAGTAGAAAAATATTCATTCTGTTTTGATGCAAAAGGGGATATATTGAAACCTGTCATCTGGCAGTCACTGTCTACTTCCAACAAGCATGTCTCCTGAAAATGTTAGTGTCTTGCAGTTGTACCAGGGTGACAGAAGCAAAGCCTTCAGGAGGTAAAGTCAATGCTCTATGAGTTAGTGAGGTACTGGGTAATGACAGCTGATGAGTGTGCAAGGCTTAGGCTGGTGGTGCCAGCAGAAATGACTGTGAGTAGTAACAGTCTTTCCGCTTATTGGTTCTTAGAGATGCATCATAACTGTTTAGCTATTCTTACTATTACTTAAATAATAATGATTTATGCATTGCAGAAACAATAAAATCTAAGTAATGTTGAAGAAGATAATATGCAAATAAAATTTCAGTTACTTTATACTCTTAGACACTTTCAATGGTCTACCTTTACATCTTCAGGTAATTGCTTCAATAACTATAAATGTTATAAACAAATATATGTGGTTATGGTTTATGAGTTAATATTAAATATAATATGTTTACAAAACAATCAATAGGATTTACTACTCTACCACCTTTACAAACATTTTTGTTATTTATATATTTGTAACTTACATTTTATCATATTCATAACATTTTTATTTGAACAACATATTCAAACTTCTTGTTTTTCACAATAGACTGAGAGAAATTGTCACCATTTAACCTAGGCTGGTTGGACAGGAGAGCCTCCCATCTCAAGACTTTCCAAACACCAGAAGAAAATATGTATTCTGTCTTGACA
The DNA here is from genome assembly GCF_014885135.2 of Alexandromys fortis. NCBI lineage: Eukaryota > Metazoa > Chordata > Mammalia > Rodentia > Cricetidae > Alexandromys > Alexandromys fortis. The sequence goes on along the minus strand of NW_026067975.1, from coordinate 4,856,010 downwards.
ATCTATGCAATATATTTTTTATCTTTTTAAAATTTCTATTGCTTTGTAGTTAGTATGCAAGCTTGGTTTTACTGGTTTCATTGAGGTGATTTCCTATATGTTTATCATGTAATTTACTTTTATTTATCTCTCATTATACTCTCTTGTCCCTTTGCTCCTGTTATGTTGGTCCCCTTTCTTCTCTCAAGTAATTTCTCTACTTTTTTTATCATAAACATATTTAAGGATAATATGTCATTCTTTGAGAGAATGAATATATGGATTCCTTCGTTTTACATCTATGTTACTAATAGCTGTGCTCATGTGTTTATTTATATGCTTATTTATTTACTTATGAATTTTATTCGATCCCACAAAGTAAGTTGTAAAAAAGAACAAAGTTATAAACTTATTGCACACTTGGAACTCCTAATTTGTCTCTGAATGCCTGATTTTATTCGACAGGTTGGAAATTAAATGTTACTCCCTAACTTGTAATCTATACATGCCCCTTTATCGTTTCCCGGTGTATTGACTGTTGTCTCCAAACCTGAAGGCTTCTTTCAGTCCCTGACAAGGGAGTCTGTATGCCCTCACAGCCATGTTAGCAAACCCAAATCACAGGATCCCAGGAGTTACAACGCTTAACGTGTCCTGGGCAATGTTCTGCATTCAAGATGTTTTAAATATTAGGAGGTTTATACTGAAATCAATATTTACAAATAATTAGTTTCAGTTAATACTAATACTGCCTCTATCTGCATTATACTTTATGGCTTTTGTAGCCCTATGGAATCATTTCATAATACATCCCTAAAAACCTTTTCTACAAATATATGTTGAATTTATAATATTAAAGTATAGAGTTATTGTTCTCATATTTTTCAGAAATGACCCATTAGTAAGTTATATAAAACAGGGAAGTTGAGGTTTATATCAAAGGAGTCTTCCAGATTAGGAGCATCACAGCAAACAATCACAAAGCTCTGACTAATTTTACTTGATCTGGGATGATCATTCTGTTATCTCTTTTATTCTATTCAACAAATTTGAACAATACAACCTTTGGTTCATCTTCTGGTTACTTTATGCCATTAGTGAAGGCAATTCCTTAGCTCTGTTTGCCAGGATACCTTTCCAAACCTTTGCAGAGGACACAACACATTTATCAGTCACCAGAACAGCAAATTACATCTTTGGAAATGGTTGAAATTTTTCTTTAACATCACTATATTTCAGACATTAATTCAAGTGCCTAGAGTCTGTCTATAGAGAAAGACAAGAGAGCAGAGAAGAGAGAATCCTCTGAAGGCCACTGCCCTAGATCATGGGAATTATTCTCAGTGAAAGTGGTTGTACTTCCAGGAATGTATACGTATTTAGAATAAAGTTAGAAACTATGTTACTTTAAGAAACTGATAGCAGTGTTTTCCCCCCTCTGTATGTGGTAAATATCATTGACTCATAAAGAAACCGCTTTGAATCACAAGGCTGTAAAAACTAAACTGAATGCTAGGAGAAGGAAGGCAGAGTCAGTGAGAAGCCATGTAGTCCCACTAAAGACAGATTCCAGAACTTTACCTGATAAGCCACAGTCTCATGGATACACACAAATTAAGGAGAAGGGTTAATTTAATATATGAGTTAGCCAGAAATATGCTTAAGCTATTGACTAAACAGTATTGTAAGTAATATGGTTTTCTTGTGATTATTTCAGGGCTGAGCAGCTGGGAACAAAGAAGCAGCCTCCTACAACATTTCCCTATGGGCTCTGAACTCTTCAACTTTGGGTACAGCAATTGGAGAGGACAGCAACCCACAAATTTTTTAATAGAACAAAAATTTCAAGCATAATATCCCTCCACTTTATTGATATGTGTTGGTAACTGTTTCTGAGAAAAATTTAAAACGAAAATGAGAAAATATTGTTACACTTAACATAACAAAAATTATATCATGCCAATTCCCTTTTGGTAAAACAATCTAGGTAATGGAAAACAGTTAAACAGTCCTTTGGAACTACAGGAAGCAGAGAAGCTACTTGTTCCCAGATGAAATTTCCACAGAAGCACACAGCATGCACTGATCTTTTCTTCCAATAGAAGTAGAGCTCTCAGCCCCCAGGAGGAATTCGAGGTAAACATTGGAATGAGCCAGCAATTCTGCATGAATCAGAAAATATAAGCCAGCTGATACTGTGTTTCTAAGGATGCATCTTTATAAAACCTACTGTACTTAATAAATCTCAGAGCGTTCTCTAGTATCATAGTCAGGTGCCATTATCAGGTGTCATTATTAAAGGGTTAAAAGTAACTGGGTGTTTATAGATATGCCAGTCAGGTAACAATCTGGAAACTGTTCTTGGCATATGTATATGTATATA
>NW_026067975.1:4818633-4851628 GCF_014885135.2 Alexandromys fortis | reverse complement strand
GAATTCAAAACAGCAATTATATATATGTTCAAATACCTAAAAGAGGATATGAACAGATGCCTGAAGAAAGATAATGAAAAGACAAGCAAATAGTTGAGTAAAATGAAACTTGAAATGAAAAACTCTGAAAAAAAAACCAAAAGCCTCAGAGGAAAGTATCACTAACAAACTGGATTGAATATCAGATCTGAAAGACAAGGTAGATGAGATAGATTACTCAAGCTAAGCAAAAAAAAAATATGTTAAATTATTTAATTGTTAATGAAAGTCAGCACAGGTAAAAAATGACCTCTATCATGGATTTAAAAATATATTTCTTATTTTCTATAATATACAAGAATATGTTTTGTGGAAATTCCAAATACTGGATGACAGTATTCAATAATTCTTCAACACAATACTTAGCAGAACCCAGCTTTCTCTGCCCCACCCCTGTACTTTACTTTCTTTTGTATTTACTTACTTTACTGGAAAGTCATGAAAATCACAACAGTAACCACAGGGCATAAACCTTGCAAAGAATCCTGGTGGCTTAGAAGAAAAGTGAGAAGAGATTCAGCCAAAGTTAGGTATTTCCCATCTTACAAACCTAAAGGAACTATGTGTAAAACCTGTTTCAGTTCTCACTTGTCTTCCTTAGCTTGTCCATGATTGCATCTGTGATGCTTCAGTAGACAAGCAGGACTATATGCATTAGGAGAAATTGGTCTTCAAAAGCTACAATGACTCAAGGATACATGCTTACCTGACAAACACAAAGTCCTGGGATCTCTCCTCAATACTCCATTAAAGACACTTTGTGATGTGTAACTATAATCCCATCATTTTGCACAGTGTTATTTATAGTTGGTTCTTTTTGCTTACTCTTTGTTCTTTAAGGGGCCTGTCACCTAGCTCCAAAATAACCACAAGAAGACGTTCCTTCTTATGAATACCTGGACTTAGTTTGTTTCTAGTCAGCATTTTAAAACTTAATTCATCCCATCAACCTTTTGCTTCGGAGTTTTTACCTTTCTATATTCTATATACTTCTCTTTTCTTCTTACTCTCTGGCTGGCTGTGTGGTTGAGTGGCTGACTCCTGATATCAACTTCTCCTCCTCTCTTCTCCTCCCCTACTTTCTTTCTCTTTCTATTTGTTCCCTCTTCCTATCCCTCTCCTGCCTACCTATTTGTCATTCAGCTCTTTATTAGACCAATTAGGTGTTTTAGACTGGCAAAATAACACAGCTTCACAGAGTTAAGCAAATGTAACATAAAAGAATGCAGTGCATCTTTACATCATTAAATAAACATTAACATCGTAAACAAATGTAACACATCTTCAACTAATATTCCAAAAATAGTTGTGAGCATAAGTTTTCTGGAACCTAGATTGAATTCCCTTAGGAGAAATTGGTTCATTCTTATTAATTTAGCAGATGAATTCACAAAATACAGTAAGAGCTGTAAAAACTGGATGCTTTTTAAAAATTGACAATAAGAGGTATTGATTTGATCTAGCATAAGACTAAACTGACCTTATGATTATAATATCATAAGGACTAAAGAGGAGTATCCTAGATATATCTTGGAGCCTCAAACCATAAATATGCATAACTATGAAAATAATGTTTTTAAATATATGAAGCTAAAATTAAGTCCTTGAATTAACGACAAAATAAAATTATATTCCAGACATTCTAGAAAATTGGACAACTTTTATCAGCAATTGATAATATGACATTAAAAAAACTTTCTTATGGACTATGTAGTCATAATAACAACCATTTTCTTAGGATTCTGAATGTCAAATGTATAATATAATGGCAGGAGGCTCACATTCTTTCCAAGAGAATATCCAATAAAGTTTACATGATGGCTAAAACAGTATCCATGAATTTGAATATATCCTGATAACTTACTTGAAGGTAAGTTGAAAATTAATAAGATATTCAATTAAAAAGCTAAGTAATTGGAAAATCAGCAACTAGATTATCCATGGATCAGATACGAATCCACACAGGAAGTTTTAAATAGTTTTCATTGAGAACTGAGGAGGTAGCAAAATAGGGAAAATGCTGTCCATAAAAACATAAAGGCTTGAATTTAAATACCAAGCAGGTAAGCCATATAATTGCAATGCTTGAGTGTGGATGATATGGAAGGAGATAGGAACATCCTTTAAGCTCATTTGCTACCCTCTCTACTTGATTAGTGAACTCCATCCACAGTTGTAAACACTGTCTCAAAATATAAGGTGGAGAGAGAGGAAAAATATACACAATTAATTTCTGGGCTCCAAAAATGCACATGTATTTTTTTAAAATTCTTCTCTTTTACTCTTTTGCTACTCGAGGGCCTGCCACTCAGCTCTCAAGTAGATCATACAGAGTCTTTTCTTTCTTATGAATGCCTGGTCTTAGCCTGGCTTATTTCTAGCCAGCTTTTCTTAACTTAAATTATCCTGTCTACCTTCTGCTTTTGGGCTTTTACTTTTCTCTATTTCCATATTTCTCACTTCTTTCTCTGTAACTTTCTGTATAGCTAAGTGATGGCCCCTGGAGTCCTTTTCTTTCTCCTTATTTTACTCCTGTTGTAGGAGGCTGTTTGTAGTAAGAGGCTGCTTGTTTATTCCTGGCTGCCCATACCACGAAATAATTACTCAGAAACTATATTATTTAAATCACTGCTTGGCCAATAATAGCATAAACAAACGTAACACACTTTAATATAATCAGCACACACCACACAATTTTAAAAATACACAAATATATACACAATCTTGTCAGCTTAATGGAAATGAAAATATAAACTATCTAAGACAGTGTTTTAGGGAAAAATATATAATTAAAAATGTCTGTTTTAGAATGAAAGTTACTTTAAAATTTTTATTATGTTATTATTTATTTCTTCATTAATTAAGTGTGTGCATACATGTGTATTATACATGCCAGTGTAGAGGTCAGAGGATAACTTTGGGTACTTATTTATTTTTCACCATATAGGTCCCAGGGCTTAACTCAGTGTCATTGCTGCCAGAGCCATCTTGCCAATCCATAGAATTAAAGGGAGTGTGTATAAAATATTATTTTACAATATTTGTTAGAAAAATCTAATCAGAAATAACGTACAATTGATATATTCTTATCTATCTATAGATAGATATGATAACTTAGAATCTTATACATTGAATTGATAGACCACCATGCTAGTTAGCATTAAGACAATGATGCAAACTAGAGTCATTTGAGAAAAAGCCATAATTAAGAAATATCCCATAATATTCACCTGTAGACAAAGTCACGTGGGACATTTTCTTGACTAATGATTGGTTGTAAGGGCCTAGACCTCTCTAGATGATACCTCCTCTAGGCAATTGGTTCTGTGTGCTGTAATAAAGCAGGGAAAACAAGTCATGAGGAATAAGGCAGAAAACAGCATTCCTCTAGAGTCTTTGTTTCAGTTCATGCCTCCAGGTTCTTGCCTTGAGTTCTTGCTCTGACTTACCTCAGTGATGGATTGAGAACCAAGAGGTGTAAGATGAAATAAAACCTGTCCTCACCAAGCTTATTTTAGTTACAATGTTTTATCACTGGAATAGCAATCCTAAAACACACCCTGAGTTTAATTTTGTAAGGAGAGAGAGAGAGAGAGAGAGAGAGAGAGAGAGAGAGAGAGAGAGAGAGAGAGATTAGAATTATCAAGAAAGAGAAAAGAGTTCCTTTCTAGGTACTATGCACTGGAGTATATGCCTGTAGGTTCATACTCAGGAGGCTGAGCTAGGAATATGCTACAAATTCAAAATAACCTTCTGTACATAGTGAGATGTCTCAAAAACATGAAAATAAATAAATACATAATTCAAAAAGATGGAACTATCAATAAAGATCCTTGAGATACTGAGGAAAAGGACACTACATATACAATTGTTTGAAAACAAAGTGCATAAATTCTTTAACATACTCAACTTTGTTTTTGGTGAAATTAATTTTAAATCCTAACCCTTATTAAAATTTATATGAAATTTTTCAGAAATTTACAAGGTTATACTAATAAGCTTGTGAAGATGCAAAAACCTTGAAAAGTCAACCCATTTTTGTAAAAACATCCCAGAGGGCTCACTCTCATCTGTGGCATAACTTCCGTTATATGGTTCCAGTGATCAAGAGAAAGAGACAATAAAGAAATAGAATGTATGGAATAAGATTGAGTCCAGAAAGAAAACAGTGGGGAAAAGGTCACTTGACTTTAGAAATGTCACGAAACAGCACAGGGGATAAATACATCATTTTAATAAATGATGTTGGAAGAACATGTGTATCAATCTTAGCTATGTTTTGACTAGTATATAATTATTAAAACCTAAATTCATAAATGGCAAACAAGACTGGTAAAATTAAATTTATAAGGTTTTGCTCTGAAGAAGACAATAATGGCAAAATTAAGGCAATAATATCATGTCTGAGACAAAATGTTTGCTTGTACTAGTAAAGGACTAATTTCTTAAAGATACAATAATTCTGTAACAAAAATTAGTTAACTAATTGTTAAAATGTATGGCTGTGTATTTCAAAAGCTGTGATATGTAAGTAGCTAGAAAGTACATGAAAATACCCTCTTGTCATTGTATCACAATGTAGTACTTCATATTCTTAATATGTCAAAAATAGTTTAAAAATCCTGAATCTTCAAAAGAGTAGAAGATTCTCCAATTAGTGGAATATTAAGTGGTATATTCGCTATGTACATTTGAGTTCATTTCTTTGTTTAACAAAAAAGAATACACACTCTTAAGAATTAATCATAAAGATATATGTTTGTGGAGTTGTATTCATAATATTTCAACACTGGCACCCAGTTTGCGAGCTTCGGGCAAGGGGGCTGGAGGTTAAGAATACACAGACACATGCATACAGAGAGACACAGGTCATCCTTGAATTCCCCAAGAATGCCCCCTTTATTGTGTTCAGGGGCATATTATATAGAGATAGCCACGTCCCAGCCAAACCCACCAGAAACCACTCTCCTGCCATCAGGAACTCCTGAAGGTCTCGTGATCAGAGCAGCTGTAGGCACTCAGATCAGGGGATTACAAGAAATTCAGGATCTGGGGTCTCACTGCTCCCAACACCAAACTTAAAGTCTTTGTTGAAAAATCATGAAAAGACAGTACAGCTGAACAGTGCATCTCAGAGCGCTTTGGAAGTCACCTTTACAAGCAAAAGATTTCAAAACCTGAAACATAATTATAGCAAGTTGCTTTATTATTTATCCCCAAATCTTCTTTTGACTTTGGCAAATTTGATGAGTATATCAATCACCAAATGTTCATAAAAGCAAAAAGACCTGATATTAAAGAGAAGTGACAGTGAGGTAGACAACATCAAGACCAGCTGCTTGTATGAGGCATTGGGCACTGCAGGCCTTCCTTGGTTCTTCAATACTATGAGCCTGTAGAACATACCATGAGTGTGTTTGCTAGTAAAAGGATGATGTTCTAATATCCACTGCCTACTAATTTGGTAAGCTGTGAGCTAGGTTCAAGCTTACGTAACATCTTTCCATATCGTACACAGATACATGACACAAATCTACAAATTAAGGAAAGAGAAATGAATGTCTTACCAATATTTATATTACTAAACACTGGGGAAAATGTTTTTCTTTCCCTGCATTGCTAACAATAGTGAGAACAATAGAAAACAACAATCTGTTTGTTCCTACGAATCTCTAAGACTGTAGCTCAACTGAGTGGCTTCCCTTAAAACCTTCCTCATGAGCATGATTCTGATGCCCTTTCGTCTCTACGCACACATCCAGAGCCAGCATGGAACACAGTTGGCTCTATCCAAGCAAGTTTGGCTTGGGGTTGAAGAAGCTCAAACTTGGAATTTTATCATATCATCCCTTGATTTTCCTTTCTGGTACATGGCCAACGTTATATGAAATCAGTATTTCTTTGCTATAACAGAGATAATGAACTTAAAATGTTTCTCAGGTGGATTCCTGGAGTTTATAGTGATCATGGGGATGAACATAGGCAAATGTTGATAAAGTAGAGATCACCCTTTTTAAAAGAGCTCACATTTTACACAGATCTCTCTTAACGACCTCTGTTAAAATTAGTTTAACTGTATTTTAGTTTCCTCATCTGCAAAATCACAATACTTTCTACCTTGTAATTATTCTGAAAAGATATCATAGACATAATTATAGTTTTAAGAATCCTATTCAGTTCTCCAAGAATCATTAAAATGGAGTCTATATTAAAACTGAATTATTATTATAAAGTAATGCATCTCAATTCAAAATAATTAATGAAGACACTTTGCACTGTGATAAAATGTGGCTTCAGTGAGTACAGAAAAAGAAACTTCAAGCTATTTTAATTAAACATCGGATATTCAGAACTGAAGGAAATCAGATTTTGCAAGCTATTTGTATACCAAAAGAACAGAATTCACAAGCTAATTATCCAAAGGTCAAGCATAGAATGAATCAGTTCAGAAATACTAATTAGTGTTTTCCCAGTGATTGCATGAGAACATTTATAAATGCAAAATTAAATAATAGAGGTTATAAATGGAGAGTGTGGGCAACTTAATAATTTATTCCTCCCACTCTAATCAGGATTTCTGACTATTCTCTTTCTCTAGCACAATTCAACAGTCTTCCTTTTTCTTTATTTTCTTCTCCTCTTTCCTTTGAGATTGGAACTGTTGACATGACTTTTAATTAGTTTACATTAAGGCTAAAGGAGATTTCTTCATAGTGGAAAGGAAATGGTATTTTAATTAAACTGGTCTTTACTTGTTTATGTTATTTCACTTTCATCTTTCCCAATGAAGTACTTTGTTCCACAAAGTCATGGGGTCTCCAAATGTAGTCTCTATTAGAAAGATGGTTGTCTCTAGTCTTGATTTAAGCATAAAAATTGCCTCTACTTTATGGTCATTTGCACATATCATCTTAAAATTAAACTATCTAAGAATGATCATGTTTAAATAATGAATTAAGGGAATATTTCATGTGTGTGCTTCAGTAATCCAAAAGCAGTGGCATATATACAAACAGACACAGAAAGACGTCAGCATTAACTTGTTGTCCTGGAAAGAATCACTAAATTCAGGAGTGTAGGCACTTAAAAAGGGTGGGGGTTGTTTGGAGTAAGACAAAACAAGCTCTAAAAGAGTTTCTGATATTTCCTCTGCAAAGCCCTTGATTTGGAAGAAAAATAAATCTACTTGTGCTTTTCAGCTTTGGTGCTATCCCTTCTCTTTGTTTTTAAAGGACATCCTGATGCTTAATATGCAGTTGAAATTAATAGATTTTGCAGAAACTGGAGTTGCAAGTGACTAAGAGCCACTCTCTGGCTGCTGGGAACCAACCCGCATACTCTTCAAGAGCAGCACGTACTGTTAATCACTTGGATATTTTTTCAGCCCCTGTGGCATTAATTTCTTCTAGATTCCTTTAAGCTTTAAATCTCCATTATCTCTCTCTCTGTTTATTTCTGATGGCTACTGTGTTGATGTGTATTGAGTGTCTCTCTATGTAGCCTAGGCTAGCATGAAATTCATGATGGTCCTCCTGCTTCAGCCTCACAACTCTTGGCAATGCAGGTACGTGTCATCATATTTAGCATGGTTGCTTTTTTATACGTTAGGCACTTTAGTATATTAAATGTGTTTACTTGCCTGGAAAACCTGTTTTGTATCATCCTAACCTAGTTTCTGGGTCTGTTCTTTCTCTTGCCACTGTGATTCACCTCACAATTAGTTATGTTGTAGTTCTTGTGGAAAGGGCTGTATCATATATGGGGTGGCAGGAATAGAGTAGATTTGACCATAACTGTGAGGATTGATCTAGACCAGCCTAGGAGTTGGATCTCTTCTGGGTACATTGCTGTGAACACTCCTCTTACTGTGTGGTTGATTATCTCCCCTGCAGTCACTGTCTCTGTCAGAATGCTTTTCTAAGTAGAGTCGATGTCCTGCAGCTCTCTGTGCTACTCCACAGTTACTACACTGGATATGGTGAATACAGCCACAGGTGAAGGGAATGGAAATACTCTATAATAATCTCATGACCTAATTTCAGCATTTTCACTGGGCTTCACTCCCGTTAACAATTCAAATTTATGTTTTGTTTTTAATTTTTTGTTTGCCTGTTTGTTTTTGTTTTGATTTTTTTTTTAAAGAAGGGTTTCTCTGTAGCTTTGGAGCCTGTCCTGGACCTAGCTGTTATAGACCAGGTTGCCTTTGAACTCACAGAGATCTGCCTGCCTCTGCCTCCCGAGTATTGGGATTAAAAGGATGTGCCATCATTGCCCAGCTTCAAATTTATGTTTTAATCCTTTTTTCTATTTTTACATGACTAGAAAAGTTTGAAAATGCTTGGTTTTGTCAACTGCCCCTCTGTGCAATGATAAGCATTAATGAACTGTCTGTTCCCTAGTTTACTATAAAGAAGAGGTGAGAGTTCTTCATTGTGGTTTCTGTTCCATTCAGAAATATGATGAAAGTTTGGCTAATTTTGTAGTGAGAACATAGGGTTTTCTAGAGTCACAACCCATGAAAGTAGAGAACTCCAACCCAACACCGAGATTTCAAGTCTCTTGACACTCCACACTCAGACTCTGGAAAGGTCAAACAATTGCCAGCTTTGTACAAACCCATACTGAAACCAGCTGCTCTTGGCTGTCACTGCATTTCCTTTGCTACAGATTTGTGTATGTGTGATTGCCCTGTGACCTCAGTTTTGTAGTGAACCTAAGAAAAGTCTTGTTTCCCATTTTTCTGGGTGATTTTCCTGTGAGGATAGGCATGCTCACAAGCTCCTTGTGTCTCAGAACTCTTTTGACTGTGCTTATGGTCTTTTGGAGTTAATATTTTAATATGGAATTTAATTTAATTTAATAGTATCAACATGGGAAGACATGGAAGGGAAGTTGTAATTCTTCATCCATTATTGTTTCTGTCAGACTAGCTCAATCACCCCATAGATCAAGTGCTCAGATTTTTCAAGGAAAGCACTTCATATTTTCAGCAATAGAAAGACAACAGCATTGCTAATCATTTTTTAGTAGCTACTCTGGTGGTCACTATTAATCTTTCTATGGTTAAATTTTGAGTTTTATGTGTTTTTTCTATTTTAATTAAAACATTCTCACACAACATATTTTGATCATATTTTTCCTTCCCCATATCCTTCCAGATTCTTCGCACTTCCTGACCCACTCAACTTTTATGTTCTCTCTCTCTCTCTCTCTCTCTCTCTCTCTCTCTCTCTCTCTCTCTCTCTCTCTTACCTACTGGAGAAAAGGCAAAAACTGCTGATTATGAGGTACCCAAGCCCAAGTGGCACATCTACAAGCACCTATAGTTATGGCTCACAAGTTTTCATCGATGTAGAAGAAAGATTATAGGAACGAGAGGACCAGGTTATTTGTTTCAAGATGGTGTAGTGTCTTCTATATGTAACAATGATGTTGCATCTATGAAACCTCAAAAATTCGGTCACCTGAAAAAGATGACTTGTGTCACCCAAGTTAAGAAGTCAACATATATGGAAAAATCATCTCAGGACTCTTTAGGTGAAAAGCTGCAGGCACTTAATGGCACCTGAGAGAGGGGGAATCAGTCTTCTAGGTTATCCAATCCTAAGTGGTCATTACTAAATGCATACACATATAATCAACACTAACTGTGCTCAGTGGTTTGTACATCCATCTATACATATATGAGACAAGCAAGGAATAGCTGTAGTGGGAAGAGAAATAGGTAGAAATAATATATCATAAATTATATACATATATGAATTTATCAAGAAAGTAAGAAAGAAAACAATAACATGTTAACTTTGTAACAGTACATATGTTTTTTTCTTAAATGAAGTCATTTTAAAGATAATTAAGAAAGGGAAGAATTCCCTTTCCTCTGCAAGCTGATAAAATTCCTATATTTTATGACACATATGACTAACTGTAGTCAATACTTTAGGAGAATTTTCCAACTGGTTATAAAAATAACATCAAATGAAAAATTCAAAATGACAGAGGAACTTGCATGCATGGTCATAAATTAGTGTAGATTAATAGACACCTCAGTAATTCATAGTTATGGTGACACATATCAGAAACTATTAAAAACTAAGGAAAAGAGAAGAATGCAGAAGAAGAATCTGTAGATTTGTTAAATGACTGCTTTTCTCAGTGTAAGTGAAACAGAAAGACAGGGAGGGAGCGAGAGAACATAATGAAGGGGCAGGAAGCCAAAAACACCAGACGAAGCATGGCAACAAACAATGTCTCTACACTACAGACTGATTGACACCCAAACCCAAATATTTTCATAGTAAGTTACACAGACAAAAGAGGGATCTGTGAATTCTTTGGACTGAAAAATTCTTTTTCCAAACTCTCTCATATTAAGGATCTATTTCAGAGATTTGATAAGTAAGGTTCAGGGTACTCAGATATCTAGATGATTACTATAGATGGTGCCATGTTTTCTTTCCTGTTGCTCTAATTAGTTGCCTAAGGAGCCAAAGAATTAAGAGAGTGTTTCGGCTCACAGTCCCAAGCTACAGTCTGCTGTGGTGGAGAAAGCAAGGCATCTGGAGCTTGGAACAGCTGATCACATAGAACCCGCAGTTAGGAGAAATGAGCACTATATTTAGGTGGTCTAGCACTCTGCTTGCTTTCTCCTCATTGTCCTGTCCAGGATACTCCTCCTATGGATCCATTCCACTCACAGGGTGAAGGTCTTACTAAAATCAAGAATATTCTTCACAGACTTGCCCAAAGGTGTTTTAACACAAGTGTCTAAAGGATCTCTAAAGTTGACAATTAAAATGACCATCACATATTGCATACTTATAACAAAGTATTATGAAATCATAAATATTTGGAACCTTTCATTTGCATCTGGACTGATCATCATTCTTTCATGAAATTTAGTTATACATAAAACACACTTGGTAATTGGTTTGGATATGTGTGTCCAAAGGGCCCCTGGGATAAAGGTTTACCCCCAGTCTTTGAAATTATTAGGCACAGCACTCGGGAGGCAGAGGCAGGCGGATCTCTGTGAGTTCGAGACCAGCCTGGTCTACATAGCTAGTTCCAGGACAGGCTCCAAAGCCACAGAGAAACCCTTTCTCCAACCCCCCCCCAAAAAAAATTGAAGTTATGTGATTTACAGAAAAATGAGTGTTGTTGAAAGCAATCATATTATGATAGTTAAGGTAGTTTCAAAAAGATAAATATGTTTAGCCTCATTTGTGGTTATGATATCCTATGCAGATACACATATATATGAAAGTAAAAGTGAAACTGTTTCAGGGACAAAAATGACAGAAAAGAGGTAAAAGAACAAAAAAGGAGAGGACAGGAGATGTGCAGAGAGAATACATTTGATGCAAAGTATACACTTATGAGAAAACTTAAGAAGAAATAAGTTATGAAATGTAAAAAAGCACAACAAAAAGGTCCAGAGGCCATGATTTAAATCTGAACTAAGAAAACAAAGAGGCTGCACATCATTTATTGGCTTCAAAAGTAAAATGATTAAACCCAGTGTCCCAATTTTGTTGACGAGATGCAGATATTGACTAGGAAAAACTAATGTAATTTTCTTGGAAAGAGACTTCTTTTCTCCTATAATTGAAATTAATCTGCTCTGAAAATCATTTGTTCCATGGAGGATACCTTATTTTAAGCAATGTATCTTGCTTCTGCTTTAGGCTGATGATGTATTATATCGATACATCATTTAAGAGACAGCCTTCAGATATGATGTATTAGAGCAAAACATTACTGGAGAGAGAGTCAGGATGCACAATTTGTTAAAGATCCAACTCATCTTGGGAGATCTGTTGTCATTTTTTAGCAAGAAGGATTACATGCTAACACATCTGACTACCAATTAGTTTTTCTAAATAGCCAAATATTAACACACAAGGACTCATGAATATGTAGTAAATAAAATTAGTCTTTGGGATTGGTGTGATAGTTCAGTCTGTTTAAGCATGTGTCTTGTAAACACAAGGACAGGTGCTGGTATCAGCAACCTCCCACACACATCAGGGAGTGTGAAATTCTTTCTGTAATTCTAGTGCCTAGACGATGGAGATGGAATTCCCAGGATGAGCTGGCTACCTAGTGAGAGAGCCTGCGTGGATAAATAAGGTAAATAATGACAGTTGTAGACATCCATTGTCAACATTTCACTCCCCCATAAACATGTATGCATACTCATGCACTTATACTTCTACAAACATGTTGGCCAACACATGCAAACAAATATGTATACAAGTACTCATTCAATACATACACACACACACACACATCTCTAAGTCCAAGATTACAGAGGATCTTTCTAAACAAAATGATGAATAAAGGCATTGAAGGCATTAAAATTAACTAAAAGAACTTAAATGTCTATGACATTTAATCTACTACCTCTCAGTTCATCCTAAAGTTTGAGTGAGAAAAACGTGGATTCTAATTTCAGATGATATAGAGATGGCTCAGCTGCTCAGAGCATTAGCTGATCTTCCAGAGGATATGTTTGATTCCCAGCATCTAAACAGTAGTACACAGCAGTAATTTCAGTTCTAGAGAATCCAAAGCCTTCTTCTGACCTCCATGAACACCAGACATGCGAGTGGTATGCATACAAACAGGGGAGCAAAACACTCATACATATAAAATAAATTTCTTTTTATATAATCCAAATACTATATTTATAAATAATTACTCATAATTTTTTAGAAATAATTAAATTAAAACAATGTTTCAAAATTCTAAATCTCAATTTACAAATTAGAACATAAAATATTGTGATTTAATATCAGTTTGTGTTATAATGTACCAAAGAGTACATTGTAGAAATAGCCAAGGAGTTTTTGTATTGAATTAGTCTTTATGTAGTTATCAATACAAGACTTGGGGGAAAGGTTCTGTATATGTATATGTATATATATATATATACACAAATATATACATGATGACATTGAGCTAAACATTATAAAACAAATTAACCAGACCCCATTAGACCAAATCAAGTGAAAAGTTGATAGCCAAATTACTTTTAAAACTTTTACTGTGCCCATATTTATCTATTTTGCCTCCCTTTGTTTATAGCTCTTGTTTCCTGTCCACTGGCCATCAAGGGCTATTACAGACTACTAAAGTGCTTATTGTTTGCTTATGAAGTACAAAGAAAGCCTGAGAAGAGCTTCCTCTTTGTCCTCTTTTCCACTCCTTTACTTCTTGCTCACACACTCCTGCAGGAATAAATTCTCATTCTCAGTCTCAACTGAGAAATTAAATTGTCATTTCCCAGCAACCCATCGTATCACCAAATGACAAATATCCTTTAGAAGAATTCAACCTCTATTGACTGAATTTTTCCACTGCACGGGTTTATCCATCATCTTAGAAGTTTGCATAGAGATTATTCTTTTTCCTATTCTGAAGAATATCTCAAATCATTTCATGATTTGGCTATTATATATACAGCACAGGGGCTTGTTTGGCAGTTGAAAGTATTTTGTGCAACTCACTGGACATAGACCTCTAGACTACTGCATGAGCTCATCCTTTGAGGAGATTGTTGAAAGATACTGGCACTGGGGGAGCTGGGTCCTGGTTAAAGGAACTAGGTCACTGGGGTCTTGTCATTTCACAGTATAAGGTGCCTTGGTTTTGTCTTATAAGTTTTCTGTTTCCTTTTTGTCATGAGGTGAGTTGCTCTGCCCCATTCTCCACCCCTTGCCTCACTGAGGCCCAGGGTAGTGCAGGCATTAGACCAATTAGATGAAAACTCTGAAACTATGAGACAAACCTGTAACTCCAAAACTATATTCTTAAGTTGTTTTTCTAATGTATTTTGTCAGAGGAATGAAAAACTCATTAACCTACCAAAATAGATAAAAATCAGATTCCAATAATTACTCTTTGGGAATAATGTGGAACCTATTTTCTATAATATTCCATTTAGAAAATGAGTTATAAAGCCAAGTAGTGGTGACACATGCCTTTAATCCCTGTACTCTGGAGGCAGAGGCAAGCAGATCTCTGAGAGTTTGAGGCTAGCCTAGTGTACAAGAACTAGTTCCAGGACAACTGTAAAGCCTTCAAAGCTACAGAGAAACCCTGTCTCGAAAAACCAAATAAAAACAAACAAACAAATGAACAAACAAACAAGGAAATGTGTTATAATATAAAAAATGAGAGGGAAAACAATGTTGATATTATCAGTATTGTGTTATGATCACAAGGCATCACCAGAACAGTTAGATGCACAGAGAAGCTCAAATACAGACTGTCAACCTTCAGCATTTATGCAAGAAAATCACTTATTTGGCAATTTTGAAACCACTGTAATAATCATAGTTCAATACAATTAATATCATCCTAATATGCACATTTCTAAGCTTGCCATTTAGTTTTAATAAGTACGAGAGAGCCAGTGGACTTTTATTATGTTTTATGAAGATGTTTCCCTCAGTGATATATGTAGTTTTCTGTGTGCTGTGGGTGTTTTTTTTTTTTTTTCAGGAGTCCCAATTCTGACGTTAGATACTGAACCCAGGTTCAGCTTTTTCAGGCTTTCCTTTTATAATAGTATTTGATTTGAACTCCTGGTGAGATCTGTGGCTTTACAAGTTTGCTTCCAAGTTTTTGTCGCACATTTGTCTTTCTCTAGATGATAACTGACACAAACCCAGAATCTGCCACAGTTCAACTTTCTTTCCCAGGTTATAATAGGAATTCAACAAAGTGCAACTGAATGAACCAAGCAAATGTCCATTCCTTATAAGACATGTACCAATTCTATGAAATTAATAACCACACATGTAAATGTAAAGAGGCTGATATTTTTTTTTCTGTTTTAGGGGCTGAAGAATGATGAGGCAGAATAAAGTGTTACAGAACATGTGATAGACAAGATATGTCTCCTCACAGCAGTTTTTAACAATATTAACAAACTACTCATTCTGGGTTTGGACTATGGGGATTTGAACGAGCTGTTCTACAGCATTATTGCAATAGTATCGGCATACAAAGTTGTAAAAATGAGGTTAATAGTTAAGGTTAATGTGGGATGTAGGGAGATGGGTGTTTTTACTAGTTATTGGTCACTTGCTACCTTATGAAGTTACTTTAAACTTTTTACAGGTAGCTTTTGGACTAGTTACTGAGCTGCATCCTGATTGTTCATTATTATCTATCTGCTCACAAAAACTATGTGTTTAGCTTGATGGAATAATGATGCCACAGGACTGACCTAGCCATGGACCACACCGTAATGAGTAAGGTGCTCTTCTACAAAATTCCAAAATATTTTCAACTTTTGCCAAAGGGACAGAGATGCAAAATGAACTCATGTGTGCCTTTGATTCCACTTTCATCCATGCCTGATAAGCATGTGATGAACCGGGACTGCTGAAAACTGAAAGGCCAGCTGCTCCAATAGATTCCCCCACTGTGACCAAGTTCCTGTTGACTATTACACTTCTAATACACTGTAATAATTACATTTTTAATTCTCTTTTTTCCATAACCTTCCTCTTGCCAAGATTGATATCGATCTTTAAGGTTGCAATTCTTTCCCATGCAAACTTCCTGAACAGAGGATATACTAGGTGTGTACCAAGGCATCCAGACCATAATCCTTATGGATTCTACTTTTCAAGTCTAGCTGATAGTTTTGAATATACAATTTAATCTTATTAAATGTTTCTACACAGTTTTGTTCATGTACCTGTCATAGTCTATTATTATATATTCTAAAATCTGGAGTAATTTTGACAGGATAACAGGAGAAACTACCATAAGAGGGCTGCTTCCATTCTCATGGGAAACACCTGCTCATCTGGATGGGATGATAAAGCAGCATGGAAGATTCAGAGATCTTACACAATGCCTCATTCAGAGCCTCCCACCCTTTGCCTATAGACTGTGAATTTCCCTCTTTATCCTCATGGGTGATGTCAGACTGCCTCAAAGAAGCTATTTCTCATTTCTTCCTTTTGCTCTTCCCATTTCTTGATCTGTTGTCTTTCCCAGACAGTCCATTTTTTGCCCGTCACACATAACAAATCCCACTTCTTGGCTGTATGTCAACTTTTATTTATTTTTACTTATTTATACTCTTTCTCAGTAAAATTTGTTTTTTTTACTGTTTTGTAGTTTTAAATTTCAAGCATTCTTTTGCTAGCAACCTAACACAGATCTCCAACACACAATTACCTAGATTCTGTTTGCTTTGGTGGGTACTAGGAAGGTAAGAGTATTAAGTCCATTATTCCTAAGTCCACACCCATTATAATTTAGTATATAGACCTGGACTTTTCTAGTAATTAAGAAAATATTACTTAGAGACCAACCTCAGTGATAATTGGTTAGACTATCAGCATGCTATTCTTTGCCATCAATGTCTTTATATGGAACATGGAGCCTGAGAACAGAAAAGAAAATTTCCTGGTTTCCAATAAATCTTTTTTTTTAAGATAAAGCAATATATGTGGTTCTGTGTATGTGTGACTTGGAGCTATATTTTCATATAAAGTATTCCATAACAGCTTCAGAGATATGTGATTATTGCAGATTATAATTTTTATTTTGTTAGACCAAAGCCTATTCGTATATTCCCCATGTGATGTTAATACTAAAAAATTAGTTTTTTTTGTGTTTCACAACTAAGGATGAGGTTACCACAGCCCACAGGCCTACTGAACAATTTGTGTTTAAAAGCAAATTCTTTTGTATGCCTGAAGTGGTGACAGGAGGGACAAAGGGATTCACTGAAATATTTGCTCACCTGCAGTCTAGAATGCTACCCAATAAGAGAAGACAGTTTAGACAACAATTATTTAAGTCAGTCATATGGAAAATAGGAAAAGTATTTATAAACACCAGCCATTCTTAGTTAAAGGAATATAGTCATTACGGTTGTTTTATGTCAACTTATCATAAATTTTAATCACTAAACAGGTATCTTCACCTGAAGAATTGTCCTGTTTTCCTTAACTGATTCAAGAAGATCCATCCCAGGGGTGGCTGGTACCTTCTGGATGCAGCCCAGATGAATGGGACATAGCAGAATGAAGATTCCTTTTGCCCCTTGACCTCCCTGTTGCCACGGAGTTGATCTGTACTGATGCTGCTGCAACTATTGCTATTGATACTTTTGCTGATCTCAGGACTAAAATTTTCATGGTTAGTGAAGGACTACTGATGGAGGTGGGTCTTGTAATAATAAAGAAACTGCCTCAGCCCTCATAGGACAGAAAATTAGGTAGGCGGAGTAGACAGAAGAGAATTCTGGAAAAAGGAAGGTTAGTGGAGGAGTCGCCATGGTTCTCCCGCTCCAGACAGATGCAGGTTAAGATCCTCCCTGGTAAGCCAGCTCGTGGGCTACACAGAATATTAGAAATGGGTTAGAACAATATGTAAGAGCTATCCAATAAGAAACTGGACCTAGCCGGGCCAGGCAGTGTTTTAAAGAATACTGTTTCTGTGTAATTATTTCTGGGTATAAACTAGCCATGCGGACGGCCGGGTGCCGGGGACGCAGCCCTGCTGCCGCTCCTAATTCAACAGATGGCGCCCAACGTGGGGCTAAATCCACTTAAAAACCTGAGAGGGCTTAAAAAGGAGAGAGAGAAAATTTAAGACAGCTTTTTGCTGTTTCTGGGTTGCGTGCTGCAAAGAAATTGTCCTGACTCGGCAGCAGGAAAAAACTGGCTGTTTTAAAATGCCGGCTTTCTGGGCTGTGCCGCCATTATGATCTCTGTCTGGCTCCGGCAGGAGACAGAGCATATAAATGGAGCATTTGGATTAAAGAGCTACGATTTGTTTGATGGCAACTAGACTGCTGTGTGCCTTAAAGGGGACATTGTGTGCCGCAGCTCAGAGACACAAGCAGCTCCGCCATGCTACTGGTGCAATGTGCAAGGATCAGAGGCACGAGTGGCTCTGCCATGTTGGACTGGGCGGGGCCAGCATACAGTACCTGTTTTTGACCTAGAAATGTCACAGCTTAGATTCTTAAGCGCTTAGTGATTTAAAGGCGCAAAACAAAGTGCTCCTGGATAGTAAAAAAGTTACAGATTCACAATAAAACAGATTCAGACACTGTTGGATAAATGTACGTAGGCTTGGAAAAGAAAAGAAAAAGAATATAAAAAATAAAGTTAATGTCTTAAAAAGAAAAAGGGTAAAGTCTTTAAAGAGACAGAGTACAGAAATACAGATAGTTATAGATTAAGAAAAATAAAAAAAAATAAGCCACGTAAAAATGAAAAATTCACAGAGAGTCTGGATTATGTACATTGTGTTTTCTTTAAAATTTTTGACTGTGAAGGAGCTAAGTACAGAGAGACATTTTGTTACATGGGCTGCCAAGCTAAACCAGAATGGATATAAGGGTATTACGATTTCAAAATTTGGGTCAAAGGATATGATGCTTTGGAGAGGGTCTTCTTTTGTTTTTACAGAGGATGTGACCCTGTGGATTGCATCTATCCCGGTATGGTATGATAGACCACGTCCTCCTGAAAGGTTGCTGTGAACACCCTCAAAAAATTACTTCACTCAACTGCCAACTGAGATGAACCTGGCACACAGGTTACACCCTAAACGATCTAATTAACGACACCCCTATTCAGCAGGAAGCAGTTTGGAGAAAAGAAACTACGCCCATGCTCCCAAATATTGTTTATAAATGTTCTTTTACATTTAAAGGGGGATATGATATAGATATGAATAATTTGCATTGGTATGGATTTTATGGTCAATTTTGTTATATGTATATGTATTTTTGAACTTGATTAAGGTATTGTGATTATGTAGTTCATTTAAAAATGTACTTTTAATTAGGAAATATAGGTTGTTAATGGATAATAGTCAAACTTGTAGTCATGTTAGATTTTCTAGATATATAGAGATATCTTTCAGTTAAATAGGCATTCTTCATATCTTTCAAAGACTGCAGAATATGGCATTTTAAATGTTTTAATAACTTAGGGCTTTTCATGACAATGAGACACGTCTGCTCCTAGCAGCACCAGCTACTTCAAGAGGAAGATGGGCATCGAAGAGGATCCTTATGGAGTTTGATAGCCATTTGGGCAAGAAACTGTTCTTGCCTGGACTGTTGCATAAACTGGACACAGAGAACCCGCAGAGAGAGGACTGCTGAACTTGCCTAAAGGTGAGATGCTCTTTCGGGGTTCCTGCTTCATGAAAGAGTCTGCAAGACATTCTGAAGGACACAGCAGAAAATGACTAAACTGTCTTTGGAATTTCCTGCTTCATGGAAATGTCTCTGGATACCATGGGCCTATAGGCCGAAGATGGATGCCCCAACGGTACAGAGGAACTTTGGGTGACTGTCCAGGCAGCGAGATGTCTCTGTCATTTCTAGAGTTTTCTTATTTCTTGTTTACTTAAGTATTATTATATCCTTCTGGAGTCTTTGATGGAGTTGAAGAATGAATAGTTATAGTTTTCCTTTGTTATGATAAAAGATAAAATAGATATAAATATTGTAACTGTAATTCTTACTTGATAACTGTTTTGTTATATGTAATTTTACTATGTTAAAATTAAAGCCTTTCTTTTTTGTTTAAACAGAAAAAGGGGAAATGATGGAGGTGGGTCTTGTAATAATAAAGAAACTGCCTCAGCCCTCATAGGACAGAAAATTAGGTAGGCGGAGTAGACAGAAGAGAATTCTGGAAAAAGGAAGGTTAGTGGAGGAGTCGCTATGGTTCTCCCGCTCCAGACAGATGCAGGTTAAGATCCTCCCTGGTAAGCCAGCTCGTGGGCTACACAGAATATTAGAAATGGGTTAGAACAATATGTAAGAGCTAGCCAATAAGAAACTGGACCTAGCCGGGCCAGGCAGTGTTTAAAAGAATACGGTTTCTGTGTAATTATTTCTGGGTATAAACTAGCCATGCGGACGGCCGGGTGCCGGGGACGCAGCCCTGCTGCCGCTCCTAATTCCTACGAACCAGTAATTTTCCCTAGTCCTCCCAGGTTCTTGGTGGCGAGGCAGAACTATTGAGATGCACCATCTCAAGGACAGAACAACTACTGAGTTCTTAGTCTTTCTGATTGGATTTAGCTGTTGTCACTATTTTAATATAATAGATAATATATGTATGCATATACATATTAGTATATAGTGCATTCCATTGGTTCTATTCCCCCCAAAGAAACCTGATAAATACAGTAACCTGTGGAGTTAGCACTTGATTTTCAATCTTCACAATAAATTCTTAAATGGTATATTTGCTTTTGTTTAGGTTTTCTTAAAATATACTTTCTGTATATGAGCCAATATCTTACCACGTAGCCCAGACTTGCCTGGAACTCATCATAGGCCAGCCTAACCTCAATCTCACAACCCCCAAACTCAGCATCATAGTGCTAAGATTATACCACGATATTCACCTCTCAAACACATAGAGCTTTATGCTTTGTGTTTAGTTCAAGTATGTGATGCTTTCAGAGAAAATAAAAGCTAATGACTAGTAGCTTTAATCAAAATTAAATTAGTTCATAGCTTTTCTTACAAACTTAAAGGATTTCATTTACCACACTGCTAAGTCATTTTTATTTCATGTGTTTTGTACATTTACTTTAAGATTGTATTTCCTGAGAAACACAGCCTGCTACTACACAGAGAGGACAAAGAAGTAAATGACCAGCCACCCAGCAGAACACCCGACTCTCTAGGCCCTCCATACCAGGGCAAAGATCTAGGTCTCTTCCCTACTTGACTCTGCTTCTCTAGCCAGCTGGAAGGAGAGTTTCCTGTAGTTAGGTTGCTCCAATATCCCTATCCCAACAATCAGACTCTGCAAGCTACAAGTCCCACCCTGCCCCAAACCCACCTATCCCCCTGAAACCTAGGTGGAATTCTGAAACACAACCCACTTCTACACAGAAAAGACTAAGAGGTGAGTGATAAGCTGATGGGCAGTTTACCCCACTCTCTAGGCCCTCCATACTGGGGCAAAACCCTGGAACCCTCCCTTAGCTTCCTAGGCTTCTAAAGCCAGCCATCAGGTGAGTTTCCTGTAGTTAGGCTGCTCCAAAACACCTGAGACACATACAGTGACAATACAGAACAGTTTCCAAGACACTGACAGTCACTGCAAGAATTAGACCAAGATACAAGACACTGCAGGAATTAATTGAAGAAAGAAATGGGTAGGTGCCAATGTAAGAATTCATCCAACAACCTAAAAACCAACATAGTAACACCAGAACCCAGTAGTCACACAACAAAAAGGCTTGATCATCCTAGCCCAGAAGAAGCAGAAGAAAATAATTTTAAGTATAATGTTATGAAGATGATAGAGACATTTAAAGAGAAAATAAAAAATTTTCTTAATGAAATAAAGGAAAAGACAAACAAAAAATGAGAGAAATTAATAAATCTCTCTAAGAAACTCAAGAAAACCAATCAAACAGTGAGGGGAATAGTTTAAATGGTTCAAGACATGAAGACTGAAATAGAGGCAATAAAGAAAACACAAACCAGGGAATTCTGGACATAGAAAATCTGTGTAAATGAATGGGAACTACAGAGGAAAACATAACCAACAAAATACCAGAGATGAAAGAGAGACTCTCAGGGGTTGAAGATAATCTGGAGGAAATGGATTCATTGATGAAAGAAAACATTGAATCCAGCAAATTCTTAACACAAACCATCCAGGGAATCTAGTACACCATGAAAAGACCAAACCTAAGAATAATATGGATAGAAGAAGGAAAAGAACTCCAATTCAAAGGCACAGAAAATACATTCAACAAAATCATAGAAGAAAACTTTCCTAACCTCAAGAAGGATATCCCTATGAAGGCAAGAAGCTTATAGAACACCAAATAAACTGGATCAAAAAAAGTTCCCTCAGCTTATAATAATCAAAACACAAAACATACAGAATAAAGAAAGAATATTAAGAGCTACAAAGGAAAAAGTCCAAGAAAAATATAAAGGTAGACCCATCAGAATTACACCCGACTTCTGAATGGAAACTATGTAAGCCAGAATGTCCTGTGTTGGGGGAGGCCACTTGTCCATTCTCGGCTGCCCAGACTCAAAATAATCACACAGAAACTATATTATTTAAATCACTGGTTGGACAATCACTTAAGCATATTGCTAGTTAGCTCTTATATCTTTAATTTCTATTAATCTGTATATCTCTATGTGGGTGTGGCTTACCAGCAATGTTTTGTCCAGTGTCTGTCTCTGGCGTGGCAACATGGCTTCTTCCAACATCACCTTCTTTCTCCCTGCATTCAGTTTAGTTTTCCCCATGTAGTTCTACCCTGACCTATTACAGGTCCAAGGCAGCAATGTGCCTTATACTTTCTAAGGAGTTGATGGGGGTGGGCTAGAAGGGAATGGGAGGAGGGGAGGGAATAGGAACTGGGATAGGTATGCTAAATGAGAAAAGATAGTTTGTTTTCTTTTAAAAAAATAATAAAAGATTGTATTTTCTCTCTTAAATTTTAGTCAGAAGTGAATATAGGAAGAAGAAATAGCATAGAGCAAGTGCATTGACACAGTTTGTTACTCTCACAAAAGGACAAAGGAAAATCTACTTTGAGATCATTAAAATTCCCTCTTTCATTTTGGCATGTGTCATGGGATCCCTTAAAGTAGAGGAAGGAATGCAAATACTTTATTGCTCAGCTGGAGATATTAAATTTTTAAGTATCTGAAAGATATCCTGAAATGCCCCACAGAATAACAAGTCTCCCAGAGTTTTACTTAACATTTTATAAGTTTTAAAATGCTGAGTACAAGGATAGCTGAAGCAGGCAGATTGTCATGAGTTTGAGGCCAGCCTGAAATACACAGTAAGAGCCTGTTTTTAGAAGGAAAAATGAAGCAAAGCAAATTAAAATTGAAAGTAATTATTATTCTCAAGACTAGGTTGTCTCACATGTATATGAATCAAAGTCAGAATGGAATAAGGTGAGTTAAGGTAATACAATAAATCTTGAAAAAATATGACCAAAAATGCAAGGAAATCAAGCAACTACTTTTAAATTTAAGTTTCATTAAGGTGGCATCCGATGCCACAACCATTGACAAACCTCACAAGAGAGATTGACAAGTATTTGTTACTCCTTAATAAAGAGAATCTTGAACAGCTACTTACTGGAACACTTGGAATAGGAAGGATAAAAGAAGAGAACTGTATATTTCAATTCAATGAGCGGAGTTCTGAGGCCAATTGTAGGATCTTCTGTACTTATGCTCAATGCGACTATCTTATTTAGAGTCGCTCATGATTGACTGTGATAACAGAAGGGCCCACAGCCGTATCATGATGGCAAATTCTAAGCGCTGGAACGATTAGTTTCAAAAACCTATGATCCTGTTAAATAGGGGCAAATAAAGATCGTGGGAACCCCATTAAATAACAGCCAGTAATTCAAACCTTGAACTGTGGGTACCATATTGCTCTGAGCAGCCAGACCTCCTGTAGAGTCTGGGAAGAGGCAGCTTCCAGCCAGCTGCGGTTAGTTAGACCCAGGACAAGCTTAATGGTGGCAGCGGTGCCAAGCCTTAAAGAGGCAAAGCTCATAAATCAATGAAGAGTCATCATGTGGCCTCAGCAAGGCAGGAACTCATGCTGAGGCACTGATGCCTTCATCCAAATGCAACTGATGAAGTAATAACTGCCTTGCTAAGCTAAAAATGCATCATCAAACTATCCCATCTTCTAATGGATCATTATTTTATCTAGGACACATGAAAAAAAAGTTTCTAAAATACACTCAAGTACATTAAAGAAAACTACTTTCATGTACTCAACACATTTTAGAATATCTTACTGAATCTAGGAAAAAAATACTGAAGAGATGTTCAAATTCTGATCAGCATCGCAACCACTTATTCTGAGGGTTACAGTGAAATGTCGTTTAAATAACTAACGGCACTCAATATTAGTTAATGCAAACACAACATTCTGCTTCTGAGAGAACGCATATTTAAAATTAAAGAAATAAAGCTTATTTCTAAACAAAAGCGATGGTGTGCACACAGATTGCCAATGAAAAAAGTGGAGCCTTCTCGATCAGAATCCCTGGTCTCCAAAGAGAAGTCATCACTAATGTTTGGGCATCCATACCATTAAATGGTCCTATTCAGTATGCATAGTTGAGCAGGTTTATACTGAAGATTTTGGACAAATGGCATATTTTATTGCATTCAGAAGATTTCTTGGGTAAGTTGACATGTAGGATGACACCTACGTACTTGCTGAACTCTTCAAGAAGGTACCATTCAGTGTGGTTAACTGTAAGCATGATGCTAATGTCTAGATCTGCATTTTGACCCAGGACACAGAGGGATAAGGAAGAAAAAGGAGTTTTTAACCCATACTGGATTAAAGTCTAAATACTGGCAAAAATATTACCAAAGTTAAAATATAGCAAATTAACATTGAGATGAACACACATATGGCCTTTAAATGTATTTTTTTTTCTTGTCTGTGAGTATATGCTCTTCTGAGGATCTCACAAGCGATCCCATGAAGCAATGTATGGAAAGACTTCTTTCCATTTTTTACCTATTATTTTTTTCCTTTCAAATCAGTCAGTGAAACTATCAAAGCACCTAATTAACCAACTTATAGTCTTATTTATTAAGGAAAAGCATCTTAGCTGAGCTCAGTGGTTCATTCCTGAATTTCTAGAACTTGAGAAGCTGAGGCACAATGCTTGCAGAAAGTTTGAAATAATCTTGGTCTACAGGGTGAAGACCTTGCCCCAGGAAACCAAACCCACCAAGAATGGAAATTGAGACAAAAACAGGTGTATCAAAATATCTTATTTAGTTTTGAAATCCTTTAAACAACATAACTTTTAAAGCCACTACACATCATATACAAGTATTGTGGAGACATTTCAACTCAGATTGCCCTTGAGAAACTTACTCTAAGAGGAGTGCTGTCCTTTCCTAAGAACACCCTATCATTTGCTTCCCATCATTCATCCTTGCTGTCTTGCTGTTGGAAGTCAAGAATGCCTGATTCTCCCAAGTGAAGTAGCAGCTCTATTTCCTGCTTCCACCAGACCATTTTGTGACTTTACCTTCTCCGCTGGGCAGTCATTCCCACTTCCTAATGCCCAGCTCCTCACAATGTCATTCTGCTTTCAGACTCTATGAATCCAACTATTCTAGATCTCTGTCGTATCTGTGGTGTGCAGGAACAGGTGTGCACTTTCTGAAACGAGAGTTTTTGCCATGTGGTAGAATAACATCTTCTTTTTGTTCTTTATGGCTCTACCCTTATCCAGTATCTCATGCTGAGAACAGCATCTATCTTGTGCTTCTCCTGATTCAGCCTCCCAGGGGCTAGGATTACAAATATGAGTCAACATATCAGCATTTTCTTGTTTTTGGGTCACTTAGTATTCCATTACCCATATTTACCTCAGTGAATTATTTATCCATTTACATCACAGCAAAGGAAAATAATTATCAGAGCAAAAACACTACTTGTAATTAGGAGAAAACAACACTGTGTTCATAGGAAGTGTTAATAAATTATATATAAACTAATATGTAATAACTAATATATTTATATATACTAAGTGTAAAGATGAAAATGAGTAAAGAAAGATGAGTGCATAAGAGAAGGAAAGGAAGAAAGAAAATAAGAAGGAAAGAAAGACAGAAAGAAGAAAATAAAGAAGGAAGAAAAAGCATGACTAATAAAACCCTTGAATTTAAAAAAAATGGGCAAAAATTAAGGAAATATATTTTCAAAGACATGTAAAGTAAATCATCATTAAAATGAAAAAAAAAAGATATATAGACTCCAGTAAGGAATGATTTCACGCTGTGGAGGAGAGCCATTGTCCAAACTCCAAACCAAACAAAAAACCCCAAACCTTATCAAGGGTGTGAGCTAACTGCCTTGGTAATGTAAAATGAGGTAAGAGCAGTAAGTACTATGACGTTCCTCCAAAAATCAATCCAGAAACTTCTAGACTGGGGAGATGGCACAGTGGTTCAAACACCTGCTCCCAATGCCAGGATGACAGCCAGCCTGAGATTCCTGTGTTCAGGAACTGGAGAGAAGGGATCCTGAAGCCACCTACTTGGAATCCAAACAGCTGAGCTTCAGTAGAGAGAAACTGACTCAAAAACAGGTGGAAACTGTCAGGTAGACTGCAGCCACGAACCTCAGGCTTGTGAGTTGTGGTGTTAGGTTCTAGCTCCTGATGCAGCCAAAGTCAGGATATGTCTAAACATCTAGCTTAAACAATTTCATAGCACAATTTTTTTCTGGTTTATCTGTAACATTTTAGTAAAACTATTACCTTACTTTAGAGCAGATGGACTGAGGGGCAAAAATGAACCCTAGGGCTTTGCTCCCATGTTCATCATTATTTTGTGAATCAATATTGTTTATCCTAAAGCATTGTTTCTCATGTGATAGTTCACTGTGATATTTGTTTTTAAGAATGTTTTAGCAGTATAGGGACCAACAAGATGGACAGTCAATAAAAGTGATTG
The DNA here is from genome assembly GCF_014885135.2 of Alexandromys fortis. Lineage (NCBI taxonomy): Eukaryota > Metazoa > Chordata > Mammalia > Rodentia > Cricetidae > Alexandromys > Alexandromys fortis. The sequence goes on along the minus strand of NW_026067975.1, from coordinate 4,825,071 downwards.
TCCACAACCCTGGTAAACAGTTTAATCCCTGAAAACCACATAGAAATTGGAAGTGAGAGTCAACTCCACAAATGTTTCCTCATCCCTCTACACCTGTGGTTTGCATGCACATGCACACACATACACACATGTGCACAAGTACACACACACACATACACAGGAAAAAATTTAAAAGAACCTATTAATCTACTACCTAGCCATCTGCTGTAGATGTGGTCAGCACTACAGTCAGAGAGTTGGTGAGATGTATCCTGTGCATATTCATCCACATTTGTCTTCTCTCCCTTGCCAAGTATATTGCAGGAAGTGTCCAGTGCATTTCCTATGGCAGAACTTGCCTCACTGACTGCTTCCTAAGATGCTTGCTGCTGGAATCTCGAACCTCACTAAATGGTTGTTGATGTGTAGTAGACCACAATATTAAATAGGTAACTGGTTTATAAGCCATTATTTCTTAATGCCCCTTTTTCTGAATTATAAATGGATGAGGATGTGGGGATCATAGTGATATAAAAATTAATTATCTTAAAGTTAAAAATTGGTGAGCTCTTTCTCTCTCTCCTTCCCTCCCTCTCTCTCTCTCTGTGTCTCTAGTGTCTCTCTCTCTATTTCTCTGTCTCTAGTGTCTGTGTGTGTATGTGTGTGTGTGTGTGTGTGTGTGTGTATGTGTGTGTTTAGATGGGAGCTTAATCTGTTTAGGATGTCATTGAACTGTTGCAGTCTTCCTACCTTATCCTCAGGAACACTGAGATTGTATACTTAATTAAACTTGCCAGGATTTAAACTTCAATTTTAAATTTACAAAATGAGAAAGAGGTGACAACATGGCTACAAACTTCTTCACAGGCCAGAAAATTATTTTGAAGGGCAGAAGAGAACAAAATTTTAATACCTTTCTCCATATTCTCCTCTTTTTACTCAAATGCACCCAAGACAAAAGTCACAACCAAGAAATTCATCTTGATTGTATAGAAAACATAATGTCGAGGCATATACTTAGATATTGATTACAATGTGATTGTTCCTTGAACCTGTTCATTATAGAAGTGGGCATATAGGGCATGCATTCTTATCAGTATAGATTTCATTATTTGCCAAAATATTTAGGACCTATGATTTTCAGAGACTAACATTTTTAAAACTTATGTGTTGGGAGCAGTGAGGCCCCAGATCCTGAATTTCTTATCATCCCCTGATCTGAGTGCCTACAGCTGCTCTGAGCGCGAGACCTTCGGGAGTTCCTGATGGCAGGAGAGTGGTTTTTGGTGGGTTTGGCTGGGGCGTGGCTATCTCTATATAATCTGCCCCTGAACACAATAAAGGGGGCATTCTTGGGGAATTCAAGGATGACCCATGTTCCTGTCTCTCTGTCTGTGTGTGTCTGTGTATTTTAACCTCCAGCCCCCTTGCCCGAAGCTTGCCAGCGCACAGAGCACAGACACAGGGGCGCGGTGCACGGCAATGATGTCCTGGCCTTCAGTTACTTTTCGCTCCTAGAACCTTCTAATATAAGTTACTAGAAGCTGTGCCTAGTTAGAAGATAACTTGTTGACCATTAACTGCAGTGTATTTAAGTCTACATGGTGTTAATAAAGAGGGGCTTTCTGAACCAGCGTTTTGGAACTGCGTGTGTCAGTCTATCTCTGCGTCTGTGTTCTCAACCTCCAGCCCCTTGCCCGAAGCTCGGGAACTGGGTGCCAGCGTACTGAGGGCAGACACGGGGGCACTGTGCACGGCACTTATGTAAAACAATACATAAAACAAAGCAATTCAAAAGTACCAACCAAACCATAGCAACAAGAACTGTTCCTGTTATACACTCCTTACCATTTATCATCACTATAAAATTATTTCTAAGCAGCTGCTGCAAAGGCAAATAACATTTAAGGATCAATACTCATACTAGATCTGAGTCTCATACTTTACACATAGCAAGAAAGGAGTCATGACCTGGGCTTTTGTGGTCGATTTTGATACTTGACTTATATGCTACCATCTTTATGGACTGATTCTATATAGTAAAACTTGGGTGGAATACAGATTGCATTCTTGAAGAACATTAACTGTATAATTTCAGAGGTATGACATCTGACTCAAAATATGTATGTCTGAGGGCTGGACTCAGTGGGGATATAGGCTCAGGAATGTAAAAATCAAGCAAGCAAACTGATCTTGTCGTGAAAGAGGCACACAATTTTAAAACATAGACGTCAGCCTGGTGCGGAGTGATAGCTAGGAAGATTTAAAATGATGATCTAGTGGGGAATGACAGAACATTTGTTCCCATTATCACCTAGAGGCATAGCATTTGAGTTGACCTATTCATGATAACCAGCTGGCCACATGAGGACTTGGGCAGATCTGTCACTCAGCTTGGCATAGTAACTGAGCAGTTACAGAATTTAAATACATGAGTCTTTCTGGTTGCTGTCAATTTGAACTTTACTGCTGAGATTCACCATTTAATCTGTGAAGCAGTTCATATAGCAAATGTGGAAGGAACAATTTGAACAAAGTTTTTAACTTTGTACAGGGTAGACAATTTTTAAATCTTCCTTTAAAAATTCGTATCAAAAGGTTCCCTGGGTAAGGCAAGTGGAAAGGACAGGGTGTCAGACCAGAGATGACAGGTGACAGATCACCTAGCCTTCAAGGCCATGATTATTGGCTTCTGCTCTATTTTTTTTTTTTTTGCTCTAATTTTGAAAGGGAATCACTAGAGTCTTTGGAGCAGAGGAGTTGACAGGACCTGCTTTACATTTTAAACATCACCTTGTCTGCCATATGGAAATTGCAATCCAGAAAGATCAAAAGTTGAAGCAGGGAGATAATTTAAGAGGTGATGTCTGGGAGGACACTGTGTTCCTTATTAACATAAGTTAAAACTGGGTAGAACAAGTGTGAGAGGAAAAATCCGAGTTCGATATATGATGCCACAGGAAAACCTCATGAAGACATGAGAAACTGTGCTAGAGCCTGGAGGAATCACACTATGAGATAAAGGCCATGACTGGTTAGTATAACCTCAGGACATCCATGGGTGAAAGGGAGATCAGGGCTCAAATAAGAAAAGAAACCACAAAGAGATAAAATAAAAATAAATAAATACAGTGGCAGGTTTTTATCAAATCTAAGTATTCTGGTTGGTTGAAAATACAGAGAAATGGGAGAATAGCTGAAGAAAACTGTAAAATTCAGACAGAGATTTTTAAATTAGAAAATATTTGAATATATCGATATGACAGATATGGTGGAGAATCTAAAAACAGAGGGTACAAATGAGCCAGTCTTTGAGCAGGTAAATGTGGAGAGCCCTCACAAGAGCACAGAGAGCTGATGTCTTGAGCAGAGAGTGCATTTTTACTGGACTCTCAAGCCTGAAGTATCATCTAGTTTGATTTGGGTTTGAGTCTCTCTGGACTACTTGGCTGGGAGTCAGGAATCCACAAACACGTGGTGACAGTGTGGCTGTTTGATCTGCAGTGTGATTTGGTAGCTGTAAGTTCTTGAACACATGATGTTGTAATGAGATGAGCCCTACCTGTCCCTCAGCCTGTGCCACTGTATGCATAGACATTCTAACGTGTGGTGTTTATTAAAACTTCTAACCTCTGCCTTTTTATGTTGGGAAAACCAGCATGCCCTTTGAAACTGCAGTTTGACTGAGTATGAAACGGATGGAGTTTTAAAAAGGAAAAACTGCCTAGCATTTGCATTCAACTTCCATCTTTATCTACATGGAGTGGAGGTACTTTTCTGGGGCTGGATCAGCGTTAAGGGATCATACTTCACCTGTTGAAAGGGAGCTGATGAAGATAATAGAAAACTACTCAAAACAATTTGAAAAATACACAAGGGTGGCAGAATTCAAAGTAAGGAAAGCCCACGAATACAAAGATGCATAAGAAGCTGAAGCCTGAACACAGTGCTTTCCCTTGGGAAGGAATGATAGAGAAGCAACAAAGGGTAGGGAAAGTGTGAGAAGGGTTTGGTGAGAGAAAATGCAGGTTATGTTTCTAGCTCAGCTTGAATAACTTTTCAACTCATTCTTCAAGATGAACTTCCATAACACAACACAAAGAGTGAAAATGAAATGTTTTTGAGCCAAACTTCCATTTCTTTGGGATTTGTTTGATTTCGTACAGTTCTCAAAACATACAATTTAGGGGAGACTGAAACTTGCCTGGAGTACATTTGTTTTACGTGATATGATAGTCATCATGCAGAATTTGCCCAAGAAAATTTTACCACCCTTGTCAGGAAGAGGTATCCCTGGTTAGTAATAGACACAGTCATGCAAGGTGAAACACAGAAAGGATGAAGAAGAGTGTTATTTAACATATCATATAGAAACCCAAAGGAGTCTGAATTTGCCCTTAAAAAAATCAGAAATACTTTCTTTTTAGAGAAAAGGAATAAGCAGTCTTCACTCTAAGAGATTCCAGTTAAGCCAATATTTGTGGTGAGTTTTTCTTCTGAACATGAAAGTGTTTCAAATGATCACTGGAAAATGCACCATGTGATGGCTCATTTTCACTTAGCTTCTAACAATGCTAAGTATTATAACAGTGTAAAACACATCTGTACTATAAAAGGAATTATGAAAATTATTTGTCCAGAACAAAAAAAAATGTTAATCTGATTGTTTAGGAAAAGGAGGGTTAGGTTGTGAGGTGAAGATCTCAAGACTTTCGTTTTCACTACCATGACCTGCTCCCTTCCCTGACCTATTAAACACTACTTTCTCTCTGGGGGCATTCTTTGTAAGCACCTCTCCTAAGATCATTTGAATTAGATTTTCTAAAAAGTTAAAATAAATATTTTATATAAAGTACTATGTAGATACATCTCCCTCTCATCACCTGGAATACAGCAAAACACTCCCTAGACCAGTTATCTCCTGCCTTTGGTCTCCTGTGGTCCCTCCAGGTGACCTGAAAGCCTTCGGGAACTGCTGTGATGGCTTGAGAAGAATCTCTGTGTCTTCGTCAGGAAAGGATTTGAATAAAGTGTTTCTACTACCAATTTGTTTGCTTCAACCAATTTCTCTCCCAGGCTTTTGGCAGATCGCTGAGCAGTATGGAATTCAGATTTTAGTTAACAGCTTTATTAGCTATGGAACAGATCCTTTAGGCATGGTGGTCTTACATTCTATCCAGAGAATACTTGCTGATTTTTTGGTTCAGCAAAGCCACCACCAAACAACAAAGGCACATTACTGGCAGTATTAAAGCCCACATGACTCAAAAGATCAATTCTCTTTTGCTTTCAAAAATCATTACATCTGACCATAGTTTTGGCAACATGTTTCATAATATGTTCCATCTGTAAATATTTGTTTTCTTTTATTGTCTTAAATAGATTACAACTAGTGGAATTTCATTTGTTTATATTAATTGTTCAACAGAGATTATGATGTTTTCATAAAATACCTTGACTATGTTCACTCCCATCATAGATTAATATGTCTATATATACATGTGTTTTTTGGTACTTTCTCACTAAATTATGGTGAACTACCTTATACGTCAAACAGTACTTGGTATGTAGTACAGATCAAATAAATACTTGTAGGATGAATGGACGAAACAGACTTTTATATCCCTGGCACTATCTAGCATAATGATGCATTGTGTGGGGGATATTCCAAACTATCAATTGATTTTAATTTATTTCCACAGTTCTAACCTATGGCAGTAGTAGAGATGGATGTCAGACTTAAATGCTGAGACCATCTTTCTCTATAAAGACCAATGGGTGAACAGTTCTAATTAGCTGTGCTCATAAACTATGATTTTTTGCAGAAAACCATGTTTCTCAGCTCATGGTGTCATTTTCTTAATGAGGACTAAGTGCTCATATTTGCAAAGGAAATTCATCTGAATACATAAATTTCCACCTACAGGAGAATATGAAAGGAGGGAGCAAGGGAGAAAAGAGAGAAGCAGAGCTTGCTATGGAGTATAAACTGAATCAAGCAAGCTATAAAGATTACAGGAAGTTTTGCCAAAGCCATTGAAAATAGCAATCCACGCTCTAATGCCACCAAAACACCCACTTTACGTAAGCTGAAGATTATTTAGAAAAGTCAACCATTTAAAAAGAGTCATTCTATTTCTAAAATATATTTATATAAGACACTGAGCTAATGCAAAGGTATGAACATCTTTTGCAACAATATGTAGAATAAAAAATGAATAATTTATGGCTAGAAACCAATTATGAGTGAGTACATCCCATGTTCATCTTTTTGGGTCTGGGTTACCTGGCTCAGGATAGTGTTTTCTATTTCCATCCATTTGCATGCAAAATTCAAGAAGTCATTGTTTTTTTACCACAGCATAGTACTCTAATGTGTATATATTCCACACTTTCTTCATCCATTCTTCCATTGAAGGGCATCTAGGTTGTTTCCAGGTTCTGGCTATTACAAATAAT
>NW_026067975.1:4803545-4817777 GCF_014885135.2 Alexandromys fortis | reverse complement strand
ACAGTGGGGGCTGATCTATTGGGAGCTCACCAAGGCCAGCTGGACTGTGACTGAAAAAGCATGGGATAAAACCGGACTCTCTGATCATGGCGAACAATGAGGACTGATGAGAAGCCAAGGTCAGTGGCAAGGGGTTTTGATCCTACTTCATGTTCCGGCTTGGTGGGAGCCTAGCCAGTTTGGATGTTCACCTTCCTAGACATGGACGGAGGGGGGAGGACCTTGGGCTTTCCACAGGGCAGGGAACCATGACTGCTCTTTGGATTGGAGAGGGAGGGGGAGAGTAGTGGGGGGAGGGGGAGAAGAGTGGGGGGAGGGGAGGGAAATGGGAGGCTGGGAGGAGGCGGAAACTTTTTTTTCTTATTCTCAATTAAAAAAATGAATAATTTTAAAAGTAAAGAATTGGAGCTGGTGAAATGGCTCAGAGGTTAAATGTACTTATTACTCTGGCAGAGGACACAGGTTCAATTTCTACCACTTACATGGCAGCCCATAACCATCTGTAACTTCAGTGTCATGCCACATGATACACACTTTTGGTCTTCAAGGATATCACGCACACATGTGATGCACAGACATACATGCTGGCAAAGCACCCTAATCTGTAAAATAATAAAATAGTTCTTAATTTTAAATGAAAATTTACTGTAAAGTGGAGAGAAATTAGTTTTTGCAGTCATAAATTTTAAATCACTAATTTAAGAATAATAATGTCATTTTTAGGATTTATCATTTAACTGAAAAGAGTAATTATTGTCATAGGAGATATATACAGATTGGGTTTTAACATACTATTCAATACTTTCAGAATCTGAACTTTCCAACCTACTCCCAGGTCTCCAGAGTGTGGGAATCCCTTTCAGCTAAGACTGAACACTCTTTTCACTCTCTTGTCTGGGTTCTCAGTGGGAAATTTTGCCTCATAAAGCTGCTCTCAAAAACTGACAATTGGTCTTTGAAATGATTGACCAGCAGGACATTCTATCTACAGATTTCTATGGATTTCCCAAAATTCTACCACTGGACGGTCAGTCAGCTAACCTGATACCTGGGCTCTGTTATTCTTCTGAACTGGTTTTTACAGTCTGCCCTTGGGGATACAATGGATTGATGTTGAGGAAGACCACAAGCATTCTAGGTATGGTCTTTCAGAGTGTTCAGCATGTTGTAAACACAGAGCAAGGAAGCAAATTTTCTTAATGAATGACCTTTGTGTTTTCAATTATGTTGTGTGTCTTCTCATTTTTTATGCCAGGCTTTGAGGTTTAAGGAGAGAACAAGACCACCAGAGACATACTTAGAATGAAAGACAAAACTTTATTTAGGGCACGAACGGCAGGACTGTCTCCAAGGTCAGAGAGAGCAGTCCTTCTAAAAGGAGATTTGGGGGTTTTATATGGTGATTCTATTTGGGCAGGAGAGTGGTGTAGAGTGTTAAGGAAAAAGGAACTGCTACAAGCAAAGATACCCACTGTAAGTCAAGTCTTTTTGAGTGTACTTCTGGTCGGTAAGACATCAGGGTGTTGTGGTCGAGCTACTCTACTGAGATAAGGGTCAAATAGCTCCTGAGTCATGCAGAACATTCAGTCACCACATGTTTTAGCCATCTTGGTGTCTGTGATGGTGTGAATAAGAATATCCTCCATAGGCTCATATATTTGTGCCACTAGAGAGTGGAACTCTTTGATAAGATTGGAAAGATTAGGAGATACGTTCTTGTTAGAAGAAATGGGTATTGGAGGTGCCTTTTGAGGTTTCAGAAACCCATCCCAGACCCACAGACCCAGTCTCCTTCTCTCTCTCTCTCTCTCTCTCTCTCTCTCTCTCTCTCTCTCTCTCTCTCTCTCTCTCTCTCTCTCTCTCTCTCTCCCTCCCTCCCTCCCTCCCTCCCCCCCCCCCTCCCCCCCCCCCTCTCTCCCTCTCTCTCTCTCTCTCTCTCTCTCTCTCTCTCTCTCCACTTGTTTAAACCTGCAGATCAGGATGTAGCTCTCAGTCACTTCTCCTTCACTATGTGTGTTACCATGCTCTCTACCACAGTGATAATGGACTAAACTACTGAAACTATAATTAAATGTTTTCCTTTATAGAAGTAGTCATGATCATATTATCTCTTGTCGGCAATAGTACAGTTATTGAGAAAATGTCTTAGATCACCTTATCATGTGCCAGCCTAACATCTCAGTCTATCATTGACTATAGGGAGGATTGGTGTCTTCCCTGGCTACTTCCTGTTGTACTGTGGTGTAGACTTAGAAGGTAGAAAGACTGGGTATGGCTAGACCATGTTACAGGGTGTTCTCTGCTTCAGAAGAGCATAAAAGCTGATAATGGTAGAAGGCAGACATGGCAGGAGGAGTTAGTTAAAAGTATGGAGGGTGAATTGGTTTACCTGATTTGATTCATTTCTGGAGGAAAGGAGCTAGAAGGAAGGAGATGAAAAAGAGAAGTGGAAAAAGGAGGAGGAGATCTCAGTAAGGGGTCTTGGAAGAGACAGTAGCCAAGGCCAGATGCTGCCAAAGACATTACATGATGTGGAAAGTGATGAGCTTTTGTTAGATAGTGGGCAACAACCTATGTCTTGAAGGTTCTACTTTTTCTTCTTCTTTTTGATTTTTGTTCTTTTGTTTATAAATTTCTACCTCTACCTGATCTGATTGGTTGATATAATAGCAGCATTCTTTGTTGAGAGAGGCAATTTCCACTTTTTGATGCAGAGGAGATCGCTCATCAGATTTGAAAATGACAGAGGGCAGGGAGGAGAGCTGTTCTTGTATCATTCAGAGACCCCTAGCTGAGCTCTTGGTTGCTGTTGTTAGTTCTGCAGAGAGCTGTCCATAGGAAACAGATATACCTCATCTCCCCCCCCCCCCCACATACCATCCCAGTAACATCACAGAAGAAGTCAGCATGACTTTCACTGTCACAGGGAGGTGAACAGCCCAATTGGAAGTTTTAGAGAGTTTGTGAACAAGGAGAATCCTCCCTCAGTGTAATAAGTCAGGCTTGGGACAATAGTTACTGGAAGAATAGACTGGATGCACATAACAAGAAAGGAAAATCCCTCCTGGAAGGGAATGGTTTTTAGATAAAGTATAGTTTTTATAGGAATGGGGCCAATACTTAGTGATGTCTTGTTGCCAATATTCCACTCACTCCATAGAAGTGAGAGAGAGACTGAGAACAGCAAGAGGTGGGCTACAGAGCAAGAAAATATGTTTTCATAGCAAACATTCTACAGGAGCACTGCTCTCCTTAGGGAACCTTTGAAATAAATGCAGAGGAAGCTAGTAGTGTAATCAGATATCAGGTTAAGTGATTTGAGGAGTCCTATGGAGACATTTAGGGCATCCTTCCAGAACATTTCTTAAAGGGTGAAATGAAAGAGATTGTTTTGTAGCTGGTTGCCAGTGCTTCTATTTTTTCCAGTGCCTCCTTGTACCTCAGTTGAGAAATTGGGGGACTTAGAATAGGTCTGGAGATACCTAATAATTTTGTTTTGGGATACAGTGGTGAGTGTGAAAATATGGGAGAACTTTTTTTTCTCTTTTTTAATTGATTTTTGTTGAGCTGTACATTTTTTCTCTGCTTCCTTCCCTGCCTCTCCCCTTCCCTTTAACCCTGTCCCAAAGTCCTCATGCTCCCAATTTACTCAGGAGAGCTTGTCTTTTTCTACTACCCATGTATATTAGATCAATGTATGTCTCTCGTAGGGTCCTCATTGTCTAGGTTCTCTGGGATTGTGATTTGTGGGCTGGTTTCCTTTGCTTTATGTTTATAAACCACTTATGAGTCAGTACATGTGATAATTGTCTTTCTGTGTCTGGGTTACCTCACTCAAAATGATGTTTTCTAGCTCCATCCACTTGCCTGCAAAATTCAAGATGTTGTTATTTTTGATATCTTAAGCTTAAGAGTTCCCATGCAGGTGGAGGCATACTAAACTCCCATCGATGTGGAGTATGGCTGTGTAGGTTTGGCCCCTTCAAGCTGAGACAGGTCAATCCAGTTGGGCATGCCTTGGAGTCTGGCCACCATAGAAATGGTGAGGATCACCAGATGAGGTCCTGAGGGGTTCAAAGTGATGTGAATGGGATTTCTTAGGTATATCTGATATTCAAGGTTGAGATATAGGTCAATAAGATTCACTATTGGCTTGGGGTGAACCTGTCGTCATGTTCACGGCAGTGTCTGAGCAGAATAACAGTAGTCTAGTCAACATGTTAGCTAGGGTATAGATTCTAGGGAAGGAAGATTACCCACCAGGAAGGGGCACCCATAACTGAACTCAAACAAGAGCTCATTAGGTTAGTACCTACTATCCACGCTTTGTGCCTCATCTTGATATTGGGAGGTAGCAGTTGATCCAATGGATGGAACCTTTCCAAGCTGCACTAGACCTTGCTTATGTTGCAATTCATTATCTTCTAGTTTTAAACTTCTGGAATCATCTAACACTTTCTCAGAATAAATGATAGCAGACTTTCAGACGGCTTCACAAAGATTTTCTTTGTAAACCCACTCTCTATTATGGGATGGTGGTTTGGGTTATTGCTTTGTTTTACCCAACATCTAGAGAGTGTTTAGCTATATAGATGATATAATGCTAACCTCTGAGTGTTTGTGTATTTGGAGAGACATCTGGATACAATAGCACTTCCTTGTAACCTTACTGGAGATGGGTTAATTAAAGGGGAAAAAATCCATAAAGTACACTACATGGCTGGAAAACAAGACTCTCTGAGGCCATAGTGTTATTAAATGAAAACCCCAGTGCCAGGTCAGGCCCTTTCTCTGAGTTAGTTGTCAGAGAGGCCCCCGAGACCCCATAAAAACCAGAAAGGCTATTGCTACTACTGTTGGATGCCTGAAAGAACTAGAAGGTAAGACCCAATTGCTGAAGACACCACATGCTTTGACTGCATGGCATGGAGAAATCAAGCTGGAACTGAACTGAAAACTCCCATACTACTGGCTGGATTTCATAGGGCCAGAAGAGGCCAAGCAGGCTGCTGGTGGAGAAAGTCATCAACATTGCTGCTTGGCTATGGGTCCTGCATGCTAAAATACTGACAAGCCTGAAGTGATGTCCCTGCTTGTGTTATAATGGCTCAGCCATCATTACTAAGACCGTCAGCCTTCCAGTGGATTTAAGGCCCACTAACAAGAGGGCATTCATATCTATTGCTGTAAGCCCAGACAAAACCCTGTAGTTTGGGAGGTCATAGGTCTCTATGGGGAAGCAACTTGTATTGTTTTACTGGATGCATGTGGCATGCCTGCCAAACTGCTTTCTAAACATGTATTGTAGTAAAGAGAGCAGCTGACTGTGTCCTGCCACCCAGCTAGCTTAGTCCAGAAATAATTACACAGAAATTATATTCATTTAAACACTGCCTAGTCCATTAGTTCTATCCTCTTATTGGCTAAGTCTCACATCTTGATTAATCCATTTCTAATAATCTGTATGTCATCAAGAGGTTGTGGCTTACCAGGAAAGATCCTGAAAACAAATTGCTATGGCATACGGTTCTAAGTTTTAGCAATAAGTGGGTATCTATGCCACATACCACACACAAGGCTCAGGGATCATTTTGGAAAAGGAGGCAGAAAAACATACTAACTAGAGGAAGGAGAGGAAAGTTATGTAGAAGTTTCCTCCAAGATTGACATATCCAATTCTCCCAAGGAAACTCCTTAAGACAGAAGATAAACAAACTCAAAGCCACTTTAAGAAATTTCTTAGAGTGGTAGATTCACTGGGCTCCTCCATCCCACAAGTAAATAGCAAAGACTTCTGAGAGTTAGTTGCTTTCAGACAAAACCAAGCTACAAATAAAGAAGACTCTGAAACCAGACCAACTTCATGGAAAAAAAGCCAAAACTGATCAAGCTATCTGGAAGAGGCTTAGAACAATTGAGTTTCTTGGAAACTGTCAGGGTCTGTGGGAAGTTCCATAAAAGACCACCTGTGACATATTCAATCAGCAAGAGTCTTTATTCCAGCATTCATGGGTCAGCTTTTTGATACAGTGGCAAAATGGTGATCCCAAGAAAAGCTCACAGGCTTCTTTTAAGCAAGAATATGGGAATTCCAGGGAAGGGAAGTTAGTTTACAGACTGATTGGTGGGTTTATTCAAAAAGTTTCTAGGTTGCTAAAGGATTGGTAGGTGTCTCTAGTGGTTAGGGACTTTCCAATAGCAGAGGAGGGAAAGGCATCTTTAACTACAAGAAGGCTGTAGGGTGCTTGCTGATTGGTTGCCCCAGAGTTGTGGTCTTTCCCAGAACTGCTTATTCAGTTCCAATAAACCAAAACTGAGGCCTAGTTTCTGACCAGGCTGTTCGGGTCTGCTATAATGTTTGTGTGGCTCTCTCAGAAAGGATCCTATCCAATCTGTTAAACTGCCTGCAGGCTGTGTAGTTGGCACCAGGCTACCAGCTTCTGTGAGCCGTCACTTTGGAGCTTCAGAGATGTAAGTTCTCTGGTATGTGGAATGAGAATAGCCTCATAGGCTAATATATTCATGTGCTTAGTTTGCAGCTGATGAACTGCTTGGCAAGGATTGGGGGTGTGGCCTTTTTGGAGTAGATGTAGATTTTTGTCAGAGGATGTAGGTAGGCTTTGAAGTTTCAAAAATCCATGCTGAATCCAATCTGCTTCTTGTATGCAGATCAGGGTCGAAAGGTCTCAGTTACTGCCCTGGTGCCACGTATTTGCTTCTTGTCATGATGACCTTCTGAAACTGTAAAGAGTTCCCAATGAATGGTTTCATTTATAAGATTTGCCTTGGTCATTGTATTGCTTAACAGCAGTAGAATAGTAACTAAGACAATATCTTTGAATCATTTCTGTTTCTGTAAGTAACCCCTCACCCATATTCTTGTAAGTAATCCCAATATAACTCATTAGCATTAGTTCATCACATTCGACTTTGGCCATACTTAGCTCTGCTACGGGCTCCCTGTCTGACATTAGTAGGTGTATGAATTGTGTCTCCTCAGGAAAAAGTCTTGTCATAAAACAGGTACTACCAACTCAGATAAGTCCAGGTCTTTAACTATAACATAAAGAACAATTTCAAAATGGATAGGAGTGAAGCATAGCTATAATGTGTTTTTGTTAGCTAACTAAGGACAGAGAGAGAGAGAATAAACTTTGCTCATGTTGACTGGGCCTCTTTCTCTGTCCCTCTGAGTAAGAATATTCAGGTAACCCTGAATATTTTACCTGTATGCAAACTAGAAACAAAAAGCACAGTAAACTGAGAGAAAGAAGGGAAGTGAAGGTGGCCTAGCAGAGCAAAACTGCTCCTTGTTGGTCATAGGTGGGAGGTGCTTTGGAGTTTGTGTGCATCTTAGAATTAGAAGCAATTCTTGCTTAGACCAAAAACCTGAAATGGTCCTCAAAAATGTGGCCATTATGACACATACCCTTAATTCTAGAATTTTGGAAGCAGAAGTAGGTGAATCTCTGAGTTTAAGGTCAGCCTGGTCCACAGAGTTTCAGAACAGCCAGGGCTACACAGAGAAACTCTGTCTTGAAACAAACAAACAAACAAACAAGAGATGTCGCCATGGATCTTTTTAAATCTTTGTCCCAGAACATGGGTAAAATATCCACTTTTATAAGTGATTAAGAGAACAATTGGAAATGAGGCCCAGGTAACCATTACCTGAAAACTGAATGGTAAAGTGCAAAATGAAGGTAGGCACACCACAATGGCCAGTCCAACGTGTGTCCCAGTCTAACAGCCCACACTAAAAGCCACTGTCTACAAGATCAAAAAACAGCATTCAGAAAATAACTCAGTGAATTCCGATACTACTGCTGAGATTCTGAATATTTTTTTTAAGACGTGTGAGCTTTTATTCAGCTGAAGGTAGACCCATATCTATCACCTTGCACAAAACTCAAGTCCAAATGGATCAAAGACCTCAATATCAGTCCGAACACACTGAACCTGATAGAAGAGAAAGTGGGAAGTACCCTACAACAGATGGGCACAGGAGATCGCTTCTTAAATATAACCCCAGCAGCACAGACACTAAGGACAACATTGAATAAATGGGACCTACTAAAGCTGAGAAGCTTCTGTAAAGCAAAGGACACTGTCACTAAGACAAAAAGGCAACCTACTGACTGGGAGAAGATCTTCACCAACCCCGTAACAGACAAAGGTCTGATCTCCAAAATATATAGAGAACTCAAGAAACTAGACTCTAAAATGCTAATTAACCCAATTAAAAAATGGGGCACTGAACTGAACAGAGAATTCTCAAAAGAAGAAGTTCAAATGGCCAAAAGACACCTAAGGTCATGCTCAACCTCATTAGCAATCAGGGAAATGCAAATCAAAACAACTTTGTGATATCATCTCACACCTGTCAGATTCTGAATATTTGTATGAGTAAATATTCACAACAATTTAGGAAGTAACATGTCCTTTAAAGAAAAATATGGGAAGTATTAAAAGTAAGCCTATTCCAGGCTCCCATTTATAAATTGAACATTTTTAAAGGCAATGTATTAAATTTTTATTTAGATGTTTTTGTAGGCAAGAGATTTAAAATTGAAACACATTTCAGATTGTGACCAGTTTGAGAGGTTCTTTATAAAATAGTCATTATTTTTCCATGAATTCCAAATAGGTGTTCTCTGTGGAAAAAAAAAGTCCATTTCAATCTGTGTGTGAAGATCTTTGCTATTTTTTTTTTTGAGTCATGTAGTTTTGGATGTCCTGGAACTCACTATGTAAACCACTATGGCCTTGGGCTCACAGAAATTGACCAGTCTCAGCCTCCTGAAGTCTAGGATAAAAGTGTGTACCCTCAGCATCCAATCAAATTATAAATGTAACTAAAGATATGGATGTTTGGCAAATTGGGTGCATATATAATAAAGTGACTTAAGTGAGTATTCCATCATAATATTTGCTTATTTAGTTGAATGGAGGCATTTTTTTCAATAATGAAATTCACAAAGTCTTTGATATGGATGTAGGAAATCAGTGAATTTCTTTCCCAAAAGAAAATTTACAAAGTTAAGAAATGCGATGAAATCTATTTACAATAGACAATTATCAACACAGATACCTATAACTGAACAAGATGTAGCGCATAAGAGACTACTGACTTCTCAGCCCTAAATGGAGCATCTGTATCCATACCACCTTTTCCCAATGCTCCTGGATTATTATGGAAGAGGGGAGCAAAACAATATAAGAGTCAGAGATGATGAATAACTACAAGCAAAATCACTCTTCTGTACACAACAGGGTACCTGTATGTCTGAACTCACAGAGTTTGTAACAATATACAAAAGAAAGAGCTGTGTAATCCCAAACCAGACCAAATCACAGCCTGGGGAGATGAGTGGGACATCCTACTCCTCACCAAGGTTTTGCAATTGATAGCTCCTTGAACCAGGAAAGTCAGTTTTCTTTTAGAGTGTAGTCAGCTGTGCTACAGTGGAAGACTATACAACTATGTGTGTGTGTAGCAAATATTGAACTTGTAGTGCTTTAGAAAAAATGGAAGAAAGATGGGTAGGTAGGGGAGGGTGTATGGATCTGGGAGGCATTGGAACGTTAACATCAATAAAGAACATGAAATTTTTCAAAGAACTAATAATATATATGGAAAATAAATGTGGTAAAAATCTTTCATCATGGCTAATAGCTTACCAATGTCAGATAAGCAGTATGTGCAAAAAAATGTAACAAATCTCTTATTAATGACTCAACCTTTAATAAGCAGCAAAGTTCTTACAGGAAAGAACCCCCAGGGGTTTAAAGAGTATGGACTAGAGTTTAACTCTTTTTCAGACTTTAATAAATACCTGTGAATCTATTGTGGAAAGAAATCCTGCAAACACAAAGAGTATGGTAAATCCTTTCAATATTCTTCAAACGTTAGTTAGCATCAGAGAACGTATCCAGGAGAAAAGCCATACAAATGTGAAGAATATGTCTAAGCTTTGAACTCTCCTTCACGGGAGACGCAAGTCAGAGAATTCATGTTGCTGAGACGTGTTGCAAATACAAAGAATAGGCACCATACTTTATGAAGTACTCAGCTTTTACTTACACTGGAGATTTCATCATGGAGGAGACCCTACGAAAGTAATGAAGTACCACAGCATTAACTGTGCTTCATCTCTTCATTCATTTCCTCATAAGCATTGGAAAATTCACACTTGGGAGAACTCGACAGTTGCAATGAGTGTAGCAAAGCCTTTAACTAGTTTCAAACCTTAATTGACCCTAACGAATCTTTAATGGAGTAAAACCCTTCAAATGCAAAGAAGGCCAAGTGGTTTAACTATTTATCTATTTTTCACACCTTACTCAACAGCAGCTAATTCACATCTGGAATCTTCATGTTCCGTCCCGAGCACCCATACCATTTTAATTTAAAGCTCTGCTCAAAGGAAGAGAATACCTGAGGAAAATGTCTCTGTCCTAACGAGCATATAAAAGTGTCCTTTGGAAGTGTGACCTGGAATCATCTTGCTGGGGCATGCCTAAAAGCAATCCAGGATACAAGAAGAAATTGAAATTGTCAAATGTCTAAAGTTTAGTGTTCCATAGATAAATGTATTGGTATCTACAGGATCTGTGAGGTTTGTCTTATTTCCCAGAAATACACATAAATTAATAAAATCTACATATTTCAGAGAGTGATTAGATATAGCTTTTAAATAAGACCAAGATCTTATTCAGTTAACTTTCACAAAACACATTTGTGATTTATTCAATGTGTCTGCAATAATGATTTTGCAAGTGTGCTGAAATAGAATATTAATATAATTAACTATTGAGATGATGCTTTGCAGGAATCATTGAATCTGAATTAATCTCTTAAACTAAATATTCATGTAAAGAAGATTTATTTTAAAATGCAGTTTGATTCTGAACAACATTAAGAACTATAAACGAGGCCACAGTATCTCCTTCTCTTGATTTCTTCCCGAATTTATTTTTTCATTGCTGAATGTTTTAAATTCTTTGAGGCAGAAGACAATAACATAGCACTTATGTACTGTGTGAGGCCTTATCTCCAACACAGCAAAAATAAACAATCAATAAGCCATCAATCACTCATTTAAAATCATTTCCACTTTATCACTTAGCTATAACAATGATTCTCTTAGTGACATTTTATATACATATATAATGTATTCCAATCCAATTTACTCTCACGTCATTGCCTTCTCTAGTACCCTTATCAAACATGCTTTTAACCTTTTTCTTTCTATCTAACATTCCTTCTACCTTCATGACCCTTTTGTCTGCATATGACCAAAGTGTTTAACTATGGTTGCTTACAGGAAATCTTTGAGAGTTTGTTTATAGGGCATCGAGTAACTTGCCATTGCTTATGTCACTGAAGGAAAGGTCACACCATCTCCTACCAGCTATTGGCTGTAAATCAATCCTCAGAGGGATGGGTACCATAAGCTCTTCCTGCTTCCTAAGAGGATATTGATAGGCATCTATATTATGCAGGTGATGAGCTGTAACCACAGCTTCTGTGAGCTGAGGCAATGCAATAGCCTTGTCATAGCTGGAAGTTCAGAATTGGCATGCCACTCTGTTGGCCCACGGGCTCTCACAGCCTTCTGATCCCTTCATCTATCTTCTCTCTGCCTGGGGAGGGGTAGTATAGATGGCTTATTTGAGACTGGGTATTCAATAGTCATTTATTCTCAGAATGTTGATCAGTTTTAAGTTCCTGTAGTCAACACTGATCACTGCAAAAAGAAGCTTTTCTGACCAAAGCTGACAGAACCACCATTCTATAAGCATAAACAAAGTTATGCAGAAGGCTCTTGACAGGCTCCATAAATAAATGCCATGTCTCTACAAGCAATGCAGAATTAAGCTTTGCCTGTGGAAAATTTTACATGAGTTACATAAAAATACAGATTTTTCAATTTAAAAATCAATACAGGGTGAAAAATATGAAAGAAATAAAACTGTCTCTAATACCAAAGTCACTTCAAATTTTAAAATTGATGGCTAGAGAATAGTAAACTCATTTATGTATTGTTTATGAGAATGACTTGTGAAATACCAATAAAAACACATGGATACCAAGAAGCTCTATAAAATTCTTAATTTTATGTCTTCTATAACTTTTCTTTTATAAAATCTTAATTTTCATAATAAGTAAAACAATTTATTATGCACAGTGTTTAATATAAAAAACACTGGCATAAGGTAAATACATCCTTATGAAACCATGTATTAGTAAGTTGGACGCTGCAAAAAATAAGAAAAAAATAAGATCTATTTTATTATCTATAGCTTATCTGTGAAAACACTGAATAGAGTCATTGGCTTTCATAAACAGAGGACTACTATACTTTTAAACATATTCCTTAAGCTGAAATCAGTCAAAATCTAGTGTTAAGTCTTTGACCTACCTACTCAATCAATTAAATTTTTAAATACATTTAAAACATTTGTGGAGAAAGCTGATTTTAAGTAGACAAAATTGCTGAAGAATAGAAATTTTAATTATCCCTTGAGTATTTCAGCCATCATTCCCTGCTGGGAAGGTGAATGACATTACACAGTAAATGATTGACTAGAGGCATTATCTCCTCAGAAAGTATATGTAATAGAATTGAGAAGAAGTATCAACATTGTTGTGGCGGTATTTGTCTCATCTCTACTTTGAGGAATCAATTTGGTGTTGGTGAGTAAATTATTTTAAATTGGAATACCAATTATATTACTTTAATTTAGTTCCTTTTAAATTAACATAGAAGGAGACAAGTTTCAATGTGGCATTTTTGGACTCATGTAACTTGGTTGGTTCTACCTTTACCCTTTCCTCCCCTCTTTCTTCTATGACTCTGCTGCCAGTAGTCGCCCTTCCATGTTCATGATTCAGATCGTCAATTACGCTCAAGAACTGTTTTCCATTCTCATGTCCTCCTTTCTAGTTGCATGATTCACATCCAAACTCACCCCCACATTAATTCACAGGCACTGTGTATGTGTGTGTGCGTGATTATGATTAGAAGCTAAATCTCACTTATACCAGAGAAATGTTCTATTTGTTTTGCTTTTCTCAGTCTAAGAAACCCCATTCACTATGATAATTTATAGATGCAAGCAATTTCTGGTAAATATCATTTTTATGGCTGAATCAAATTAAATTATGTACATGTACCACATTTTTATTATCTATTGCTTGTTGAAAATAACTTCCTTCACACAGCATATTCCTATCATGCTTTTCCTTGCCCTCAACTCCTCTCAATTCCCCCCACCTCCCCACCCATCAAACTCTATGACCTTTATTTCTTTAGAAAACTAACGAACAAGCAAAAGGGAAAAATAAACTCAAGAAGCATACATGCATAAATACCTACCATAGAGACAATCAGAAAACATAAACTTAAAATATATAAACAAAAAACAATAAGACAACAATAATGCCAAATAAAGCAATATGAGATAAAATGTCTACAAAATACTATTGAGTTCACTTTTATTTTGACTCCCTACTGTTAACGATAGAGTCTATCTTGAAGTTTCTTTCTTATACCCAGGCAAACTTCAATGGAGAAAACTAATTTTTTATTTGCAAGTGTGTGTCAGTTGCAGGTAACTTCTTGGATAGCAATGTGAGCCTTTGTCTGCTTGTCCCTCTCAGCACTGAGTCCCCTATTTGCAGGATGTGTGTGCTGCCACAGTCTTAGTGAGTTCATATATGCGTCAGTTCTGTTATTTTAGGAGGATATTCTTTCCTTGGGTTTTTTTTTTATCTCCTTTGACTCTTACAATCTTGCCACCACCTCTTCTGCATTATCTCTTTGATTCCCGAGGAAAAGAAATTGATAAAGAAAACCCATTTAAGATTGGGTGTTTCAAAATTTCTTACTCACTGTGCACTGTCCAATAATGAGTTTCCGTGAGTCCTGGTCCTTTCCTCACTGAGTGATTCAAAATTTCTCACCCTTGCATATTATCAAGTATTCAGTTTCTGAAGGTGCTAATAGTTCCCATCTACTGTAAGAAGAAGTTTCTCTGATGATGGCTGAGCAAGACACTGTTCTGAGTATAGCAGAACCTAAATAGGAAACATTTTTTCGCTATGTTTCTTTAGCATAAGTGTATTTGGTTATCCCATAAATTCTTGGCCTCCTGAGAAATGCCAGGCACTGGTTCCGTCACATGTAGTAACCCTTAAATCCAATTAGAATAATTGGTTAATTCTAC
>NW_026067975.1:4785823-4803510 GCF_014885135.2 Alexandromys fortis | reverse complement strand
TAGCTTTTGGTTCCTGTCCTGGAACTAGCTCTTGTAGACCAGGCTGGCCTTGAACTCACAGAGATCTGCCTGCCTCTGCCTCCTGAGTGCTGGGATTAAAGGTGTGCACCACCACCTCTCGGGCTTCTACAATATTTTTAACACTATTGCTCCAGCTTATATCGATGGAAGGCCACCACTTTAGGCCATGGGACTCATAACTGATTTGATGATTACCTTTCTCCTCTAGTAGTATTCAGAGTACCTTCCAGTACCACGAACACTCACTGATAGGGCAACACCTTTGATTAGGCACCATCTCTACATCCCCATGTTTAATGAGGTTTGTAAGTATTGTCTTCAGCAATAGTGTTTTCTCTACCAGCTTTTAGAGAACAACCATAAATCTAGGCAATACCCTGAGATATTTAGAGGTTCTCATGGGGCCCTTTTGTTGAACTACCCTACTAGATGTAACCCGTTCCTGGCAACGGAGAACTCAGTTTAAGGAATAGGATGTCTAGTTTAGACATTGTTTTTAACTTTATTTGGTGACTCCATTTTTATTTCTTTCATGTATATTTTAGGAAGCCTTTACAGTAGTAAGTTTCCCTACGCTCCTTCTTAATGGTCCTTAGTGTTAGTTTTCCCACCCCCAAGCCCCTCCATTACTCATCTCTTTTCCACATTTAATTCTCCTCTCCATTTAAACTTACCACTCCAGGCTCTCTCCTGTTTCTCTATATAGGAAGATTTTAAAGAAAAGAAAAATAAAGAAAAATCAGCCCCAATTTTAACTTTCACTTTGCTTAAACAGAATTTATCACATTATATCAATAGATTTAGTTAGTACGCCTATAGAACTAGATAAAATTTTTAGATAGGGTAATAACAACACACATTAAAAAAAGCTCCTCACAACCCTTACTGATAAGCACCCTGGAGATATTTGGACCTAACCAAATATAATTTTAAAATCTTGGTAATTATTATTGCAATTTTCCTCAAAGGAAAATCAATTAGGAAAAAATCTATCCCAAAGATTTAAGCAGATGTTTTTCAAAAAATACATAGAAATAGACAATAGAGACATTAAAAATTATCAATATCAAGAATAATTGTGCAAATTCAAATTCAAATACCAATTAAGTACCAAGTCATATCCATAGGAATGACAGTTATTAAAAATAAAAGATTAGAAAATGATGGCAAAGATGTAATTAAAAAGTGAATCCTTCCACACTATTGGTAGTTTTAAATTATTACCAACATTATTGAAAATTAATATGGATGTTACTTAGAAGATTAACACCAGAACATATGATCTAGCCATCCCACTCCTGAGTATATAGTCAGGAGATAGTAAATTGATATGTTTAAACATTAA
Organism: Alexandromys fortis; assembly: GCF_014885135.2. Taxonomy (NCBI): domain Eukaryota; kingdom Metazoa; phylum Chordata; class Mammalia; order Rodentia; family Cricetidae; genus Alexandromys; species Alexandromys fortis. Next base: position 4,802,144 of record NW_026067975.1, on the reverse strand, counting down.
ATTCCCAAATTCATTTGAACATTCTTCATAACAGACATGAAATCAAAACAACTGAAGTGTGCATGAGCTTAGAAATAAATAAAATATGAAACACATGTACAAGAGATGACTATATAGCCATAATAAATGATGAAGACACATACTTTGTTACAAAATGAATAATCTAGGAGATTGAAATAAGAGAGGCACAGAAATACAAGTACTGCATTAATTTTTCACAAGCAATATCTAAACCAATCTCACTGAAGTTGAGAACAGAATGGGAGTTAGCAGAGGTTGGAGAAAGTGGAACTGTGTGATGAGAAAGGTTGACTGTTATCTATTGAGTGACAGTTAAGTACAAGGGTTCTGGTGAACCTCTACATTGGATGGCTGTATCTGAGAATCATATCTCTTACATTTCATAAAGCTGGTGATAAAAATAAAAAAAGCTGGGAAAAGTTTCGAGAGAGTTTACTGTAAACAAAAGGACAAGTATGTTGTGCTAAATAACATAATCATAAATATGCTTGATATTAAATAATTTTATTTGTATATGTACTGCTACTATATACAAAAGTAAATTAATATCTATAAACTTTATGCAGTGTGTGTCAGTTAAAAAATCAATATTTAAAGCCTAAGGGGATTTTCACAAAATTGATCATAGAATGTCTTTCCATGTGTGGGTTACTCTGTCACTTTCTTTGGAGGTGTAAAGCTTTCATTATAGAGTTTTTTTAATTTCTTTGTTATGTTTATTCCTAGATATTTTGCTTTCTTTAAGATTATTGTAAATTGGAGTAGTTCCATGATCTCCTTCTCTATATGTTTGTTTCCTGGTGTATTTGAAAAGCTCCTGATTTGTATAAGTTGATCCTACCACGTTATTAAATTTATCATTTTTACAAGTTTTATAGTAGATTTTTTCACTTACTTTCAACCTTTTTTAAGTAATAAATGTTATCTAAAATAATAGCATTTGGTGAATTGCTGGGATGCTAGCTACCTTCACTCATTAAATGGGATGCTTATGGGATGTTTATATTCTGTTCTAGTTGTCTTTTGTTTTTTTTTTTTTTTCTTCTAGTCAGCTAAACATAACATAGAGTCATTTAGAAAGAGAAACAACAGTTGAGAAACACTAACCTCCATCCAGGTTGCCAGCAACTCTATTGAACATCTTCTGATTAATAATTGATATGGGTGGTGTAACCACTTGGAAGGTGGTCTTGCTGTTTACAAGAAGGCAGACTGAGAAAACCATGGTGAGAAGGCCAGTAAGCAGCACTGCCCTAAGACCGCTGCCTCATTTTATTCCTCCAACCTTCTTTCTTGAGCCCCTGTGTTGATTTCACTTCACGATGGACTGTGATTGGAACATGTAATCCTACATAAATGATTTATTCTCCAAGTTACACTTTGGTCATGGTGTTTTGTTATAGCTATAGACACTTTAACTAAATCATATTCTGATAAAAGTAAAAATTTTGCTAATAATTTTTCTGAGGGTGGTGGAGCAGTTCTGCAATTGGAAAGAAAAGGCAGGAGGATAGTGAGTAGGTACAAACTACTTCACATTGTCAGTACTCTACTTCAAAGGCAAACTAATCAGCCAAACAACAACAATAAAAACAGTATAATACAGAAGTGAGGGGCTATCTAGTCTTGTAAAGTCTAAGGAAATTGTTAAACATAATGGTCACTAATTCAAAAAGCAAGAGAAAGTGTTGTTCCTAAGCTGGCTATATTTCAGAGCAATTGTGCAGGCAGATCCCTGAAGTCATTTTTCAAACTATCCCTTGAGAGTAATTTGGTGTCAAATGTCAACTCTCATACTGTGAAGATCTTGAAGTAACCTTGTCACCTGAAATGCAAATTCTCTAGACCTTGTGACCTATCCACTCTGATAGTTCTTAAGTTCTAAAGCACAGCCAATAAAAATTATCTATTAACTCACTTGTAAAGAGCCATCCATAATTACTGTCTGCAGATAAACGGCATTCACATTCTGATACAGAGAATCAGCACCAATAACTCATCCCCATAGACAGCTTTATGTATCTTCTTCTCGCTAATTCATTCTGGAAATTTTTCAAGTGATATCTTATTATGGTAGAATAGTTTTTTGAAAAAGTTCTCGTGTCTGTTCTTGCTTACAGTGAGTTTTTAGAAGGCTAGATCAAAGTCCACCAAGTAAAGTTTCTCAGCTGGGATGATCTAGCTGAAGTCTTCTGTTTTGATGAATTATAACGATTTTAACTATTATTTTATAAAAATTATTAATCTGTGTTAGTAAGTAAGTAGGCTCAGCGGATAAAGGCACATGTTAAGCCCGATAGCTTTGACATCTATGTACCATGTCATAGTGCCCTCTCTCTCTCTCTCTCTCTCTCTCTCTCTCTCTCTCTCTCTCTCTCTCTCTCTCTCACACACACACACACACACACACATACACACACATAAACACACATAAATTAAAAAAAAGTAAATAAAGGGACAATGAGATGGTTCAGTGGGTAAAAGCACTTGAATCTTAACTCTGCATCTCACATAAGAGAACTAATTTCCACAAATTGTCTTCTGACTTTCACATATAAGCTGTAAAAATAAAATCAATATTAAAAAATACCATTATCAAACTCAAATTAGACATGAGCACAATATATTTTGTAATGTATTCAGAGTTAAAATCTAAAAGTCATGTTCAAGTGTTTAGCTTTTCTGACCACACAATGAATGACTATGTGGATGAAAAGAAGTTTTAACATAAGGTTGAAATTAAAGAGAGATAATCAATTAGAAATATTTCTTTAAAACAAGCTCTGAGGGAAAAATGCTAAGAAAAAGACCCTTGGGGAACAGAATATAATTTGGATTAACAACAATTGTAATAATTATAATAATTTTCTTCCAGATTTTACAAAACTCAGCTCATGGTCTCATCCTAAGGTTTCTTCCCTTTCATCTTGTCTTTTTGTAATTTCTCATTCTAAGTTTTTTTATTATTTTTCAGCAAATCCCATGTATTAAGATGCCTGTTATGAAGATATCAGATAACATCCTATGTCAGCATCGTTAGTGTGGCTGTACCACTGCATCAAGAAGTCATAAATAAACGTTATTTACAGTTTTTCTGACAGTCAAACATATTCCCTTCTGAATTGCATTACAGAGTGATGTGGGAGTGTCATATATCAATCTGTTGATTTCATTGGTTAAATAATAAACACACTGCTTGGCCTCATAGGTTAAAGCATTGGTGGGAGGAATAAACAGAATAGAATTCTGGGCAGAAGAGGAAGTGAGGTCGGACTCTGCGCTACTTCCAGAGGGAGCCAGCCGCCATGCTCTGCTCTCCCAGGCAGCTGCAACCCACGATGGACTTAGGCTAGAATCTTCCTGGTAAGCGCACCTTGGGGTGCTTACACACATCATTAGAAATGGGCTAATCCAGGTGCGAGAATTAGCCTGTAAGGGCTAGAGTTCATGGGCCAAGCAGTGTTTAACTGAATATAGTTTGTGTGTTGTTATTTCGGGCATGAGCTAGCCAAGCGGCCGGGGTGTTGGGGACGCAGCCCTGCCGCTTCTTATTTCAACAACAGAGATTATTCTTCAGTGCTCTTACTGTTAATACATGGAACCCTTCAGCAATAGACTCAAGTCAGCTGCTTGGGCACTACTTAATGGCATTATAAAATGTTTTGTGATTTAATGAGGTCATCTCTTGTTTTATTTCATCATGATGGCACATCATAACAATGTGTGCTAAGTCATTAAAAGTGTTGACATACTCAACTTAGGAACTCAAGTCTGTCAAAATACTAGCTGATAAAAAAGAACAGCTGGCAGAACTTATATTGAAAAAAGTTTAGCTGAGATGTGAACTGTGTCAAGACTCAGTGGTAGAACACTGCTGTGGGCTGTTTCCTATGCAGCAGTCAAGTACATTTACATTCTGCTTTGATCTTGGTTTTTAAAATGAGATCATTTCTGACAGGTGTTAGAAAGAAGAAATTTTACATGGAAGGCTTCACAAAGCCTTCTAATACTGTTTTCTCTAACTGTAATAAACATTCTTCTTGCATTCAAACACAGACCATCCTATATTTCATATGCTCCTTATCTACATTATTTGGAAGTTTGTACCAACGTCTTTATTGAAAGGAGGATCAAGACTACACTAACTTTATTGTCTTTCTTTTTTAACATTTGTGTCTAGTTATTCATATCATATTATAAGAATTGCGGATGTGACATGTGTAATTGAGCCTCTATTTTCTTGAACAAAAAATACAATGGAGAGTAAAAATCTCATCCTAAAGATGCATAATGTAATACAATACTCCTCCTTACCTCCCTCCTTCCTTCCTTCCCCTTCTTTACAACAGGCACTAAGAGGTCCAAGATGACCTTAGACTCATAGCATTACGCATGCCTCAATCTCCTCCTGTATACTCGCCAAGTATACGGCAATGTCTTGTTTACAATATGTTTATATCTAAATTACTGCAAAACACATTATATGTAAAATACCAGCATGTTGAATATAGATTGAAAATGTTCCAAAACTTACAAGATGCAACAGGAAACAAAAAACCAAATGTTTTATGCTTAAGGAGTTGAATAAAATCATTATTGGTAAAAAAAAAATCAGAATTAAGACTCATATGCTATTTCTGAAGAGTTATGTGGATATTTCAGGGGAGGCTTCAGTATGGAACCATGATGTTCATGTTTGTGTATGGAATTGACAAGACAAGACAGTTGGTAAAATGATACTTCTGAGTTTGTAAGATAACTGTGAGAGGGTTTCAGAAGACGAGTGCTGAAATTCATAGGCTGAGAAAAGTCTTCTGTAAGAGCATCGTCTAATGCATTGAGTCACAAGAAGGGTGAATCTCCTGTTTGAGCCTGGTCCTGTGGTTCTTTCCTATGGAACTCACAGGGATAGTTAACTACTTCATTCTCAGGTCTCCAAGATTGGACTTTGCTACACCACCAGCTGCCAGGCTCTCATCTGCACAAAACTAATTGCATAAATTTTGCCCCTGTCATTTTATCACATGATATATTTCTCCCTATTTTCCGCCCTTCTACTTCCCTCCTCCTTCCCCTCTCTTTCCCTTCTCCCTGTACAAGCAAACACATGCACAAGCACACAAACAAACCTATTCATGGGAGAGTTTTAATGCAATACATACCTTACTGGGTGGTAAAAATCTGTTATTGGCATCTTTTTTTTAAAAAAAGCAACTTATGGAAGTCTAAAATCACCATAATTATATTTAAATTTCAAAAATTTGAAAATCAAATATTTTACTATTTACTTCCTTTTGTGCAATGATGAAATTATGCTTCTCTCAAAACAAACTAGAAAAGCTGCAGTGGAGGAATAAGAGAGAAATGTGTTGGAAGTGCACACTCACTTACACGTATATTCTTAAAATTGGTTGTGTGCTTTTGTTATATACAATCATGTTCATATATCAGATAGTCTTTATAGTATTGATAACACAATAATTAACATAATTGGTTTCCTGATAAAAATTAAAATGAAAACTATATTGAAGCATATATTAAATGACTGTCAGAAGGGTCATTTGGTCATGTATGGTTGTGAAGTGTCTTTGGGATTAAAATAACAGAAGTGGGGGCAAGAGTCACACCTGTTTCTACAGCAATTTTGGGTAGACTCCTTAGTTTCTGTGAGCCCTACTTTTTAATGTTCTTCTAGGGCGAAGTTCTGTTAGCATCATGCTCATATAACTGGCTTTTCTGTCACCATCTCTTACAGCTTCTTTGGGGCTGTGCTGTTCCACATCCCGGCTTTACACCAGCTCTGAGGAGCTCACTCCTTATCTACAGGGATGTCCCCTAAGACACAGTCTCTGAATATTACCACAGACTTCTCAGACACCATCTCTTATGTGGTCTTTCAAGACACTTGTTTTTATCTGTTCAACACACAGGATGTCCTCCTGGCATGGGGCCTATGTCTGGTTATCTTTAATTGTATATAATAATGCTTCTCTGTAGTGAATATCTTCCCTTTAAATGTTTTTTATACCTGACTTTCTCAGTTAAACATGGTACTGTTCTCATTTCCTCCAGATTCCACATTGTCTCCAGACATGTTAAGTTCACATGTCTACTATCTTCCTTATGCAATGCTTGATACTTTCTATTTTCTAACTCACTAGGCAATCCATGTAATATGTATGTCTGTAAGTTTTACTTTTTTAATAATATAACTTTTAAAGAAATGGAAGGATGAGACTGTGTTTCTCTGAGCAACTGTCCTGGTTGTCTTGAAACTCGATCTTGTAGACCAGGCTAGCCTCAAACTCACAGAGATCTGCCAGTCACTTACTCCTAAGTGCTGGGATTAAAGATGTGTACCACCATGGCCTGACTGTTCTTGTTGTTCTTAAGAGGTCACCCTCTGTATCTCTGCTATATGAGTGCAGCAAATTTTCTAAACTTCATATAAAACTTAAAATTATAATAATTTTAACTTATAAATTGTGCCATGCAATCAAGAACTCAAGAACATCATTTAGTAAGTTATCACATATATGTAAATTGCTTTATTAAGAAACGTATACTTTCATTAAGACTATGTTATCTATATGTATATATTTGAATTTCTGATACATCCTACCACTATTCAATGCTACTGACTTAATGAAATTGTGTATTTACTCTTTATATATGTACATGTATAAGTTTAAACCATAATGAAATGCTGGAATTATTTTGGCAAGTCTTGAAGTTTTTTGAAAATATGAGAATGGGATAGTTTCTGCACTGCATGTAAAAGCATGAGTAAAATGATGCTCAAGGAATGTTGCTTAAATACACAGGAAATTGGAACATATCTACATCCTCACATCCATGTATTGATTTGAGTAACCAAAAGATCAATTAATATGAAATTTCTGTAGAATCACATTCTATTGCATACATAAAAGAATATTCATCAATCTACTGAGAAAATGTAGTGGGAGATTTTCAAATTCAAGATGATTACAAAATTAAATCACAGATATTAACTTTATTCGAATTTTCCTCCTTTCCCTTTGGACTTCTACCAGATTTTATTCAGTTAAGCTACGATTTCTTTGCAGTTTTATGGATACATTTTAAATGAAATTTCAAATCCCATTTATAAACATAAGGCTCATTGTGGCATGATCATTTTATTAAAGAGAGAATATGAAAAGTGTGTGGAGGCCAAAAAAAAGTGTGCCTATTGCCACTTTGTCTGTTAGTCAGAAAGCTTGGAGGTTGCTCAAAATGGTTGACAAGTGTCCTGACTAAGGATGTGATTACTTGGTTCTTTTGACGTTAAGATGACTCATGCAAGTAGATCCATTTCATCCTGACAGATGGTCAGAATATGCAAGTGTATTGCTCCTTCTTTTGTAATATGTGGTTACCTAGGGAATGGCTGCCTTCAGGATACTTGGTCTAGGGTGAGTTTCCTGCCTAATCAACAGAATGGTACTGATTTGATGCTTCAATGTATTAAAGCAATTAACTGTGCGAGTGGTCCTTTGTATCATGTTAAAGAAGTCTTTTGTTGCCTTCTTCCTCCTTTATACTGGGGTATAAAAGTGTATGGAAAATTAAATGTGGGCAATTTTAGTATTCACTGTAACACCCTCCCAGAATGATTGTACTGTTTCTGTTTTATTAGTTTTCACACATCTTTATATACTTTACTTATATTTCTAAATTCCCATCTCCCTACCCTAGTAAGGGGTGTTTCTCTTGAGGCTGGTCCCTAACTAAAATGTAGTTTTATCTATACATTCATACAGACACATGCACAGAGACACATAGAAACACACAGATACAGACATACACAGAGACACAGACACACATATACACACAAACACACACATATATCAGATACTATTTTTATGGACCTTTTGAATTTTGACCTTAAAATCAGAAAAGGCAAAAAATTCCCTCTTTGTAAATCTTTCTCTAGGTTGTTAATATAAGTTCATTACAAAGTTTTAAATGTTTGTCCTCAAAGTAATTTGATGGAGGAGGGTCATCTTTCTATCTGTTGTTTCATTGGTTAAGTAATAAAGAAACTGCTTGGCCTCTGATAGGACAGAAAATTAGGTAAGCGGAGTAGACAGAACAGAATGCTGGGAGAAAGAAGCTGAGTCAGGTCAGCCCCGCCACTCCTATTACAACAGTAATTTAATTATTAGGTTGCCATGTGTATTCTCAGCATTCAGCCCTACCAATAACAGGTGGATGTTTATGAATCGTTACTGTGTACCCAATACTCTGGACATGTTGTATTTCATGATATTTCCCTTAACTTTATTTCAGGTAGACTGATGGTAGGCATTTTTAACATTGACTCTCATTTTAACTCTACAAAAATAGGAGCTCGGTTTCATCACATTCACCAGCCACAATCTCTTTCAATGTAAAGGACAATAACACCATATCCACCTCACAGTACTTCTGCTAAGAACCAAATAAGCTCGCTTAAACATAATAGGTGTCTGAAAAATGACACTTCCCATTTCATCTTTATAAAACAGAGTAATCCATGAAAATAATCTTGTGTTGCCTAGTGACAGAAACACATCCTGAGAAATGCACCCTTAATGGCTGTGTTGTTAGATGTATTGACTTAAATAATGGTGGTTATAATCCCCCCAGCTCAGAGATCCACATTCATGGGGCACAATCCCATAATGTCACTGTTAAAGCATTATTAGGAGAGTCATGGTTATGTGGATGAATCATCTTTTGTGTGTGTTATAAAAGCGATCCCAGTAAGCTCTTTAGCTTTACAGGCATTTTATCATAAATTTTTATATTTTCTGTAGGATATCATATTTAATTTTTATTTATTCTTTGAAGACTTTCCAGCTGCTACAATGTATCATGATCCCAAGCTTTTCTCCCAACAAATCTACCTCTCAACTTCATGTCTTATGTCTCTGTTTTGAAGATCTGTTGAGTATAATTAGTATTTTGAGTATATGCATGGATATGGGGATTTCCACTGGGAAATGAGAAACCTACTGATGGTCAGAACCACCAAGAAAAATTATTTCTCCTCACCCCCTGGTAGTCATAAATTTTAAGTTGTCTTCAGCTAGATGTAGGGCCTTGTAATTTCATCTTGTGCCATTAACCACAGTTGAAGTGAATTTGTGTGTGCAACAACCATGTTGTCTCCAGAAGACAGTATTTCATAGCCTCATGCCTTGGACCTTACTTTCTTTCTGCCTCATCTTTGATGATGGTCCCTAGTCTGGGCAGAGTTGATATTGATGCCCCATTTACAACAGTTAATTATTCTTAGAACTTTGACCTGTTATAAGCCTTTACATTAACCTTTCCCCACAGTTAAAAGAAGCTTCTCTAGCCAATGTTGAGAATAATTTGGATTTATGAGTATAAACATAAAAATGCAGAAGGCAGATTGACAAATTGACCATTTAGCAAAACAATAGTAGCATCCCCCTGAAGCCTATGACAATCCAGTCATGAGATATTTGAGATTTACAGTACCAACCATGAATTCCTTCCATAGAGAAGGCTTCAGAAAATGACTAATTACCCACAGTAGTCATAGCACTATTGCACCAATGGATACATCTGTAATTGCAGACTGCTTGTTCATTTTCTGGCCTCCTAAACTCAAATAATGACACCTAAACTATATTAATTACAACACAGTTTTACCAACAGTTTAGGCATATGTATAGCTAGCACTTACATTGTAAAGTAACCCATTTCTATCAATCTGTGTATCACTATGAGGCTGGGTTTACCAGTAAGTTTCCAACAACTTTCTCCTTGGGCAACTACATGGCATCTCTCTGACTCTCTATATATGTGTCTTCCAGCCTGGCTACATTCTGCCCTGCCATAGGCCAAAGTAGCTTTTTATTTACTAATGGTAATAAAACATATTTACAGCATACCGAGGGTAATCCCACATCATCTTCTATTTTTTGTCTAAATAAAAAGAAATTTTATTAACTTTAACAAAATAAAATTATATATAGCAAAATAGGTATCAAGCAAGAATTATAGTTACTATATTTTTATGAGCCTAAAGTTTCATATGGAATTTATCTTTTATCATAACTAAGAAAAACTATAATTATCTGTCTTCACCTCCATTGAAGACCACAGAAGGCTATAATATTACCTAAGTAAACAGGAAGTGCATTGTAAGTAACTTCCAAAACTCTAGAAATCACTGCCTGAACAGTTACCCAAAGTTCTTCTGTAATGTTGGGGTACCCACACTCAGCCTACAGGCCTATAGTATCTGGCAGCCTTTTACACAAAGTAGAAAATTTGAAGATCTGTTATACCTTATAATGGCAAAGTTCATCAGTTTGCTTTCTTCTGTGCCCTGAAAAATGTCTGGTAGTTTCCTCTTGGAAGCAGAAACCCTGAAGGACCATCCCATCTTTTGCAAAGTTCAGCGGTCACTTTCCTGTGGGTCCTGCATGTCCAGTTCATACAGCATACCATCAAACAGTCCAGGTAAAATCATTTTGTTGTCCAAATGGCTATCTTTGTTACATTGTAGGCAAATTCTTTAATTAGTTTCTTTAATACCTATCAACCTCTTGAAATAATTGGTGCTTCCAGATACAGAAATGTCTCATTGTTGAGAAAAGTCTAAATTCTTTAAAAAAAATTTAAATACCATATTCTGTAGGCCTTTGAAAAATTTGAAGAATATCTATTCATCTGAAATATATCTCTGTACATCTAGAAAACCTAACTATCAGGACTATAAGTTTGACTATTATAAATGAATATCTATTAATCTATAATTTTTATTTATATATTATATTTTAAAATGAGCTATATAAATATAATACCTTAAAAAGAGTAGAAATATACATATAACAAAATTGATCTTAAATTTATATCAATAAACCAAGATCCATACCAATGCAAAGTACTCATTTACATATCGTATCCCCCATTCAATGAAAACAAACATTTATAAACAATCATTTTGGGAATTTGGCTGTTGTTTTCTCCAAACAGTTTTCTTTTGTTTATTTGGTGAAGTATTTTAGCATTCACAGAGACCTTTGGGGGGTACTTTTTCTATCAAACTATAGAAGCCTGGAAGGAATTCACAGGTTCTCATCTTCTGTGGAAACAAAAGCAGAATCTCTTCTCTAAAGTTACATATGCTTAGACTCAAATTTTGAAGTCAAGATGCCTTTGATATATATATATATATATGTGTGTGTGTGTGTGTGTGTGTGTGTGTGTGTGTATACTATTTTTAGCTTAGCAACTCTCAGAATAAAATGTCTCTCTGTAGTCAAAAAATTCAAAGAAAACACAGTAATATACATAACCCAGACTCTGTATATTTTCTACCTCTATGTTTTTTAAACTCCATTATTTTTTAATATTTATTATCTTTACTCCTTTAATCTATGTATATCTATACTCTTTTATATTACAAAATCTTTTTAAAGATTTTGTTTTATTTTTTAAAACTATTTAGTTCCTTTATAACTGTCTATTCTCTTTTTCCTTTCTCTTCCAAGACTACATACATCTTTTAAACACACTGTGTCTCATTTAGAGGTCTTTTATGTCTGAATCAGTCCTATTGTGCATCTGAAATCTTTTTTTTTGACAAGAAGCATTTTAAAATAGTAAGCAGTGTGGTCACAACAGCCCTGGATGATAACTTTACATCTCTTGACCTTTCAGTATGATAGAAGATAAGTTTTAACCAGTTTTTGGAGCCACGTTTATCACTCCAATTCTGGGAAGCAGTTGACCCCTGTTACCACCAAGTACTGGCAGCATGCGGCTCACAAATCTCATTCAGGTGCTGTGTACCAAGAACTCTCAAAAGATCTCTCCTTCCTACCAGCAGGAACCAGGAAGTCATTTCATAAAGGAACCACACATCTGTTTGCCACCAGCATACAGAGCCTATCTGAAAAAAAGGTGTAGGTACCAAGAAGCTGTGCTTGATTTCTTTATTTTTTTTTAAGTTTTTTTTTTTAGCTCTTATATGAATCCATGTCAGATGGTAGGCACCATTTTGTAAACAAACACTACTCGGTTGTTTTCCATCTGCTCAGACCTAAATAATCACACAGAAACTATATTAATTACTATACTGTTTGACCAAGGAACTTAGGCATATTTTTAGCTAGCTCTTACTTCTTAAATTAACCTATTTCTGCTCTTTTTTCCATCTTCCTCTCGGAGAGGCAGCTTCGCTTCTGCCTCTCTCCCCACTTATCTGCTTCCCCCCTTCTCTGTCTCTTTCTCCTCTTCTCTCTCTCTGTCTCTCTCTCTGTCTCTCTCTCTCTCTTTCTCTCCCTCTCTCTCTGTCCCCCCTTCATCCTTCCTCCTCCATAACCCCCTGAATAAACATTCAACCTCACTCTGAAAAAAAAAATAACCTATTTCTATTAATCTGTGTATCACCATGAAGCTGTGGCCTAACTATAAGGTCCTGGCATTCTTTTCTTTCGCAACTACATGGCTTTTCCTTGACTCCACTAACTCTGTGTATCTCTGTTAGGATTTTTTGCCTGAACTTTTTTTTTTTTTTTACCTATACTAAGCCATTGGCCAAAACAGCTTTATTCATTATCCAATAAATGCAACACATATACAGAAGGACATCCCACATAACACATATTGCTGGCAGTTCAACACTCTAGTATGCCAAGTCCAGCCTAGGCAATACTATTGAAGTCTTTTCTTTCACCATGGCCTACATAGCAACTTCTTACAAAACTAAGGCTACTTAACAGAAAAAAAAAAATGTTACCTGGTTTGTTCAAGATTGGTTTATCTATTTCCTGACACCAAAATATGTGCTTTTATTTCATCTTATATTGGTGGGCAGCAAATATCAATGGCAATAGCATGTAATTTTTCTACCTGGCTTTTTTAACCAATTACTTATAGGACAGTAGCCAGTGACTGGCACTGAGATTTTCATTTAATAATCCATGTCTTCTGAGAGCAGCGTTGTCCAAACATAGAGGAAACCTCTGTTCAAATGCTTTTTAAAATTACATTTTAATTACATTACAAAATAGGGGTTTTTCTTAAGACTTCAGTAGACATTCTTAATTTTGGTTAACCCAACCCCTACCACTTCATTTTCTTAGTCCCTTTCTATCCCCACTATTAACCCTATTTAGAAAATTCCTCACAGATATACCCAAAGCATGTCTAAATAGAAACAATTCTTCAATGAAACTGGCTTCCCAGGTGATTTGATATTTTGTCAAGTTGACAACAAAAACTTAACATTTTAATAGTTCACTCCTAATCCCCCTGCCTCAGCCTGAAATTATAGGTGCCTGTCATCCTAATTGGTGGTTGATATACATTCAGAAAATATGAAAAGAACTCTTGACTGTTCATTGTGTTCAGATAAAGCATTCCAGTATGGATCGATAAAATATTATTGGATAGAATCCTATTGCTCTTCTCCTTTATAAACTAATATACATTCCTGATAATGTAACGCTTGCAGCCAAATGGGTTTCCAAGGCCCCATGAGCTGCAGTGATTCACTCACTTTGCACCCTGCAAACAAGAGTGGTTTGAATTCATTTATTCCCTAAGAATAATTTTTACATGTGTTGTCAGGCTCTAATTATTTCTGAAAATTAACTGGAGAAGAAAGCAAAGCAAATTTGTAGAAATAGGGAGAAAGTGATGTAATTTTTTAAAATTGCAGGGTTTTTTTTTCAATTTTACCAGCAATTTGTTCATGTTTTCTATCTCAATCTGCTATATGAATTATCTTTATTAGATCTCAAAGTAAGGCTCTCTGACCTTTACTTACAAATTACATGGTTTTATTTAATGTCTTTCTGCTTCTAGACTGCAGTTTCCAGCTTCCTGTCAAAATTCTGAATGCTTATGAGTTAGTTTTGTTGAGCCATATCTTCTAATCATCATGAGCCCAGCAGGCATAGTGACAATGAGTGTATTAAAACCCTGCTTCCTCTCATTACTGCAGCAGTCTGATTCTGTAAGATAGTTCTCACAAATGACTTGCAATCCTTAAACAGGAATTTTTGGAGCAGACATGTACTCAACCCTATAATTTGTTCAAGGTTCAAAATATAATATGACTACATTTGTGTGATAAACATTTGACAGTTAAAAAAAAACTTCCAGGGAGCTGGAGAGTTGGCTCAGCAGTAAAGAGCAGTGTTTGCTCATCCATGAGACCTGGATTTGGTTCCCAGCACTAAAATGGCAACTCACAACTATCTGTAATAGAATTCTAGAGCATCAAACACACTTTTCAACTCTGTGGGAATTGCATGCACATAGTACAATACATATGTACAAGAAGCCATATTCACACACATAAAAATAATAAGTAAAAGATAAAAATAAGCAGAGTGTTTTGAAGAGAGAAGAGCTTCTGTATCCATGCCTTCTCTATATTTATTCCTTTCTAGGATAAGCTGCAATGCTATAAATGAAATGAACAGTAATTTTGTTTCATTATGCCTTTTCAATAATTTTTAACAAGAATTCATTGAAAATGTTATAGTTCTATTGACCACACAGGGCATCAGAAGTTTACTTATGTTGTATTAAATTATTCAAGGTTAAATATTTAGTTAACAAAGTAGTTCAGGAAAATTAAACCAAAACCTAGAAGGGCAAACATCAAATCCTATAGTGACACAGGACACTAAAGCTTAGATGACTCTCCCCCTCCAGATTTGTTGCCTTCTACATACATCTTTCTCTTGGGCTCTTTACATGCAGTTCTTCTGGGCAAATATCTCATTGTTCTGGCAACACAAAGACCTTGTGATCTCTAACTCATTCCAAGGTTATTGCCCACAATTTCTGCAATGACCTTTTTTCCCTCTCAGGTTCCTCATGCTCAGACTCCACAGTCCTCTGAAACTATACAAGAACACTATACAATCCCTTTAATCTTGTATATTCCTGACTTTTAAAGGGATACCATACGGATGACATTGCTAAATTCGGATACCAGATTGGGATGTAATATTGAATCCCATGAGTAACTTTTGGTTGCACTTGCTTTCCAGGAACAGAGACCATCTTTTTTCTTCTCTCAGAAACTGGAAGCTTAGCTGAGAGGGGCATTTTCTTTATTCCAGAGATCAGACCTCTCTTTAAAGCAGCTAAATAATTTAATGATTACAGCCTCTATTTAAGTACAAGCCTTGACTGTAACATGAATCTTGACAGTGTTATTTTCCTCTAGAGCTTTCTTTGGTATTTCTTTATGCTATAGTTGCTCTTATGTTGTAGACCTGCAAGAGAGTGATTACTAGTCACTGCATGTTCGAAGATACAGTAAACAAACTTCTGGCATGGATGCTCCATGATATGATTAAGAAAAGGGGTTTTATTATAAATATGAGGGAGATAATACCCAGACACAACTAGGAAAGTCCAGAGTAGACAAAGGAAAAAGTAGACTGAACAAGGCCAATAGATTCTACATGCCTAGGGTTATCTGTGCAAAAAGAGAGAGAGAGAGAGAGAGAGAGAGAGAGAGAGAGAGAGAGAGAGAGAGAGAGAGAAATAAATATATTTAACCAGAGGGGGCTGTGGTTGGGGCAGCAGGGCTCTGAACTAATCATTAGATTTATGCATTCATAGACATTTTGATAATGTCCACAGGACATTGTCAAAAGTTATTAAAAATAACAAAAGATGGAGACTAGTTGGAAGAAAGAGATCAGTGGGTATGGATTCTTGGGCTATACATGTGATTCTTTGTCTCTGTCCCTTTTTCCCTCTCTCTCCTCTCTCTCCTTACTGCCTTGCATGATGTTATTCTATGAACAAGGACTGAAAGCAATTGGTCTTCTGGCTATTGGTACAAACCACTGAAGCCATGAAGCAACAGACTCAGAGAGAGGTTTAATGGCTTGAAACACCATTGATCTAAGTGGATCCTGCATAACATTGGTAAACAACTTTGCTCAAACCATTAATCACTGCTTTAAAGTGCAGGGCAATACTCCTAAATGATGCTTGGTGAAAAGGTCTTCTATCTACCCTTTTATGGGATATGCAGTTTTCGTGGCAACAGGTGAAACTAGTTAAGGATGGTAGCTGTTCTAGTGCCTTACTTACCTATGCTACCAACACTTGCTGTTCTAAGGCTATATATACAGAACTTTGACATGTCGGTGACATAGAGCAAAATGCTATAGGGATTCTCTGCCTTGATTGTCATCACCAGAGGGGCCACAAACATAGCCCTCAGAGCTTTTGGGACTTCTTTCTTTATGTGTGTGTATATATACATATGTGTGTA
>NW_026067975.1:4773553-4785818 GCF_014885135.2 Alexandromys fortis | reverse complement strand
ATATATTATTTTTAAAACAATCTTTTCTAATTTTAGATACCAATCCCATTTACCCCTTCCTTCCCCCCACGTCCCCTACCTTTCCATCATCCCACCACCATCCACTACTCAGAGAGGGTAAGGCTTCCCATGGGGAGTCAACAGAATCTGGCACATCATTTTGTCACAGGACCAAAGTTATCTCCCCTGTATCTAGACTGAGACAAATAACCCTCCATAAAGAATGGACTCCAAAAAGCTAGTTCAAGCATTAAGGATAGATCCTGGTTTCATTGCCAGAGGCCTCACAGATTGCCCAAGCCACACAACTGTCACCCACATTTAGAGGGTTTAGTTTGGTCCTATGCAGGTTCCCCTGCTGTTAGTCTGGAGTCAGTGAATTTCCACTAGCTAAGGTCAGCTGTTTCTATTGATATCACCATCATGATCCTGATCCCTTTGCTCATATTATCACTCCTCCCTCTCTTCAACTGGACTCCCAAAGTTCAGCCTGGAGCTTAGCTGTAGATCTCTGCCTCTGCTTCCATCAGTTGCCGAATGTAGGTTCTATGATGGCAATTAAGGTAGTCATTAATCTGATTATAAGTGAATGCCAATTTAGACACTTTTTTGGCTATTGCTTAGGATCTTAGCTGGGGTCATCCTTGTGAATACCTGTACTTAAATTGCCTCACAAATACAAAGGTCACAAATACCTGAACAACTATTCCTCAGAGAAGACTTCAGTGAACATTCTCGCTGTAGGGGGTTCTCTCAGAAATCTCTGCATGTGAGTGCCATATTCCTAGTAGGAGCCACAGCACAAGCCTCTATTTAATGTGTTGACGTCTGATGCCATTTCCAGCAGACTGCATGGACTTCAAGGTCAGGTACCTGAATGTATTTTTTTCCATAGCTCAAAATAGATTCTTGAACTCCATAAAATATAACAAATATCTGTCAAATAAAAATGTTATTTTCTCTAGAAATTCAATGCTTTCCTATGAGAAAAAGATATAATAGTGTAAATGAATGTTTGTGATGATATATACAAGGACCCTCACTCATATACAATGGCACACATGTACATACACACACACACACACACACAAATGTATACACCACATACATACACTTGGGGGAAAAACTTAAATTTAATTTTCATTGTTCCCCAGCTTGTGAATCCACACTATGTAAAAGGCACTGTGTCAGCTTTTATAGGAGATCCAAAGCTTAGGAGCTGTGATTCTTCATTGAAAGAATGAATAATTTGGTTCAGATATAAACTAGGTAAAGGACCTGGAATTCAAGTCAGGATATGACAATTGCCATTAGGGAGTTGCTCCTGCAGACTTTACCAGCTGCTTATAGCTTCCAATGCCTTCACTTGTCTTCTGTATCTATGATTATTAACAGGGATTCACTCATTAAGTACCCTTCACAGAACAATAATAATCAACAACATAAAAATGGAAAGCTATGTGTTTAAGTAGGCACAGTATGAAATAATCAATCAAAGCCACTCCATGGAAAGAAAAGCAGTTTATGAAGAGCAAAAACTGATTGGATAGTGAAAGACAGCACAAAGCTATAAAAGCTTGTTGGATTATGTGGATATTTGGCAAGGGGAAAGCTGTTGTAACCAGGTTGTTAGTATGAGAACTTCTCAGACAAGAGGGGCTGACAGTAGCAGGTAGGAATATTCTGCCAGTCATTAATGGCTTCTGAGAAATGCTTTAGGTTTCTGTTTCCTAGAACAATCTAACTCACATAGGAGTTGGGATGCCACTCTAAAACTTTATCATCACCACTGGCATTTTGGGACCCATATTGTGATATAACCTTTCTTTTGTTGATGATAAAGGTAGATGGTGGTCCTCCAGCTACTTATAGATATAAAGGGATGTCAAAAAGAAGGGTCTGGAATGGTGGTCCAAAACAGGACTTCAAGCCAAGAATCAGTATTAGAAGGAAATTCCATCAAAAGTATTTGGTTCACTAATCATCATGTCAGGGCATTCATTCTTTCCTGGAATAATCTGAAAAGACAAGGAGCAACCATTAGTATGAGGAGGATAGAAATCAGTGGACCAAGGAAGGGCATATGCCATGAGCCCCCCCAAAAAACATAGTAAGAGTTCTGCACTAGAGTCATTTCCCAGGGGTCATATTCTGCATTCCAGCAAGGAAATTTTAATTCATCTTCTACCAGACCAGATTGATTTACAATTGTAAAAACGTTACTGAGAAAGAGATGAATGCCTCCTTTTTTGTCAGTCATCAAGTCAAGGACCCTTCAGTTATGCAGGTCCATGAAGGCTGTGGAGGTAAGCTGTTTTTGGATTAGCAAGGCTGAAATAGATTCTTGGATATTATCTCTTATCTGAGTGGAGATCTGCTGAAATAGATACAGACTATGACACAATCCACCCTTGGTCAGGCCAGTAGTAGCCACCAAGAGTGCCAGGGTGACTCCAGTCATAAGTGAAGGTCCACTGCCCATGTGTGTCTCTTTGTGTGAGTCTGTGTGTGTTGTTATGAAGAGTATATAGTTTTTTTTTTCATTGTAAAGGGTGAGCCAAGGAACTAATTGTTGGAGAAGTGTGCCGCTTGTTCATCCTGGCTGCCCAGCCACAAAATAACCACTCAGAAAATCATATTATTTACAATACTGTTTGGCAAATAGCTTAAGCATATTTCTGGCTAAAGTTATATCCTAAACTAACCCATCTCTGTTATTCTGTATATTGCCACGTAGCTGTGGCTTACCTGCTAAAGTTCCCAGCGTCTGTCTCAGGTGGCGGATCCATGACTTCTCCTCACTCTGCCTTCCTCTTACCATGCTATAGGCCAAGCCAGTTTTCTTTATTCATTAACCAATAGAATCAACACATAGACAAAAGGACCTCCCACACCAACTAGTAAAGTTGGGAATCAGGGATCAGAAGTGAATATTTTTAAACAAAGATAGAGTTTGGAGTGACATTAGAAGAGGGTCCCCTAGTAAGGGTTTTGAAATTCTGATATTGGTGCAATAGATGAGGGAAAGTCTGATTGACCTTGTTGAACAGAAAATCCCTGGAAGTCTCCAGGGAGTTTGGAGGCACTGGTATAGATGAAGAGGCAGAAATGACCTTGGGTTTACAGGAAGTATTAAAATATACTCACATTTGAAAGGAGTATGGACACCAGAGAAGATTGCTGCAGTCAAGAGGAAGCAAGAGGTTGTGTTGAAGACCTCTTCTCACTATCATATTGGTAGAAAAGGGCTAGGAAATGATTTAGTGTGGTCATCTATGAGGTGGAGTTAAAAAAGAGGTCTCTAAGTTTAGAAACTTTCAAATCTAGATTAGATCGATTAGATCCTGGTTGTTCAAAGATCTTAACCGTGGTTTAGAAGGCTGTCTCTAGAGATCTAGAGAATGTCACCCATCGAGATCAAGAGATTGTCGCCCATCTCTAAGTGACAATTCCACAGAAGGTGGAATTAAGGATGGACTTAGTTTGGATAGAGTATATCTTAAATGTCCATGTTTGCCGCCTTGCCAGAATGGTTGGAAACAGAGAAAATTCCTTTCAGGAAGGGGAAGAAGGAGCCCATATTAGGTGTCATTAGGAATATAAGGAAAGAGAGAAAATTTAAGCTTTAGAGGTCCTGTTGACTGACAATCGTACTCATCAGAAAAAGAATCTGAAGCTCATTTGGGCTGCAGCAAATTATCCAATTAGTGACTTCTTGAAGCTTAGCTTCCATTCTGGTATAAAGAAGATGATCAAGTGTGGAACTGTCCAGAATGAGCTGAGGTTCTGTGGGAAAGAGACTTTCAAACAAATCTTACAAAAAAGGTTGGTGATAGGGACAGGAGAAGGCCTACCATGACAAGTCAAAGAGGCACAGTTGACCTTCCAGTGTCCTGACTGCCTTTCCACAATTTCACAGGATTCAGGGGCAGATGAGGTGAAGGGTAGGTAGTTCTTCAACCAGTGGCTGGCATTACCACACTTAAAACAGGTCTCTGGTAGGTTTGTTGGTTCCCTGTCTTCCTTGGGGGTGCTTTTACAGATGCTAGGTTATGTTAATATTTCTGTCTACATGTAAGGCATTTTTGGCGTTTTTCTGTTCCTCCCTTCTATTAAGCACCTTAAATGACATTAAACAGATCTCTATGAGGGGTTTGTATACTACCATCCAGCCTCTTTAGTTTTCTTATGAAGTCTGGTGCTGAAAGGAAAAATGAGCATCGAGAACAAGCATGCCCTCTTGAGCATTTGAGCCTATCTTATAAAGTAGAGCTCTGTAATCCAGGTGAGGATTTTGGCAGGATTTTCATCTGGCCTCTATGTGACCTCTCTTAACTTGTCAAAATTGACTAGGTCACGGGAGGGCTTTTGGAGCACTGCCAATAGGCAGAGATTTGTTTTGTCCAAGGCTTCCATGCCAGAGGACTGATTTTATGCATTGGTTTTAACAGTTTCAGTAGGGATCAATATGAGGAATAACAATTGTCCCAGTGTGGAAGTCATCATTAATATAGCAGACATCATCTGCATGAACCTGTCCAGAGTCTCTCTAATGCATTAACGATAGAAAAAAGAAAGACAGAGATCATGCTGCCAGGTGAGGTTATATGACTGGGTAAAATACCTAAATATCCTGATAAAAATTACTGAGGTCATTCGAGAAAGAGTCAAGATGTTTCTCTTCTTGAGAAGCATCAGAAAAAGAGAAAGGGACAGAATGTAGAGAGGCCTATGAGCATAATACACTTTGAGGAAATCAAGTCCATCAGATCATACCCAGGTGTGAACCACTGGTGAAGTTTATCAGTTCATATATGGGTGTGAGCCACTAGTGCAGTAAAGCGAGGCAACAGTGCTCATGGAAGTTAGGGGGCAGTAAGGAAGGAAGATGATGGAACTTATAGAGGATGATGTGCATGGGGAGAGTAAGGAGGGAGTCAGCGGTTGAGGAGGCTGAGGAGGAGATTGCGGTAGTACTGATGGTACTGGAGGATTTGATAGAGGAGATTGCCATGTCCTCTATGTCTAAATCAAAGGGAGAGGGAATCCTGAGATTCTTGAATACTTGAGATAATGGTATGTCTCAGGAAGAGTTTTGTTTATTGCCAAGAAGATTCAATGTATATGGCAAAAGGCATAAGGGGAAGGTGAGAATGAAGAACAGAGAGGCATGAGTAAAAGGAATTTAGGACCAGTGAGCTGGCAGAAGTCATCAAGGTCAGTAAGAATTTGAAAGTCAATACCCTATTTTCTGGCCATTGAGACTGATTATCAAGTTTGTACTGAGGTCAAGGCATATTATAGTAAAGGGGGGGAGAGGGAGGGAGAGAGGGGGGCGAGTAAATGAAAAGTGTTATGGAATATCATTTTAGCTAGGCAAAGGTGTGTTACATTTGTTTGTGCTGCTTTTGTTAGCGATGTAAAGATGTATTACATTTGTTTTACCTTGCCCGATTAAGGCACCTAACTAGTATAATAAAAAGCTGAATAGTCAATAGCTAGGCAGGAGAGGAATACAGGGATATGCAGGGCTGGCGAGCAGAGAGAATAAATAGGAGAGAAAAAAAAGGGACATATTCTGGGTCCAAAAAGCAGTATGCCACCAGCCAGCTAGATACAAGAAGCAAGAAAATAGGAGGGTGGGGGGGAGAAAGAAAAAGAAAGAGAAAAATAAAAACTTCTGAGACAAAAAGTAGATGAAGAGAAGGAAGTTAAATCATTAGAGATAGCAAGAAAGGAGCCTAAGCTAAGGTTGAGCATTCATAACGAATAACAAATCTCCCTGTCATGATTTGGAAGTTGGTTTGTGGTTCAAAAGAAAGTCAGATACGGAAAAGAAAACAGCGGGGTGAGGTTGATGATATCACAGAGTCCAAGACAGGAAAGAGATTTGAAGAGGCAGGGAAGAGGAGTGGCAGAATCCAGTTTAACATGGGAAGATCCCAGGGTTAATGGAATACAGGAGTTCAGAAAAGGAATACCAGTGTTCAGGCCAAAAGTAGGTAGAAGATACTGGGGAAGGGTCTTCCTTTCCAAAGCTAGACACCTAGGACCTGATAAAAGCAGACCAATAGTGTACACAAGCCAAGGAGGTAAAGATTACAGATTAGGAGGATGTAGGTAAAGAGAGGAGTGAGCCATGGAAGACACATAAGGGGCACTGGCATTGGACAGAACCTTGATTCAGAGGGCATCTTCAAGAGGATTGTGGCTCATCGAGAGATTTCCCAGATCATGAGGGGTTGATATTTTGACATGGTGATGGGGGATCAGGATCATGTGAGATGCCTATCATACCAGCATGACGTCGTGACAAAGTCGAGAGGCAGTTCTGAGAGAAGGACAGTTACTCCAGTTGGTGAGGAGACATGAGTAGGCGTGCAGGAAAGAGAAGCAGTGAGAGAGACAGACTCAGAATCCAGAGGAGAATGTGATAGATAGCAGAGCCCATGAGAAAACAAATGACCCATATCACAGGAAATCTGAGCCATCAGTATGGGTTAGTTAAAGGAGGAATTAGTTTTCCAGGCAAAAACAAAGGCACAAGCAACCACCAAGCAAAGCTACTCTGTAAATAGAAAAGCAGTGTATACAAGAAAAAGGCTGCTGGGTTGCCTTGCATAATAGAGGACAGTGCTCAGTTGTAAAAGCTTGTTGGTTTTATGGGGAAAGCAGCTTTGATGTGGGAATGATTTCTTACTAATAAAGAAACTGCCTTGGCCCATTTTATTGGATAGAAAATTAGGTAGGCGGAGTAGACAGAGGAGAATGCTGGGAAAAAGAAGCTGTGTGAGGAGTCGCCATGGTTCTCCCGTTCCAGACAGACGCAGGTTAAGATCCTCCCTGGTAAGCCAGCTCGTGGGCTACACAGAATATTAGAAATGGGTTAGAACAATATGTAAGAGCTAGCCATAAGGAACTGGAACTATCCGGGCCAGGCAGTGTTTGAAAGAATACAGTTTCCGTGTAATTATTTCTGGGTATAAGCTAGCCATGCGGGCGGCCGGGTGCCGGGGACGCAGCCCTGCCGCTCCTATTTCAACAGATGGCGCCCAGACGTGATGGGCTAAATCCACTTAAAAACCTGAGAGGGCTTAAAAAGAAGGGAAACAGAGTTTAACACAGAGTTTTGCTCTCTGTTGGTGGCGTGCCATAAAGAGATTTCCTGATTCAGCAATAGCAGCAGAAAAAAAGCTGCGTCATTTTAAAGCGCGGCTTCATAGGGCTGTACTGCCAGCGTGAACTCTGGCTTTAAAGCATTTCAAGGCTTTTATGGGACTGGATGTTTGTGTTCCCGCTTGGGATCGGAGGAGAGTGCTCTGAGACCGTGCCGATGGCTCAGCGCTCCCCGCCTGCACCTGGGCAGAAGGCAGAATCAGGCTTAGGCAGGCGGAAGAGCATGGCGGATTCCTGCCGCCATACAGAGACGCGTTTTCAGACTGCGCAGTGCTCTGCGTGTCAGATTTGGCTGTAACTTGGATGAAAAGAGTTTCTGTGCTGCACACTCAGTCTCAGAATTAAACTGCTGATTGCGGCTCCAATGTGAACTGCTGTGTGCCTGGAACTGTGCTCAGCTCAGAAGCACCAAATGACTCTGAGGCAGGAGCGGCTGCTCCATGCTGAACTGTGCTGATCTCAGGCAGGAACTACCGTAATTACCTTAAAACCGTGCAGTTAAGGTTTAGACTGGGCAGGACACAGGCAGTACCGTATTACCTGTACATGGTGCAACTTAAGTTTTTAAGAAATGCTTAACATTTTAAGAAATGCTCCTGGATAGTAAAAAAATTACAGATTCACAATAAAACAGATTCAGACACTGTTGGATGAATGTACGTAGGCTTGGGAAAGAGAAGAAAAAGAATATAAAGAATAAAGTTAATGTCTTAAAAAGAAAAAGGGTAAAGTCTTTAAAGAGACAGAGTACAGAAGTACAGATAGTTATAGATTAAGAGAAATAAAGAAAAATAAGCCACGTAAAAATGGAAAATTCACAGAGAGTCTGGATTATGTACATTGTGTTTTCTTTAAAATTTTTGACTGTGAAGGAGCTAAGTACAGAGAGACATTTCATTATATGGGCTGCCAAGCTAAACCAAAATGGATTTCATGAGGGTATTATGATTTCAGAATTTGGGTCTAAGGATATGATGCTTTGGAGAGGGTCTTCTTTTGTTTTTGCAGAGGATGAGACCCTGTGGATTGCATCTATTCCGATTTGGTATGATAGACCACGCCCTCCTGAAAGGTTGCTGTGAACACCCTCAAAAAATTGCTTCGCTCAATTGCCAACTGAGATGAAACTAGCACACAGGTTACATCATGAACAACCTAATTAACGACGCCCCTATTCAGCAGGAAGCAGTTTGGAGAGAAAAAACTACGCCCATGTTCCCAAATATTGTTTATAAATGTTCTTTTACATTTAAAGGGGGATATGATATAGATATGAATAATTTGCATTGGTATGGATTTTATGGTCAATTTTGTTATATGTATATGTATTTTTGATCTTGATTAAGGTATTGTGATTGTGTAGTTCATTTAAAAATGTAATGTATAATTAGGAAATATAGGTTGTTAATGGATAATCATCGCTAATACTTAAGCTTGTAGTCATGTTAGTTAGATTTTCTAGATATATAGAGAGATATTTTAGTTAGATAGGCATTCTTCATATCTTTCAAAGGCTGCAGAATATGGCATTTAAGATATTTTAATAACTTAGGGTTTTTCATGACAATGAGACACATTTGCTCCTGGCAGCACCAATCTATTTCAAGAGGAAGATGGGCATCGAAGAGAATCCTTATGGAGTTTGATAGCCATTTGGGCAAGAAACTGCTCTTGCCTGGACTGTTGCATAAACTGGACACAGAGAACCCGCAGAGAGAGGACTGCTGAACTTGCCTAAAGGTGAGATGACCTTTTGGGGTTCCTGCTTCATGAAAGAGTCTGTGAGA
Source organism: Alexandromys fortis (assembly GCF_014885135.2). Taxonomy (NCBI): domain Eukaryota; kingdom Metazoa; phylum Chordata; class Mammalia; order Rodentia; family Cricetidae; genus Alexandromys; species Alexandromys fortis. The sequence continues at coordinate 4,776,855 of NW_026067975.1, read as the reverse complement.
CATTCTGCAGGACACAGCAAAAAGTGACTGAACTGTCTTTGGAATTTCTTGCTTGATGAGAATGTCTGCTGGATACTATGGGCCTGTAGGCCGAAGATGGATGCCCCAACGGTACAGAGGAACTTTGGGTGACTGTCCAGGCAGCGAGATGTCTCTGTCATTTCTAGAGTTTTCTTATTTCTTGTTTGATAGGTAATATTATATCCTTCTGGAGTCTTTGATGGAGTTGAAGAATGGTTAGTTATAGTTTTCCTTAGTTATGATAAGAGATAAAATAGATATAAATATTGTAACTGTAATTCTTACTTGATAACTGTTTTGTTATATGTAATTTTACTATGTTAAAGTTAAAGCCTTTCTTTTTTGTTTAAACAGAAAAAGGGGAAATGATGTGGGAGTGATTTCTTATTAATAAAGAAACTGCCTTGGCCCATTTTATTGGATAGAAAATTAGGTAGGCGGAGTAGACAGAGGAGAATGCTGGGAAAAAGAAGCTGTGTGAGGAGTCGCCATGGTTCTCCCGTTCCAGACAGACGCAGGTTAAGATCCTCCCTGGTAAGCCAGCTCGTGGGCTACACAGAATATTAGAAATGGGTTAGAACAATATGTAAGAGCTAGCCATAAGGAACTGGAACTATCCGGGCCAGGCAGTGTTTGAAAGAATACAGTTTCCGTGTAATTATTTTTGGGCATAAGCTAGCCATGCGGGCGGCCGGGTGCCGGGGACGCAGCCCTGCCGCCGTCCCTATTTCAACACAGCTTAAAAGCTGGAACCTCCAGGTGGTTAGCTTGGGGACTCTGACAGACAAATGAAGGTAAGTGTGTTCAGCCAGCCTTCAAAACCTTATGAAAACACTGTAAGATTCTGTTTTCCTGCAAAGCCTAACCCAGGCAGGTTCCCCAGGGTAGTATATGGGTTGCAAATGACTTAGAGAAGGCAGTTGCTCAACCTGGTTCATCCTGTCCAAAAATGCATATCATGATGTATCTTTTTAAAGTAATATGTTGTCTATTCATAGTTCCTTCATGTGTTTGGGGAATTCATGGCGTATTGCTGAATAACTGAATTAGACATTCCTTGCTGACGATGTCCTCCTGAGCATGTGAGGTAATCAGGTGAGAAGGGTCACCTCCAGGCATGGATAGGCATGTCCATTTTCACAGGAGTGTTCCAAACACTTTGTCATATTTCATGCTTTATGATGTGAAATGCTTGGGAAATCATGTCTTCAGGATAATAGTGGCTTTAAAGATACAATTATGGCTCCTACATTCCTCAGTGACGAGCTTAGAGGAGGTGTCATTTTTGGAGCTCTGTCAATCAGGACTAGTGCATAAACTGTGACTCATTCCTTGACTCTGTACATTCAAGCAAAAGTTTTCTTGAAATTTAGAGCATGACTTTAAAATATGTGTTTCGGGTACCTACTGTTTGTTTGTGGCTGTTTTAAGAACATTGACAGACTTACTGGCGGTTTCTATGATATATAAATTTTCAATTAAAGTTAATATCGCTGAAGGAGATGAAAAACAAAGATTTCATAACCTTCTATCACATAACATAAATTCACAAAAACACTTGCCAAATGTTGATTTGTCGGAAATGCAATGATGTTATGCCATTTTCAAACAGTAAAGTATAATGTGTCATAAAATAATTATAAAGTAAATATAGAATCATCTCTCTCAAGCAAATCTGCATAGATTTTCTAAAGATAATACAAAAAAATCACACGGAAAGATGAATCAAAGCTTATAGATATCACCACTAATATCTGTGTTTTTAATATATCCCTTATTCATTAAAGCAATATTACTTTCATTAGCTAAAGAAATAAAGGCCAAAAAATCTAAATGGTAGCTCCTACCTTGTATGCAAATACTTTCATTTTCACAAATAGATTGTGAGGTGATTCTAGTATTTTTTCAAGTAACTGTTATTTCTTTAATCAATGCAATGCATTGTGTACAGATAATTACATTTTGATAGACAGGCCAATTCTCATTATCTATCTTCATCTTTGAAGTATAATAAATTTCAGATTAATGGATGAATGAATGAAATAGAAGATGAAGGTTATAGGGAGTTTGCATGAAAATTTAAGAGAATATAGTTGTAAATAATTTTGTCATTTTACAAATTCAATATATTATGCAGTTGATGATGTGCTTGCTCGATATGCTGAAATAAGCAGCTGTACAGTATTTCTGAGGCTTCAAGCAAATATCATATTCTGTAGGTCTTACCAACTGCAAAGTATACCAAAAAGCCCTCTGGAAAATGAATGATTTACATATGTTTGGATCAAAAGCTCATTCAGGACTCCCCAACTCCCATGAGAGTAGTAAGCACTATTTTTGTGCAATTGCATGTATGCATTTTAAAGAGCTTGAATTAGAAATTTTAGTTTATCATTCTGACTTCACTTTAAATATTCAACTGAAGGCATGCTTTGCTGAGTGCTCTTCTTTAAAAAATATTATTTTTATGTAATTTACACTGTTAATATCTGTGATGGTTTAATTATGAAATCCTGTCCACAGGCTTATGCATCAAAGCCTATGTTCTCAACTGTGGGGAGGGTCCAGAGGCTTTAGAAAGTGAAACCTAGCTGGAGGAAGGAGATCAATCAACTCAGGCATTTAGGGGATGTCTTACATCTGGCACCTTTCTGTCTCCTTTTTATCTTCTTCTTAGCCTCTACCAGGTGATAGTCTCCTTTTCATGTCAGACAAACCCTCTGAAACTCTGATTACAAATGAACAAGTCATCATTTTAAGTTTTTTACTTCAAATATTTTTTTCCTTATTTCAAGCTCTTTTATAAGACAATGGTAGTCAAGAAAACACATAGCTAGTAAGGAAATGGACTTACAAACCAATGGAATGGAACAGAAAATCCAAAAATAACGTTATATGCCTATGGTCTATTAATTTTTATAAAGATACCAATAACACAAAATGGAAAAATATAGCCTTTCAACAATGGTACCAAGAAACTAGAAATGAAATGGAAAGAATAAGCTTACCTGTACCTCAGACCATGAAGAAAAATAAACAGAAAATGATTGTAAGAATTAAATCTTTAGCCAGGTGGTGGTGGCACACGTCTATAATCCCAGTACTCAGGAGGCAGAGGCAGGCAGATCTCTGTGAGTTTGAGGCCAGCCTTGTCTACAAGAGCTAGTTCCAGGACAGGAACCAAAAGCTAAAGAGAAACCCTGGCTCAAAAATCCAAAAGAAGAAAGGAAGGAAGGAAGGAAGGAAGGAAGGAAGGAAGGAAGGAAGGAAGGAAGGAAGGA
>NW_026067975.1:4761540-4768034 GCF_014885135.2 Alexandromys fortis | reverse complement strand
TGAAAGCATATTACTAAGCAAAAACAAGCATTCCTAACTCCTCCTAGAGTTAGATTATGATCACATGGATGTTCCTTAAATGGAAACCTAAAAAGCAGAAAGTAGGCAGTGGTACCTAGAACTGTGGATAAAGGAAGTGTGCTATCCCCACCTGGAGATCAGCTTCCAGCAGTGTAGGGCTCTAAGGGAATCTATGGAATTGGCGGGTACTATGACATTTTTATCTGAGGGGGTTAGGGAAAAAAAACACTCACACACTCTCTTGATGGTCTCTTTCTTTATTCTTCTGTCTTATTATCTTTCTTATCTCTACCCAAAAATGTTTCTTCTGTCTCCCTTAATGTTTTCCTTCTCCTTACAGCTTTTAAAACTCATCAATATCTTTCAGAATATAAAATTTACAATGTGGTTACAGTATTTTTCAAGGGAATGATTACAATAAATACAAGTAAAAAACCAACAAGTTTTCCACATGCCTTCCATGATTAAACATTTTATGTATTACAGGTGAAAGACAAGTTGTCTCTAAGAACTCACATACATTCATACACAAGCAACCTGTTATAGATCAGCGAAGCGTAAGCAAGCAGGTTATGTTTCCCAGCCAGGTCTCTGGCTGGCAGGCTGTATTTTTTTTCAGATCTTTTATTATTATTATTATTATTATTATTATTATTATTATTATTATTTTATTGATAGAAGAAAAGAGAAATTCCCGCCTCCTCCGGGCCTCCCATTTCCTCCCCCTCCTCCCTATCTTCTCCTCCTCCCCTTACTCCTCTCCTCCTCCCTCTCCAGTCCAAAGAGCAGTCAGGGTTCCCTGTCTTGTGGAAAGTCCAAGGTCCTCGCCCCTCCATCCAGGTCTAGAAAAGTGAACATACAAACTGGCTAGGCTCCCACAAAGCCAGAACATGAAGTAGGATCAAAACCCAATGCCAAGCCGGGCGGTGGTGGCGCACGCCTTTAATCCCAGCACTAGGGAGGCAGAGAAAGGCGGATCTCTGTGAGTTCGAGACCAGCCTGGTCTACAGAGCTGGTTCCAGGACAGGCTCCAAAAACACAGAGAAACCCTGTCTCGAAAAACCAAAAAAAAAAAAATGCCATTGTCTTTGGCTTCTTATCAGCCCTCATTGTCTGCCATGTTCAAAGAGTCCGGTTTTATCCCATGCTTTTTCAGTCACAGTCCAGCTGGCCTTGGTGAGCTCCCACTAAATCAGCCCCACTGTCTCAGTGGGTGGGTGCACCCCTCGTGGTCCTGACTTCCTTGCTCATGTTTTTCCTCCTTCTGCTCCTCATTGGGACCTTGGGAGCTCAGTCCAGTGCTCCAGTGTGGGTCTCTGTCTCTATCTCCATCCATCGCCAGATGAAGGTTCATGGTGATATGCAAGATATTCATCAGTATGGCTATGGGATAGGGTCATTTCAGGTTCCCTATCCTCAGCTGCCCAAGGAGCTAACTGGGGATATCGCCCTGAGCACGTGGGACCCCTCTAGGTTCAAGTCTCTTGCCAACCCTAAGATGGCTCCCTTAATTAAGTTATGTGATTCCCTGCTCCTCTATCCAACCTTCCTTTCTCCCAATCATCCCGTTTCCCCAAGTTCCCCCCATTCTCCCCTTCTTACTTTTCTCTCCCCATTTCCCCTTACCCCCGTCCCACCCCACCCCCAAGTTCCCAATTTTTTGCCCGGCAATCTTGTCTACTTCCCATATCCAGGATAATAACTATATATTTTTCTTTGGGTTCACCTTCTTATTTAGCTTCTTTAGGATCACAGAATATAGACTCAATGACCATTATTTGTGGCTAAACTCTGATTATAAATGAACAAGTCATCATTTTAAGTTTTTTACTTCAAATATTTTTTAAAAAATAATTAAAGTAGTTGGGTATCCTAGCTCTAGCTCTTGTTCCCTAACTATCTATATAACTATAAACACTCCTTAGGCTCATTGACAGAAGTTCTTCTCATAGTCACATGACTAATCACAAAGTATTATTTGTATCGACATATAAAAGCCAGTATATGAAAACACCTAAGAACTTGCACAGTCATGAAAATAAATTTCAAAACCACAATTTCCCTTTCAGGTGATCAGGTAGCTTATACACTTCACCCCACTCACTGTTTTGTTTTAGAATGCCTCCAAGTTGGTCATTGGAATGGTAGCATATAGGGTGGATATAGACATGAATCTATTCACTAATCAACAATAGATTATAATGAGAAAAGCCAATGAATCAAAGATTGAGAATGAACAAAAAGTATCAAACTCAAAATAGCAGCTATTTTTCTCAGCCTATGACTTTATTATTAAGTCAAATTATGTATAGAATGGGAAAACAGAAGTAAAGCAAATGGATATCTAAAAATATTAGGTGAGTTTCCTAAGTCTCATTGCATTTGGCCTTCATTTTTTACTCATGATGTTCAAAATGCTGCCTATGAGACATCAGTTGCCCAAAAGGAGCTTTGTTCATGATGGATTATTTGAGCTTCATTTTCTAATAATTATATAGGCGATATGACATTCTCTAGCAAGTCATGGTCCATAAATCCATAATTATGCTTTCATTTATTGTAAACAAACTATAAAGCCCAGGTATTCCCATGTGCTCCATAGATGCAAACCATGCTTCTCATGACAGCTACAATCAGAGATATGACTTGACCATTTCTTTCCTTTATTCATAAGACCCAATCCTTGCCGTGGGAGTAAGATGAAGCACTATTGACTACTAATCATTTACTTTTTATTTTTCTGAGACCATACTGGAAAGCATTCAAATCTTCCTTACATCTCAGTAGTCTCAATAGTTAGCAATGAGTAGGTGGGATTTCAGAATGAAACCTATTATGGTAAGTAACTCCAGGTTCGTCCATCATTTAGAACATGTAATCTTGTAATCTATGGAATCTTCTGGGTGTTTGAACATTGGAAAAATTAAAACTGAAAACTATTGGTTCTGTATAACTGCTTGTAAATTTTCATGTGGTAAAGAAACTATGAAATATGAAAATTGAACTCTTATCTAGAATGATAGCAAGTAGGTACACGACCTGTATTAGAACTGTTTTCAAATTCTTGCTTGCTCTGTTTTAATTTTTTAACAGTGTTCTAGAGAGGTGATTCAACTGATAAAATTACTCGTTCTTGCAGATTACCTAGGTTTAATTTCCAGCACCCACTTAGTTACTCATAATTATTGATAAGACTGCTTCCATGGGATCCAATACCATCTTCTGACCTCGGCATGGACAAGGTTTAGCACCACAGAAATTGTATTAATTAAAACACTGCTTGGCCCATTCGCTCTAGCCTCTTATTGGCTAACTCTCACATCTTGATTTAACATATTTCTATTAATCTGCATATTGTCATATGGCAGTGGCTTATCAGGAAAGATTCAGCGTGTCTGACTCCTGCGGCTCTCTCCTACTCCACATTTCTTTCTCCCAGCATTCAGTTCTGTCTTCCCCGCCTACCTAAGTTCTGTCCTATTACTAGGCCAAGGCAGTTTCTTTATTCATTAACCAGTGAAAGCAACACATAAACAGAAGGAACTCCTACACCAGTGGCATGTCTAATTGCACACAACAAAGACCACACAATTGACCTCTTAGCCTGCTTAATATTCTTTCCTATTCAAATTACTTTCAGAAATTGCAGCACATCTTGTAATCTGACAGTTATTTGGGTATTATCTTTGTACTCACAAGGTGGACTCCATTCTTCAAGGATACATGCTTCATCTTCCTTAGTAGAGGAAGTTGGTCACCCTGGGATTTCTCCTAAGTATTTATTCTCAGCTATTTCATGAACGCTGCTATCACCACTGCAGAAAAGAGGCAGACCCTTCTATGCCACAATGGAAAGGCAACTGTAATAGGACACTTCACATAAATGTACCATATTCAAATAAATTAACATCAGATACATTGCTAGGAGTCCTGTTTTATCATGGTATGGTATGAATATTGTGCATTAGGTCAAAGCAGTGGGAGGGTGGGGGAAAGATGAAGGGAGCATAGAGATATAGTGGGAGAAGTAGGGTATGGGGAAGGTTGTGTCAATGGGCAGATCATTCATTGAGGGTGGCAGGGGACAGTTATACCCCAAGAAGAATGGCCAGTTGAGTCCATGTGGAGTTATGTCATTGGTTGGAGTAAGAACATCAAGGGTGCTTCATTTGCATACTTGGGAGCAGCGGGGACCCGAGGAAGGAAACTCACAGCATCATGGTTTACTCACTCAAAAGCATCTGCATCATTGAAATGCATTTCTAAGCTGGGTACCAATACACAAAAGGGGCATTGCTCATGCTGTCTGCACAGCCTTACTATAACTCAAAAGGTTGGAGAACCTTTCCTAGGGAGTCCTTACTGCTTATATAACTTTAAGGGAAGGGTACTTGTGAATTTGGTAAATTCAGGTTCTTCCTGATATTTGTGAGCTTTTTACTTTCTTAATCTTAATGAAACTCCATTAGAAGCTCTGAAGTCTTTACAAGCTTCAATCCAAGACATAAAGTTCCATTTCAGAGGAAATTGTTATATAACTTTGATAAAGATGTCAACTATTTCCCCTGAATGAGAGACAGCCTCTTCAACGAATGATATATGGCAATTTAGCATTTTAAGGCACAACATAGGTAGGAACTGCCTGAAATGACTCCAATATCATAACAAATAGTACCAAGAATTGACCAATAGGATTACATGAAGTTGAAAATCTGAGCAAAAGGAATCTAACAACATAGATAACTACAGAATGCAAGACAATATATACAAGGCTTTCTTTTTATTATGGTAATTTTAAATCCCATCATGTGTATCACAGTTATCATTAAACAGAAAGTTGAACCTATTTGAATATATACACTATACCTTTTAAAAATTTAAATTTTATAAGGTTAAGGAAACTCTGTCAGTATTGACTTGAAAGTAACATAATCAGACTGATCCTAAATATTTCCCCACTTTTGAAATCGTATCATCATATTTCTTTCATCCTCTTCTCTTGTTTCTTTGTCTCAATGTATTTGCTTTCTATGAACAGTGAGTCTGTTCTTCTTCCAAGAGGTCATGTTTTCTAGAGGTTGTCATTTACAAGCTCATATTTCTATGAAAAAATAAAAGTTGTTTATTCTCTGCTCTTTTTCTTCCAAAAACCTATCTTTTTATTTAATGTGCTTACATCTTATTTTTATTTAATGCTTCATAAATTACCTTTATTATCTTTATCCTTTTCAGCTACATGTTGACATTTTTTTAGTTGACAATATTTGGCTACCACTAATAGAAAAATTGTCCGCTTATTTTTTCTTGTCACATGACCTAACATAATAGCAAAAAGGAATGCATTATTCAAAATAATCTTTCCAGAATTTCACTGAAGGGCTATCTTCTCTCTGTCTCTGTCTCTGTCTGTCTCTGTCTCTGTCTCTCTCTCTCTTTCTCTCTCTATCTCTCTCATCATAAAAAAGAATTGTACAGAGACACCTAGATAGTAAAGGATTTATTAATAAATAATACACTGTTATGAGAAAGCAATCTGAAGCAGAAACAAAGTTTAGAAGGGTTGGGGCTTGTGGGGTAATTTTCATAGTACAGACTGTCTGGTCATTCCTAGGAGCAACTTCCTGGAGCATGCTCTAACTACTCCATGTGCCTTGGCTAGGGTATTTCCAGCCTCACTCTTTGTCAATAAACTTATTTTCTGTTAAATTTGAAGCCCTATGTAATGTCTTTCAAAGTCTCTTTCTGCCCTATTCTCCATCCCCATCAAGAGAATATGAATTTTGAGAAAGATTAAAGCATTCTCTCCTACTCTCTGGGCTGTTCAGTCTCTGAGTCTTGGCCTTCCAGGTAGTATCAAGGGAGGGCTCCCTCTTGTGGTAAGGAACTCAACCTCTGCCAGTCATTGGTTGGCCACTCTCAAAATTTTTGCGCCACTTATTCCAGCAAATCTTGTAGACAGGGCAAACTGTAAGTAAAATGTTTTGTGGCTGGGTTGGGGTCACAGTTCCTCCAACATGAAAAATGTGGAAAAAATGTGGACAAAATTATAAAATATGTCTATATAAACTGTTTTCACGTTATATGAAATAATTCTGGTATTGCTGATTTTTCTAGATTAGTTTATTGGATTTTATTATTGCTATTATTTTTTAAGATTTGTTTAACTAATTTGTTCAACTATGTTCATAGCAGTATTATTTGTAATAGCCAGAACCTGGAAACAACCTAGATGCCCTTCAATGGAAGAATGGATGAAGAAAGTGTGGAATATATACACATTAGAGTACTATGCTGCGGTAAAAAACAATGACTTCTCGAATTGTGCATGCAAATGGATAGAAATAGAAAACACTATCCTGAGCGAGGTAACCCAGACCCAAAAAGATGAACATGGGATGTACTCACTCATAATTGGTTTCTAGCCATAAATAAAGGTCACGGAGTGTATACCTGGTGAACCTAAAAAAGCTAAA
>NW_026067975.1:4742039-4760699 GCF_014885135.2 Alexandromys fortis | reverse complement strand
GGGAAATGGGAGGCTGGGAGGAGGCGGAAACTTTTTTTTTCTTATTCTCAATTAAAAAAAAAGAAAAAAAAAGATTATAAAATAACCACATGCGTTAGGAATTTCTTTTCTTGATTTATCTATTTGATGTTAAATGTGATTATTGTATTTGGACTCCTTAGTTGAAGAAGTTTTATAATCTTGTTAAAGATTTTCTCTGTGCTAGTGACCTGCAATTTTGACCCTCATCTATGTCTATTGTTCAAAGGTTTGATCTTTTCATGCTGCCCCGTATTTCCTCCATATTATATTCCTGTGTTTCTGTTTTTCTTATATTCTTTATTTGTGTGGTCTAATCCTATTTATCATTGAGTTTTGATATTCTGTCTTCTATTTGATTTATTCTACAAGTAAACATTTTTCTCAAGTTTTCTAATTAGTGTATTGAATTTTTCAATTCCATCTTCATTTCAGCTTGAATAGTCTTCAATATTTATATTTCTTTATTAAATCAAGTTTTTAAATTCTAGATTATCTTTATTATTTTGTTTTGCGTCAAATTTGTTTTGAGAATAGGAACAAAGGAGACCATGACCGTAGGAAACCCAAGAGTTGTTTAGTAATTATGATGTTTAGTAAGGATTATCATTTTGAGAATATCTAGAATCACCTAGCAGACAAATCTCTAAAGCAACCAGTGAAGAGTTACATGGATTAAGGTTAGTGTCTAGCATGCCTAAGTGGGGTTATTTTAATTAGGTTAGCTGAGAAGGGGTGAACCAACCTCTGTGGGTTGCATCATTCAAGAGCAAAATATTCAGAATGAAATAAAAAGAAAAAAAGTGAGCTTAGCACCAAGATCATCTTTCTGTACCTTTTGATCATCAACACAACATAAATGATTGATTTTAATTTTCTGCCATTATGACTTTCCTGCCATAAAAGCTTTTGTGCTCAAACTGTACATCTATACTCAAATTCCTTCCTTCTTAAGTTGTTTTTATGGGTTTTATTACAACACCAACAGGATGAGTAACACAGGATGCAGTATCAAGAAGTGGATTGTTGTGATGAACTTGGGCATGCAATTCTTGTACTTTGGAACTGGCTTAATGAGACTTTGGCCAAGAATTCTGCTTCTGAGAACTTTAGTAAAATTGAATTTAAAGATAATGGACTAATTTGGTAAAGAAAATTTCAAGATAAAAGTGCATTCATTCTGTAGCATGGCTACACTCTATAGTATGTGTCTTTATCTACATTGAAAAAGTATAAAAAGTTTGGCAGAAAAGTCTAAAATTATGTGCAGTATTTCAGAGGAAAAGAGCTCGAGCAAGTTGAGTTTTGCAGCAAAATCACACCCTGCCAAAGAAGCTATAATATTTAGGGAGGATTGTCTTGTTCTTACTGGCTGAGCAGGAAACACGCTTTTGGGACAATTCCACCCTTATGAAAAACTCCAACTTGTGAAGGTATATGTTTTGAAAATAGTGAGCATAACCTATGCATTCAGCTACTCTTCCAAAGCAATTTCTTCTGACTGAACTTGGCACTAATGTCCACATTCTATTGGTTGGTAATGCAGGCATGAAAGAGACAACTGGGTGTTGTGGGACTCTCCTCTGTATGCTGTGAATACCACTGATTAATGAATAAAGCTCCTTTGGCCTCCAGCAGGGCAGAATTGAATAAGGCAAGAATTTCCAGCAGGTAGAGGAGCAAAGAATGCAGAGTCAGGGAGATGACATGTAGTCACTAGAGGAGAAAGAAGCCCATGTGCCAGTACCAGTAAACCACAAGCCTTGTGTTAAATATGAAATAATAGAAATGGGTTAATTTAAGATGTAAGTGTTATTCGCCATGATAGGTTCTTGGACTTCCCACAGGGCAGGGAAACTTGATTTCTCTTTGGCTAACGAGGGAGGGGGACTTGGTTGGGGGAGGGGGGGAAGGGAGGCTGTGGCGGGGAAGAGTCAGAAATCTTTAATAAATAAATAAAAATTTTAAAAAAGATGTGTTAGTTAATAAGAAACCTGAGGTAATAGGTCAAGCAGTGTTTTAATTAATACAGTTTCTGTGTGAATACTGCATCTGGGTGGCTGGGAAACAAATGAGCAAACTCTGCCTACAATTTGGTGATGTTATAAAGACACAGCAGATATTGCAACAGGGACCCCAGGATTTTGGAGATGAAATGAAGTCAACACATCTTTAAAGTATACTGGATTACTTAATTCTATATATTTTCTATTATCCAGTATTTCTCCACAGCTGTCATTCATTTCTTATTAGTACTTTGAAAATCAAAGTTAATAAAGCATTATGCAATATATTCCTGGGGGTCTCAAATAAACCTTTCTGTTTATATAACATATCCTTTAGTGTTCAAATGGCTCTTTCTTTAACTGTTTGTCCTATAAGATTGTGTGGTATACCTGTAATATACTTTATATCTTACTAAGTAAAATATCTGTTTAATTTTCTTAGAGACGTATGCTGGTACATTATCTGTCTTTATTTGTGCAACTATATAAATGATAGGCATAACTTCTACCAAGTGGGCGATTATTGACTCTGCCTTTTCAGAACTCAAAGCAGTTGCCCATTGAAATTGTGAATAGGTATCAAAGGTGTGGTGTGCATATTTTAATCTTCCAAGTTCTACAAAATTGAATACTTGGTCTGCCAGATTTCATTCCTTTGCATACCCTTCCACATACTTTCTGCATGTAGTGGAGTTTATTTCTATAAAGAACAAGCAGAATATTTTCTTATAATTTCCTTGGCTTGTTGCCAAGTGATATAAAAGTCTTTTTTTTTAAACCTTTGCTACAGACTTGATGTTTTTTATGAAATTCTGGAGGCTCCAGCACATTTTCAATCAATAGTTAATAAATTTCTTCCTTACTTTGTGCTAGAGGGCCTGGCAGACCTGTATGGTTTCTAATGTGTGTTATGTATATAGGATACTTCCTCTTTGATTGTTTCTTGTTTAAGTGAATAAATAATAAAAATCATTTCTATATCATCTGGCAAAACTTAAGCAGTTTCAATATAGAAAACAACTCTTTCTGCAAATTGTGAATCAGTACCTATGCTAAGAGATTGTTGTAAGGAGAGGCAGCTTGTTTGTCCTGGTTGTCAGGCTAGCTTACACCCCCCCCCAAAAAAAAAACACAGAAACTGTATTCATTAAATCATTGCTTGGCCCATTAGTTCTAGTTTCTTATTGGCTAAGTCTTATATCTTAATTTAACCCATTTTTATTAATCTGTGTATCGCCACGTGACTGGGGCATACTGGCAAGATTCTAACCAGCGTCTGTCTCAGGCAGAAGATCCATGGCTTCTCCCATTCTGACCTTCTTCCCAGCATTCAGTTCTGTCTTCTTCACCTACCTAAATTCTGCCCTATCAGGCCCAAAGCAGTTTCTTTATTCATTAACCAATGAAAGCAACACAGGAACAGAAGAACCTCCTACACCAAGAAGTTTCGTAAAATCCATTAATACCATGAGACTATCATATAATTCTGACTTTTGGACAGTAACGTAACAGAATACAAGATTAACTCAAAAATATTTCCCCATTTTTAACGTGGGAAAAAAATCTCTTTTAACTAATTCTTCCCTTTAAGAGTTCCTAATTCTCTCACCAAATCTGCCATTGATGACAATTTAGATGATAGTGAATTGTGAAGTGACTGCCATTGCAAGAAATAGTAGAAGCCTGCATGGGTCTTAAGGCAGCTACCTAGTTTGGCAGTAGCCCAAGAAGAGAATCCAGGGAAATCCCACAACTAATCAGGAGACGATAAGTCAAAGTCTGCATGAGGGGCTGTGTAAAAGTGGTCAACTCCTTTGATGTTTGGAGACCAAATGCCTGTGGGGTTTGCTGCATAGGAACTGCAACAGAAAATTCAGACCTTGCACAGAGACCTTTGGGGAAATGGGAAAGAAAAACCTAGCTTTGGGTGGTGACTCCAGCTGCTTGTAGTTCTGGTCAGAACCAGGAACTGAAAAGCCACAGGCGAACCTCTGTTTTGTGAATTAGTGCCCCATATTTGGCACCAGATGTAGCACAAATTCTAACTGGTTTTTAATAATAAAAACCCAAAGTCAGTTATCAGGATAAATGCTGAAAGATCACAGAGACAAAAGAACAAGTTACTGCCACCTCTTACCTCACCAAGGTTCGGTCTCTTATCTGGACTTATCACTTCTTCTTTCCATCCAACCATATCATTTCCTGTTTTTTTTTTTTCCACCCAGATGCTGGGATTAAAGGTGTGTGCCACCACTGTCTGACCTCTTTGGTTAACTAGTGGCTAACTCACACTCTGATCTTCAGACAAGCTTTATTTGTTAGAGCAGAAACAAAATATCACCATACTAGATAACCAAAAATTAACAAAAAAAGTCTTCTAATATCTGTAAATGTTTCTATGTGGAAAAGCAGAGAAACTGTTACAATGGCTGTACATTTATAGTCTTCTCATGATTTTTCCTAATTTAAAAGATTTTCAAATAGCAAAACAATTTATAAGACAAATCTACACGATTCATGTTAAATGAAACAGCTTATCTTTGCTCAGATTTTCCAAGGACACTATCTAATTTCCTGTATCAAAACTGAGCAAATAAGTGAATAATATATCATTTAATAAGCTGGTAATGAGCAATCCAAAATAATAGAGTAAAAAAGAAAAGACCAGATATCAAGAGCAATGAAGATGAAATATTTGTTGCCACGTTTGCAAACACGGGCCTATACTCCAGGTTGACAAAGAGTTGTTTAGTATCTGCCTCTACTGAGGTTCCTTTGCACACCAGACAATGAATCATGATTTCCTTCAAATTATCCTCATAGAATTATTCAACGTGCTTAGGTTATGGTGATCTCAAGCACAATTTCCCCACGGTTTAGAAGATAGGAAAAAATTTTCTTCATTTGTTCTTCGAGTTATTTCATTTTCAGTTTCATAGCCCATATATTTTCCTGGATTTGATACTGTCAGCACACACTATTTTCAAGAGAAACCCAATTTTACCATTTCACATAAACAACAGTCAAATCCACCATCCTTGACATGAAGTTATCAGAAGAGCTGAACATTTGTTTCCAATAATCAGGACTATTCAGTTCCAATACCATGATGCCAAGCAACAGTGAATCATAGGTAACATTTTTCCATTTTGAACATTGGCAAAGGATGAAAAGAGACACCAGCCACACAAATTCTCTAGTTTTAGGTTGCATTTATTCACAATCTGCTGTGACTAAATACTGCAACAAGGATTCATTGTTGTATGTATAAGAAGAAAGGCATGTTTTAGCCAAATATAATCTAAAAATAGATATATAGAGAAAAATATGTCCTCTTCACTTTTCTATACATTATGATAAAGAAGCAACATTAATTTTATATAAAAGGAGTCTCATATGTCATTCTAAAGCCACTGGACTTGTGATATTTCTGATCAAGTTCTTGCAGATAGACTGGCACCAAATGATTTCTTTTTGTCTTACATGTAAAAAACTAAAAGTCATTTTGTAGAAAAAGCAGTTTGCCATGAATATAAAACTCCAAAATCCTGACACATGATAAAACAAACAACTGCTGTTCTTTCAAAATGACAATTTTACCTTGTAGCCACCATACAGCACAAGATTACATTAATTAGTTTGTCACAGTAACGAATCACTGATGGAACTCATGATTCACATCTGTTGTGTAACACCATTTGGGGGTACACATGAACGAATGTCTACTCAACCCAGATAGGGAACCAATGATAAACCAAAGAATAGATTTCACCAAAATTCAAATGGGGGAATATTAGGGTCACTTGAGTGGAACATTGGAATAGGATATTGGGGTCACTTGCATAAGTGAAAGTGAGGGCTCGCTTACAGAAACAGGAATTACTTAAAAAGAACTCTATCACTGAAATCCCACTCCAACATGGAAAACATGAAAGCTGGGACCCTGGACAATTTGCAAGCAATGTGACAAGTCTTTTCTTGGCATCATAGTGTTGGCCTCTACCAGGCAGATTGGCTGGTTTACATTTCTTTCAGACAGTTCTATTAATCTTAGCTTCTTCTAGGTAGCTCAATGGGTCTGAACTTCTAGGGTGTTTGGCTATTGTGTCTCTTTCTCTTCCAGGAAACTGGTCTTTTTCTCCTCCCAGGAATCTAGGCTTGTTTCTACCTCCCAGAAAGTTTGGCTGCTCTCAATATCCTAAACAGTTTCAGGGATGATTGAAGACCTCTGAGTTGTTTACTTGCTGAGTTTTAATGAGCCTCCATTTAGAACAGCAGTACTCAACCTTCCTAATGTTGCAACATTTTAATACAGTTCCTCTTGTTGTGGTGACCCCCACATAAAATTATTTTCATTGCTATTTCACAACTGTAATTTGCTACTGTTATGAATCATAATGTAAATATCTGTGATTTCTGATGATCTTTGATGACCCCTGTGAAATGGTCCTTTGACCTTCAAAAACATTGCAACTCACAGGTTTTAGACCTCCTATCAATCTTCCCTGAAGAGTGGAATATGTCAGTTCCCTTACAATATTCAACATCTTAATGAGCTTCCATCTAAGGTGGATTTTTTTTAATCTCAAAAAAAGCTTCTATACAATACCATCAAATATATTCTCATTTATAAACCCGAAGATTTCTTCAGGTTTCTTTTTTTCATTGTTGTGGGGTTTTTTTCTTTCTTCATTTTTTTCTTTTTCTTTTTTCCTCCTCTTTCTTTCTTTCTTTCTTTCCTTCTTTATTTTTGAGACCTCTAAGTTACAACAGTCTATTTTATTTATTCATTTAATATATGATAAAAATAAAACAATGGTAAAATAATTATCTCAGATACATTGCAGATATTTTTAATCAGTCTGTTTTTCATTATCTACTAGTAGTTTTATGATTAATAGTGCAAAATACAAATTATTGCTCATGCTTTTAAAGCACGCCCCCTTCACGTTACCATCTCTTCCAATACTGCCTATCTGCTGTACTTGTGAGGAATCTGGAAAACATGCCATTTTCATGCCTCTGATCAGTTTTATAACTGCTGTAAGATCTTAATTAGGTTTTTGACATCATACATTTTTGACAAATACATTCTATTTTTGTTAGATAAGAGTATAAGGCGTAAGGTTTAAAAAAAAAGCAATGACTCAAATAGGTTCAAAACCATTATTTAGATCAGATTAAATAGTTATCCAGATTTACTTAAGTTTATGGCATTAGAGCTGGCAATGTCTGACATAGGAAACCTGGCTACATGCTTTCTTTCTTGTCTCTGTTTCATGTCTGTGCTAGAATGAACCCAAGGAGACAATGGTTTCTAAATTATCAAATTTTTGTGATGTTGGGCTGTAGCTTACTATATATACAAAGAACTTTGCATAGAGCACATGGTTAATACACAATGCTCTATTGCCATTCTTTAATTTTGCCTATATAAAAGGGATTTTCTCTATTATTGTTTTCAATTTTGTATTTTCCAAAGTGTGAACAGAATGGCTCACATTGATTTTTTATTAATTTGCCTAAGTTAAGCTATTTCTGCATCCAAAATAGCTTTTGAAAGGAAGCCTTCTGAGAACAGAGCATAATTCATTGCTGGGAGATGTCTAACTGCACCTATTTTCTGATGAAAAGCCAACAATAAAAAGGAAGCAACTGTCAGCTGTTCAATAGTTACAGAGTTACATGATGAATTAAGAAATATTCTGTGAAATTTCATTGATTTTATGAATTTAAGGTATTTTTGGTTGTTTTTAAATTCAAGACATTATAAATAATAACTATTTCCGCTCTGCTTTAGTAAACAAAAGAAGTCAATACAGTGGCTCCAGGTAAGCCTTGGCCAGGAACTGAATCTACCTCTTGGCAGGTTTATTTCTTCAGCTATTCCCTGTTTATCACCATTTTTATTCCCTTATCCACTCAATATGAAGTCTTTTAAAGAAGCAAAGAGCTTGAGGAAATTTGATTTATATGCTGCATGTGTGCTGTAAGATAAAACTAGAAACTCCTGCCACGACTGCCAAGCCAGACCATTCTAGACTTTCTTTTAACGGAGACAGTGTAAGTGATAAGACCTTCCCTGATTCCATCATTAAGGTCATCTCTTCTGTAATTGACGTGTGTAAACCACTGGCAGAACTGCTCACTATAGGCAAATAGCTCTTACACAGTGACGGGCGGAAAATAGGTTTCTGGAAAGCTAATTCACAGAAGCAAATGTATGCACATGTTTTAACACTGTCATTTAATCATCTGAGTTTCCCTTAGCTGTAAGTGTGAAGTAGGCTCATGAGGCATTGATTAACAACTTGTCAGAATCCAGTGAAACCACACACACACACACACACACACACACACACACACACACACACACACCCTTCACACTCCATTGTGTGAAACAGCTTTATTATAAATAGGCAGCAAGGAAAACAAGTTTGGGATTCAAAACAAGTCAAAACTGGAGGATCAGTGAAGCTTTTCAGGGTGAAGTAAGTCTTGTATGCACATACTCCTGTTGCAGTACAGTTTAGAAGCACCGTACATCACTCTGTCCTGGGCAGACTTGGTCACAGGTTGCTATAGCATACTCTACATTTTGTTGACAATTACAGGTATGAATAAAAGAAATAGATCTGCTTAGTGCCACCTAGAGAACTTGCCTTTGGTCCACTACTTGAGTTAGGTATGCCCCTTACAAAAACAACCCATTCCATATGCTATCCTACACCACATGTTTTGAAAATGGAAGTTTGCAAACCTCTCAAACAAACACCAGAGAGCCAAAACCAGAATACATTTCACTAGACCCAGGGGGAAGTCTGCCCAAAACAGTGCCTGCCCAGGCCCCTTCAAAGTAATCCTAGTGAGAAGCCAATAAAGATGTTAGAGAATGATCCTTTAAGGGCTGTTTCTCTCTGCAGCTGGTACCAGTACCAAGTAATTTTTACATACATTATTTTGATATAGGTAAGACAGAAGATACTGGCCGTTACACATTTTTCCTAGTTTAGGTAAAGAAAAACCTATAATAATCTCTATACAACTACTTCTTTAGGAAGTTGGGGAGGCTAGATAATAAGAAAGTGGGAGTATTGTTGCTGTGTGTTGGGGTTTGAATGACAAGGGCCTCCATAGGTTCATATCTTTAAATAATTGGTCGACAGTTTGTGGAACTGTTTAGGAATGATTAAGAGGTGTGGCCTTGTTGGAGGAAATGTAGATACTAGGGGTTGACTTTTAAGAGGTGTGGCCTTGTTGGAGGAAATGTAGATACTAGGGGTTGACTTTGTGGTTTCTAAAGTTCATGTCATTACATGTGAGCCCTCTCTGTTTTACATATGACTCTGCCTTTGAGTCATCTATAAGCTCTTGGCTTCTACTCCAATGCCAGGGCAGCCTGCTGGCATGCTCCCTGCCTTAAGCCTCATAGACTCTAACCACGCTCTTAACCAAGCTCTGAGTAAACTCTTTTATAAGACTTCTAGGTCTTGGTGTTTTGGCACAGCAACTGAAAACTAGCTAAGACACCATGATCAGGAGTTTCTTTTATATTTCATGCTTACTAACTCACATAGATTGTATAACACAATAATCCAGAATTGTTTACACTTGTTGGCAAATCCCTATATAGTTAGACTGAAGTTTAAGTTGCTTATTCAATGCTGTATGTAGATCTGAGGCTTGATACTTAGAGACAACCACAGCATACCCCATGTGCGAGAGCTCATCACTTTATATGGATAATATTGCTTGCCTGTGTGTGGGCGAACTCTGAAATGACCTCATTGAAAGATGTAACCCTCAAGTTTACATTGCTCCTCTTTCTTTTTTAATTGTTTAGTAGTCCCAAAGCATTGCATCATAGCAATGACATGTACCAGTTAAGTCTCACTGATGGTTCAGTTAGAAATCTCAACTTACCACAACATTGTTCATGAAGTCCATGAATACAGTGCTAGCTAGCATTGATGTAGTCCTAGATTTTCCCACTGCTGCTAGAATAGTCCATGTAGTTAGAGGAGTATTGTGTATCAAAACATTGCCCTGCTATTGTTGTTAGTTTTATTGTGGCATTTTGCTAAATACTCAATGAAGTTTAAACAGGGCTCTTCTGGCTCCCTACCATATGGTGGGAGAAAGATCCTCACTCACTAGTGAGGCTTCAAATCTATCTGTGACATTAGTAATGCTGATATAAGTCACCACTTGCTGGGGTGGAGGAAAGCTGTGGTCTGTGACAGAGTCGGATTCTGAATGGCAGAATCATTAATAATAGTTAAGTTTGTAGTCATGTTAGTTAAGGTTTTCTAGATGTGCATAGATATATTTTAGATAGGCATTCTTCATATTTTTCAAAGATTATAGAATATGTCATTTTAAATGTTTTAATAACTTAGGACTTTTCATGACAATGAGACACGTCTGCTCCTGGCAGCACCAATCTACTTCAAGAGGAAGATGGGCATCTAAGAGGATCCTTATGGAGTTTGATAGCCATTTGGCAAGAAACTGCTCTTGCCTGGACTATTGCATAAACTGGACACAGAGGACCCACAGAGAGAGGACTGCTGAACTTGCCTAAAAGTGAGATGATCTTTCGGGGTTCCTGATTCATGAAAGAGTCTGCAAGACATTCTTCAGGACAAGCAGATAGTGACTGCCTTTGAAATTTCCTGCTTTGTGGAAATGTCTGCTGGAAACTATGGGCCTGAAGGCCGAAGATGGATGCCCCAATGGTACAGAGGAACTTTGGGTGACTGTCCAGGCAGCAAGATGTCTCTGTCATTTCTAGAGCTTTGGATTTCTTGTTTACTTAGGTAATATTGTATCTTTCTGGAATCTTTGAAGGAGTTGAAGAATAGTTAGTTATAGTTATAGTTTCCCTTAGTTATGATATAGATTATTGTAATTTTATTTGATAACTGTTTTGTTATATGTAATTTTGCTATGTTAAGTTAAAGCCTTCCTTTTTTTGTTTAAACAGAAAAAGGGGAAATGATGGAGGAAGGTAATTGGTTAATTATAATAAACCAACTGCTTGGCCTCATAGCTTAGAACATAGGTGGGTGGAATAAACAGAATAGGATGCTGGGCGGGAGAGGAAGTGAGGTCAGACTCTGCTCTGCTCCCGGAGAGACCGGACAGCTCTGCTCTCTGGAGCAGAGACACCAGGATGGACGGAGGCTAGACTCTTCCCAGTAAGCGCACCTTGGGGTGCTTACACACATCTTTAGAAATGGGCTAGTTCAGGTCCAAGAATTAGCCTGTAAGGGCTAGAGTTCATGGGCCAAGCAGTTCTTAAATGAATACAGTTTGTGTGTTGTTATTTTGGGCATGAGCTAGCCAAGCGGCCGGGGTGTTGGGGACGCAGCCCCGCCATTCTTATTTCAACACTTCTTAACTACTCTTTCTGCGTCCCTGAAACCACACCCTCTGCAATAACCTTTGCTTTCACAGTTTTTGAGAAGATACAGATGTATCCAGATTGATTTTACAACCAACATGTTCCTCCAAACAGAATGTGCTTGCACTGTGGCATAGCGAGAGTAGATAAATGAGAAATAAGTAACAGAGCACCCTTGCTTGCCTTCAACAATAAAAGGTGACCCCCATCCATCTCTTAGTGTTTTGACAAGCTGACAGAAATATTGTTAACTACTGTCATTTATGAAGACTCCCCTCACACTTTTCATTTCTTTCCCAGGAATTATAGAGGCGTCCTGACCTTGCCTATCTCAATTGTCGGAGTTAATCTTTACTAGCATCTATTCCAAAGGAATAAAACAACTTATCACCATCAATTACCAGGTGAAGTATTCTTGCAAACAGAGGATAGTTCCACCTGCAGCAAAGATTGCTGGAATGTTGCGTATAAGACTACTGAGAGAGTGAATGCCTCCAGCTCGCATCCTATCAAACCATCCACAGCCCCACAGCGGGTCATGGCATCCTTCAAAGGAAAAACAAATACAGTTCGAGTATGTTTCTTATTCAAATCAATCATGCTTTTAGTGCGAGACTGCCCTAGGCTTATGCTTTTCCATATTTTCCAAATGTGAAATGAAACATTCTAAGGCTATTTTAAATCAGGCCTCACTCTTCTGAGATAAGATTAAATATTCAAGTTTTCAATAGTGATAAGGCAGGATATAATTTAAAGGATGCTTAATTATATAATTAATAAACATTTTATTTTTTATAATTAAAAAATACTCATTTGTGGTATAGTGAATGAAGTCAGGGGAGCTTGTTTTTCTAAATCCATCATGGCAGAACCTCACATTTTCTCTGAAATAGATAGATGTTTAAAAGTGCAATACTGACATTATATTAAATCAGTATGATTTATATTTGCATGCTTGTCTGGCTGAAAACAATATAAGGACAGAGTCAGGGTGGGTTAAACGCATTGAAGTTGAAAAGAGACATTTGTAAGAATAAAAAAGTGTGTTTATGTAAAAGCACTGCCAGAAAACTTTGGATACTGTATGTTTGTATGTGTGTCTATGTTAATGTAGAATGACATTCATATTATTATGAGAGTTACTCTAAAAACATGTTGTTGTAAGGTCTGATATGACGCACTTTAAATCTCAGCACTTGGGAGGCTGAGACGGGGGATCTGTGAATTCTAGGGTAAACTAGTCTACATAAATAGCATCATGATATCCAGAGCTCTGCTGCACAGAGAAACCCTGTCTCAAAAACAAAACAGTCTAAGACAAAACTACTAAATAATCACCCTCTGTACTATTTTGAACAATGCTTTTCTTAATTAAAGGACAAATAGAAAAATGATAGTCCATGGGGGGATTAAGTAAAGCTACTGCTTGGGAAATTTGCATTTAGCAAATTCCATTAGCTGCTGTATTTATTTCTCTCAAAAGAGTAAAACAAATTATGATATTTCTTCCCATGTGTCCTCATTTCACCACGGTGCCTTGCATCTGCACATGGTTCTGTGACTGAATACAGACAGTAAAATCGGGGTTCCTGTGGTAACAACCAGGAAGCAATACAAGTTCCTTAGCTTATTGCCACTCATTTGTTTTATACAGTTACTGAGAATTTGTCTTGGGTCATGTGGTTTTGATGGAAATATGATGAACAACCTTATAAAAGGCTCTGAGTCAGAGGGAATGAAGAGATTTGCATGAACAAGCTGAATGGTAAATTCAGAGGCTCAGAAATGTAGGAAGAGTGGAAAAATGTTTCTCTAATTAGAGAGTAATCAAACCAAAGAAATGTTCCTTCTAAAAGAATTTCATATAGGGAAAGAACATTTTATTTTAGTGTATACTGGATGCAGAATTGCTAACACATGTAGAGAAATGTGTAATTTCACTTTACATTGTGATTTGATTCCCACATCAACAGCCTCCTTCTCTTTCTCCTCTTGTTCTATTTGATGTCATTACAACCATTTTAATGTTGTTCAGTGAGAAATATTGAAGGGAGAATCCGTAGCTGAACATGGAAAGATGGCTTTGTCCACAAGTCCTTTCCCAGATCATAAGAAGTATGTCTTTGGAACATGTATTATACAAATACAAAATTTCATAAATTCCATGTAATGGAGTTTTAGGAATGACAAAACCAGAGAAATATAATGCTGAAGAATATCCACTTATCTAAATTCAGATATTTGAGTAATTATGTAGCAACAAGCAATTCCTTGAAATTTCTATATGAAATAATATGAAGAAGTTTCAAATTGACAAAATGGTACAAAACTTTAGTCTATTTTAAGTAATTTCATTAACTGATTGTGACCAAGTAAATCATAGTTAAGAACATATTATATATTGACTGGTGGTAGTGCACATCTTTAATACTAGTAGTTGGGAGGCAGAAGCATGTGGATCTCTGTGAGGTCAAGGTCAGCCTGGTCTCAAAAGAAAATATGATCTTGAAGACCTTGAAAGAAGTTCCTCCTACTAGATGACCTATTAATTGGACATAGTGTATAAGAGAGCAGGCATCAATACAGTTGGAAATGAGACAGGTGATTGTTCATTTCTGACACCAAGGGAGGCTAGTTTCCCCAAGGACAGAGCTAGTAATTTCAAATGGAAGAAAAATTTAAATGTATTGAGATCTAAGTAACCTCCAGGTCAAGAACTGGGCTGAACTGTTAGCTTATAAACAACTAGGCAATCATTGGGGGTTAAGGGAGAAATGATCAATTCACTGACAAATGACTAGTGAATTTTCAGTACCAGTCCTCAGCAGGCTTTATTCACAAAGACATATGCCATCTGGGACAGCAGGAGTCACTGCCATACACTACTTCCCTGTACACTGAACCTTGAGTCTATGACAGAAACACATTCACGTACTGCTACCATCTGATGTTTCCATCACCTTTTCTCCACATCTCATAATTAAATATACCTAGCACTCCCAAGCAGAATGATTTAGTCTTCAGTGACACCTAAATTCATTTCTCAGAATCCACAAAATATTAATCATTAAACGTAGCATATACCTTTCTGAATTATGTGACATATTTGGCTCCGAACTCATCTTTTTTCTTCCCATATCTGACCAAATGTTTTGCCAGTGAGCTGAAGATACTGTGAAACAGTTTCAGATAAGAAGCACATTCCCTGCACTCTTTGACTTCCGCTGAGATTTGGGGAAGCAATAAGCTGAGGACAGGCATCTGAGAGGCAGGACAGCTGGAACTATCATGTTGGAGGTGCAGGAATAACACTCACAAATACTTGAGAACATTTGCCTTTGACCAGCTGGCTATGAACTTGACCTTATTTCAGATGGTGGCTTTTCCTTTTCACCCGCAGCACAGCTGAGGTTGAGAATAGAACTCATTTAGCTCAGCTTTCAAAAAGAAATTGATTCAAAGCCTACTTCCTTTTGAAGGCCAAATGCAAGGAGGGTTTCTTTTCCTCTGTGTTTAAAGATTTATGAAAAACTAATTACCTGGATTGTTCTTCAATGAGAAAGAATGAATCCTTGGCTTTCTGTTTCTAGTCTGGCTATATTTAATTCAGATGTATGAAGTATCAGATGGAATCTTAGAAGTTAAATGATTTTATGCCATCTGATTGAAATGCAGTTTTTAATAGAAATACATAATATCTTGAATATAATTATTGTATTGAATGGTTTTTACTGGAGTCATTTTAAAACGTTTTACTGAGAAGTAAAATGATATCTTTCTATTGGATACTATAACTATAGATATTGACTGAAAGTGTAAGACTTGAATAAAACATCATTTAGCTCTAAAGAATAACAATTACCTAAATGTATATTTATCCCAGATTAGGTAAAAAAAATCTTAACTAATTATTAAACAAAAATGTACATTACTTACAGAATTAAAGTAATACAACTACCCAGAATCCTCAGTTTGAATGTTGATTAAATTGAGCTGAATGAACAAGACATTGGGAAATCGTGAAAACAACACTGGAAGGGCCAGTTGGTGCAGCTGATATGTCATGGCCAAATAATCCTGAGTGAAATGAAGAATGTTGGTGGTATTCCCACTCCAAAGTTTAAGACATACAATAGTACTATTTTAATAAAAGTAGTTTGAAGTTGGCACAGAACCAGATATGTAGATGAATGGAACAAAATAGAATGCCCAAACACAAGTACAGGTAACTCTAGCCATCTCATGTTTGACAAAGATGCCAAAACATTTGCTTGACAAAGGAGAAAATCTTCAAAATACAGTGTTAGGAAAACTGTATGACCATGTGCTGAAGAATGAGATTAGATCTGTATCTCCCATTCTGCACAGATATTAACTCCAAACGGGCCAATGACCTCAGTGTGAGGCCTGAAACACTGAAAACTGTCAAGAGAAAACATATAACATATACAGTATACTTCAAAATGTACAGGAAAAGACCTTCTGAATATGATCCTATTTGCTAAAAAATTAAGGCCAACAATTGACAAATGGGACCTCAAAAAATTTAAAAGTTGTACAGCTAAGAAAAAAACCACATGAATAAAGAGGAGGTTTTTATAGTGAGGGAGAATCTTTGACAGCGAAACATTTGATATAGGATTAATATTCAGAACCTATAAATAACTCAATAAAAAAGAGTTCAGGAAACCTATGTTTAAATTTAAATATTGATTACAGATACAAAACAATGAGTTCTCAAGAGAAGAAATAAAAACAGCTAAAAAAATCTCAAAAAGCAATTATCATTCTGAGAAATTAAAAAAAAGTATATTAAAACAACTTTGAGGTCTCATCTCACCTCAGTCAGAATGGTTAAGATCAAGACAATACTAGGCAACAAATACTTGCAAAGATATGGGAAAAGGAGTGCCCTCATTTGTTGTTGGTCGGATTCCCAGCTGCTGCAATAGCCATGACAATCACCGTGGAGAATTTCCAAAATACCTAATTCTCTTTATGTGACCCAGCTATACCACTACTTAGCATATGCCCAACGAATTAACATCATACAACACAGATGTGTGCTTGGCCACACTCATTTCAACCCTATCTTTAACACATGACTAGATAATGAAAATATACATATATACAAACAATTGGATATTATTCAGATATAAGGATCATGAAATAGCAACATTTGTAGGGAAATGGATGAATTGACAGAAGTAGAAATTATATTGAGTGAAGTAACTCGGATCCAGAAAGTCAAATACCACTTGCTCTCTCATCTGCAGTTGCTAGTTTCAAATCTTACACTTCAGTACATATTCCAAGTAACTGCAGAAACAAGGAAAGTAAAAAGGTACCAGGGGTGTGTGTAAAGAGGTCTAGAGAAGAGAACAGCATTGTATGTCATGTGAAGGGAGAAATGAAGAAAAGGGAGGGAATGGATGGGGCGAAGAACGTTGTAGTTTGTAATCTATTGTTGTAATAAATACTAAGACCAAAACCAACTTGGGTAGGAACAGGTTTATTTTATTTTACACTTCCGGGCAACAGTTCATCACAGTGAGAAGTCAAGGAAGGAACTCAAGAAGGGCAGGAACATGGAGGAAGGGATTAAAGCAGAGGCCATCGAGGAATCCTACTTACTGGCTAGTTCAGCATGATTTCTCATACTGCCCAAGACTACCTGTCTAGGACTAGCATCATGCCTAGTTGGCTGTGCCTTTCTTTACCCATTTGTAATCCAGAAAATGTTCCATATTTGACGGATAGAGATACTTTCTCAGTTGCATTTTCTTTTCCAGATAACTCTAGCTTGTGTAAAGTTGACAAAAAATACCAAATAAATGAACAAACAAACAAAAACAGAAAAGAACAGCTGAGTAGAACTTGAAAGAAGGACAATACAGAAGGAAAAGGAGGGATATTGGATAACTAACACAAGGGATATAGGCAAAAAATACAGTTTAATAGCTTCTTGCTGTTTGCTAGCAGCATGCCACAGTACCTTTAAGAGAGGTTTTCCTGACTCAGCAGCAGCAACAGAAAAAAAAAAAAGCCAAGCTATTTTGAAATGCAGGCTTTCTGGGACGTGCTGCCAGTGTGACCTCTGGCTCTTTCAGTGAGACCAAATATTTGGATGGGGTTCATGAGCAGCATGCTGCAGCTTGCTTGTTAGCAACTTGGACCAGCTGTGTGTCTGAAAGTAGGGCAGTGTGCAGCTGAGATGCTCAAGTGGCTCTGCCATGCTGGACTGGGTGGGGCAAGCATGAAGTAACATATTTGACCTAATAATGCCGCAGCTTAAATTTTAAGAAGGGCTTAGTATTTCTTAAAAAAGTGTTCCTGGACAGTAAAGAATTGCAGATATGCAATAAAGACAAATTCAGATGAATCATAGTGTTGGATAAATATAAGCTTGGAAGAGAGAAGAAAAAAGTATAGTGAGTCATAAAATAAAGTTAATGCTTTAAAAAAGGGTAAAGTCTTTAAAGAGAGAGAGTACAGACATAGATTAAAAGGAGTAAACAAAGAATAAGTCATATGAAGATGGAAAATTTACAGAGAGTCTGGATTATGTATATTAATGTGTTTTCTTTAAATTTTTTATGGTGGGCTGGAGAGATGCCTCAGTGGTTAAGAGCACTGACTGCTCTTCCAGAGGTCCTGAGTTCAATTCCCAGCAACCACATGGTGGCTCACAACCATCTGTAATGAGATCTGGCACCCTCTTCTGATGTGTGGGCATACATGGAGGCAGAATGTTGTATACTTAATAAATAAATCTTTTTTAAAAAAAATTATGTATAGAACCTTCATCTGGTGATGGATGTAGATAGATAGAGAGAGACCCACACTGGAGCACTGGACTGAGCTCCCAAGGTCCCAATGAGGAGCAGAAGGAGGGAGAACATGAGCAAGGATGTCAGGACCACGAGGGGTGCACCCACCCACTGAGACAGTGGGGCTGATCTATTGGGAGCTCACCAAGGCCAGCTGGACTGTGACTGAGAAAGCATGGGATAAAACCGGACTCTCTGATCATGGTGAACAATGATGGCTGATGAGAAGCCAAGGACAATGGCACGGGGTTTTGATCCTACTTCATGTTCTGGCTTTGTGGGAGCCTAGCCAGTTTGGATGTTCACCTTCCTAGACATGGACGGAGGGGGGAGGACCTTGGGCTTTCCACAGGGCAGGGAACCCTAACTGCTCTTTGGACTGAAGAGGGAGGGGGAGAAG
>NW_026067975.1:4727762-4740381 GCF_014885135.2 Alexandromys fortis | reverse complement strand
TATATATGAATAGGACAGCAGTTACAATCTGAAAAACATGCAAGAAAGAATCCTGTGCAGAGACCAGGAGATATGACCACAAATTATTTTAAGAACAGATTTAATCAGACTCTGGTTTTTATAAGATGTATGAGGTTCATTTTCACAGTTGTATAAACCCATGTGATACTTTATTTAATGTCATGAATCAACTCCCAATCAACATTCTAGCAAATTCTATCAGTGAGCACTGATGAGTGCCACCTTTTCCTCACACAGATCAGCTCACTGCTCCCTGAGAAAAAGAGAGGAAAGTCTGAGGCTCTAATGGCATTAGCTGCATTATATGCACTTCTCTCAGAACCATGTTGCAAAAGTACCTATTGATACCTTGCCCAGGTTTTTCATCCCTAGTTTTCTCACATTCCTGATTACCATGTTGTTATATGGGCAGAAACACTACACAATATCAAACAAAATCAATATTAACAGCTGAAGATTTATGCATAGGCTTCAGATAGCTTGGTATGAGAAAAGGGTATCAAATTACCAGCACAGTCCTACTGAGTCATGTTTCAATAAACCATTATTAGTAACCATATCTAGATGGAAAAATCAGTGTACATTTGACCAAATTAGACTATCGACAAAAACACAGGGAATTTAAGGAATAATATCTCGCAAAAATACAGTTAGACAGGAAAGCTTTTCCAGGAAACCAAGCAATTTCAAGTTATTGAATAAATGCCACAGTGTTGAATATTATATTGATACATAGGAAACATTCTATCATGTTTACTGCTATTTTAGTTGTCAATAAATTTAGAGGCATAAATATTTTTATGCAGCTTTTCTCTTTCTAGAAATTTGTTTGGGACTTTACAAAGTATGGTGTTTTCATTGTGGCTGTAGACATAGAGCATAAAATATCAACAAGGAACATGTTCAAATACAGACAATTAATAATATGGTTAATTATACTATGCATACTTTTAAAGGTAAGGAAAAGGGCTGGAGGGATGGTTCAGTGGTTAAGAGCTCTTACTGACCCTGCAAAAGACCTGAGTTCAATTCCCAGCATCTACATGGCAGATCAAAATCGTCTTTAACTTCAGTTCCAAGATGTCCAATGCCTCTTCTGACTTCCATGGGCTCATGGACACATGTGATACTTATTCATGTATTCAGAGACACTACATATTAAGTAAATAAATATTTTAAAAGGTTACATAAAAAATTTTATCACTGGTTCAACAAACAACTTTAAAGTGTTCCTACATTACTTAGTTTAAAATATGTGGATTACAAGATATAAAATATATATCTGGTGGCTGGAAATATACATCTGATTATTTTCTGGCATGTGTTACTCTGATACACATGCAGAAATATGCTTCGAGGAAGCAGTAATATTAATCTAAAGACTTCATTACTGCAGTCTATTTTTCATATACCAGAAAGCACTATGAAAGCCATTAAGGGAAGCAGTCAATAATCCTGTAATGCCTATGAACTTTAACACTGACCCGTGTGGCAAGATATCCCTAAAGATGCTATAATGGCCTTAATAATGAAATTTGGCAGTAACCAAAAGCTGTCTAATTGGATTTATAGCCTACTCAAAAGGAGGGAAATTATGCCTGATGCTGGAAAGTTAAGCAGCTCCTCTTATCTAATGAAGTCATGGATCACAAACAGAAGCTAATTCCCCTGCTTTTCTAGAATTCCGTAATTCCCAATTATATTCTAAAACTTATTTCTATGCTCATAGATAGTGTATCTATCTTCTCATAGAAGAGACTCTCTATAAGGTAAATAGAAACTATAACCTAAACCACAACTGCGCTTATTGAAGAAATTAATGAATCATGGGGTTAAAGCCACAAGAAAATTTCTGCACCTAAGGTTCAGGGGCCATTGAGGAAGAGAGGGAGGAAAGATTACAAGAACCACACAATTTTCTGTGAGATCATGTATCTTAGAAGTTACGGGGGAACCAAACACATGTTACCACAAAAATATACCTGCCTAAACAAGACTTAAACAAAGACATTATCAACAGAAGTGCTGGAGAAAATAAAGGGATTCTCACTGGGTCACATCTGGACAAAGAACTACTGGTGACTAATGACTATGCAGAGAGCCACTACCAAGTATAGACCCTAACTCATTATTTAATAAAAAAGATGTCTCAGGAAACATCACCAAAATGGGAGGGGGAAGGTTCTTTGTGAGTCAGAATACCAGGGAGGGCTTTGAAATAGTTTGCATTAGAACCAGCAGCATAAACAAGACCTGAACAATATCAATATCAATGGACATGTAAATATGAAAGGGGTAAAATTTAATAGGTTCCACCCCTAGACAAAGAACTATATGCAACTATTGACTAAGTTAGTCAGGCGGCCCAGAACAAGCGACCCCCATGCAACATCTCTCGAAGATGAGTTCCCTTATTGGTGGTCAAATGCAGAGTAGTCAATTTTGATACCATATACACTCAAACAACAATAACAACTCAGTAAGACATGTAAGTATATAGTGTATGTATGTAGATATGTATACATATACACATATGTATATGTAGGTGTATATGTGTCTACACATGTGTTTATATATGTGTGCAAATGTGTGCATAACAAATATAATCATAGAAAAGAGACTGCCAACTTGAGAGCCATGGGTATTGGAAGGATACAAGAGAGGGTAACT
Source organism: Alexandromys fortis (assembly GCF_014885135.2). Lineage (NCBI taxonomy): Eukaryota > Metazoa > Chordata > Mammalia > Rodentia > Cricetidae > Alexandromys > Alexandromys fortis. Next base: position 4,737,690 of record NW_026067975.1, on the reverse strand, counting down.
GGGAGATTCTAGAGGAATAAATGGAGAATGAAACAATGTAATTTGGTTTCAATTAAAATTTATTTTTAAAAAGCAAGAATAATTGAGCCTCAGAAAACAACAGGTTACACAACTGTGGCTGTAGCACAGTTGACCTATACAAGACTGAACCTTCAGTATTCCATCAGGGATGGCTCCTGAGATCTGTACCTCCTGGCAGAGATATTTGCAGTTAATGGCTGCCAGAGGAGGAGGAGGTATCATTTTCTTCAGTGGGGTAGCCACTGGTCAGTTGCTCAGGCTCCAGTAATTCACTACATTCCTAGAAGTAAGCCTAATCAAACACACTTAATCACTGAGACATACACATACATGAAAATGGGAGCGGGAGGGTGACAGGGTAAATATTATCATACAATATTGGAAATCTGCATGTGATTTTCAAAAAACCACAAAACACTGGGATTATATATGACTTACTCCAACTCTGCAGTTCAAATGTGGAGAGGTGTGCCAGCACAGAATTTTCTAAATTATTTACTCTTGTTTACTTATTTACTCTTGTTTATTTACTCTTGTTTATTTATTGTTGTTACTTATTTACTCTTGTTGTTGCAAATCTGTCCTTTGCTTTACCTGCAGAGGTTTGGGGATTATATTTTAATACATTTGTGATGCTTTTTGTATAGTTCTGGGGAAAGTTTGGGGTAATAAGAAAAAAAATCAAACAAACAAAAATCTGCTCACAGAGTCCTTTGCTTCCCCTTGGAATCCTGCTTGAAAACCCAAGAGAACAATAGAGCCATAGAGCCCCATGAGATGAGGAGACCATTAGGCCTCTGCAGTGGGAGGTCAATCAATCACCTTTGGCCTTTCTTGTTTTACTGACCTTGCTGAAGCTGTCATGCAACTCTGGACCTTATCCATCAGCTCAGCAGTCAAGAGTTGCATTTCAACTCCACTCCTTACTAATCTCTGGGTTAATTAGTACTACAAGACATTTTTTATTTTTTTTTTGAAAATGAGGATGACAATGAATATTTTTAATGAACACCACAATTGCCTCTGTAGTTAATCTAGAGCTTAAAATGCCTCCTACCACAGTTTCTGAAAAGTGTCTAGAATTCCAGTTATTAAACTTCCTTAAATTCTATTGGTCATTTAAATGATCAATACTAACACTATACATATTAATTAAAGAAATTTATAAAACAATATTTGTGTAGAAAAGAAATTAAAATTATGTGCTTTTGAACAATTTACTTTATCACAATATTTAAATATACTCCATTTAAGACTTTCGATAGATGTTCAGAATGGATTATTTGTAAAGAAAAATGATGGAAATAAAAAAATAAAAAGCGCTGTAATTTTCAGTTGTTAAATGCTTGCTACTCCTATAGATTAATAATAAAATAATAATTATTTGTTAAGTAAATGAGTAAAAAAATAATGGAAAGGAAATATACTAACATTCCTATGGAAGAAAAGTAGGTAATATGATTTCAGAAGCACTTCTCAGACCTTAGACTCAGAAATTTTAAAATATGTTTTTTTTTATTTTATCAAAGAGGGGAAGCAGAAATTGAAATTTATTATAAGAAACACATTGATGACTTATCAATGAATTTTTTTTGTCCCCATTGCCCAGACCAAGAGAGACAGCATCACAAAATGTTCCTGCAGCCTTTTTATCAATGTTTTCATCACAACGCAGTCTCTACTTTCAACCTAAATCACCACTGTGGTATCTGTGATCTCCAAAGACACATCAGATGCTCAGAATTTGCAAAGGATGAATACAAATTTCAGGTTTAGCTTTTCCTAGCACTCAGTTCTGCACTTCCATCTGACATCTTCCTTATGCTCAATAATTAGTGTTACATGTCTAGTTGTGTAACAGAATATGCATAATATATTCTGCAGGTATATCATATCTGCAAGTGGAGCTTTGTTAACTGCATGGGTCTCATTTCAGTGAATATTACTGAACATCTTTTAATTCTGCACTGTTTAGATTCAGTTGATAAAATAATAAAGGGAAAAAGGTAGGGTATTTTCCCACGATCTTGCATCATTTTACCAGGACACTATATATAGAAAAATTAAATTCAGTTATGTACTAGATTCCCAAGTAAGTAAACATGCTTGGGAAGTCATAATAACAAGAGGCAGGATGGGAAAAGACTTTTTCATTTTTCCCTGGGATGGGAGAAGAGCAGATGGTCAGCTGAGCAATGAGCAAGATTAGGAACTGTAGGAGGCATTTGAGGAATACATTCTAACTTGGCTTGCAAAGCTATAAACATGGAGATGTGTCTGGATTTAATTAGGTTATCAAATAGTCAATTTGATATGATATTTAGCTATAGAAGATCATTCTTACCGCTAGCTATAGAAAGGTTACAAAAGAATGTTAGTGGCAGGAATAAGAAGAATTATAATAATCTAGACATGATGTTCAGTGGCTGGATTCAGAAGAATCTGGAGTAAATGTTTAATATTGAATATGTAGACAAGTAACTATCTTATGCATTGTTAGGAATTAAAGATGTTTTAGAGGCTTTGGACATGCACAGATGTGATAACTTTGTGAGCAATGCTTTCATTTATGAAAATATAATACACAATCCATGAGAATCTTTGTAACAGCTAACAGCATTGAATTTTAAATTATTTGCTTTTATCAAATTACACAACTCATTGACATTCTCTTATTAACACCATCTATCATACTGGTACTGATACTGTTTTTCTTAATTTTCTTTGATTTTACAAACTTTAGGTACTGCCCATCCTTCCATGTAAGCATTACTGTATGAGTGAGCAAGTGAGTAGTCATCTACGTATATGATAAAAACAGAAAGAGGGAGAAAGAAAGAGAGATACAAGATGGCCATGCTTTGCAGAAAGAATCTAGCTAGCTTAGTGACATCAAAATGACTTCAGAGGTTGGGTTTGTTTGTGGCTATTTAGACATAGCCTTATTAGATACAAGTATGTCTTTGATATAAAGTATGGTTAAGTTCCATTTCAAAAGGAAAATTTAGCTTTACCATGGCATAATGATCAACGTTGGAGGTCTAATTCCATTTTTAAGAATAATAGTGGTGCTGTAGGTACTCCTACAGCCAATAGCCTTTAAGTTAACTGCCCACTGGGGTGTGGCCTCTTATACTATTTATGCCTATGTAAAGCATGTGTGCGCCCTCTTTTCTGCCTGCAGGATTCAGATGCTGTTCTCCATTCCAGCAGAGGATACTGGTTTGTGATTCTACCCCTAAATAAATAACCATCTATTATTCTCACTTCTGAGCTAGTGCAGGATTTCTTTTAAGTGTCCATCTTCACAGTGGTGCTTTAGAATGTAAACTGTAGGTTGATGAGTTCTATTTATAGAAAAATTATAAAGTCAGATTGGGGAAGAATTTCAAGATTATTTTAAAGTTTCTCAAAATGTTGCCATTTCCAAAAGCAAAGTCGGGAGAGAGATTGAGAGCATCAGCTTTTGGAGTAATCAAATCCTGAGGAATGATTGAAAAGGATGTAAAAGTAAAGGAGCCGGTAAACGTTAGTGAACAAGATTAACTTCAGTAATCTTCAGGACTGATTCCAATAGAAAGATTTGCCGGAAAGGAATTGAAACAAAGGCTTCTCAGGAAGATGTATAGTAAACAGTTGAACTTGGTGTTAACACACACAGAATCTCAGGTCAGTTGTGAACAGGTCTTGCACTACAACTCTTTACAAATGAGGAGATAAACTAATGTCCTTCACATAAAGCAAGATGTCGGATCATTTTGCTGTAAGAAGGCAACTACTGCCTGGCATGCTCTTAACATTACTCTGTCTTTGCTTTCCTAAGGCATCAAAACTCTTGTTCCACTTGATGAGCTAATGAAAAGTCCTAGTTTCAGAATAGACGTGTATTTGCCACAAGCCCAGCAACAAAACAATTAAACAGGCAAACAACAAAACATTACAAAGCCAGAAAACTTTGATCATTAAAAAATAAAGTTCAGCATGAATATTTGCTCTTACTGGCTTCCTCATTCTGATTTCATTCTTTCTGGAGACTGGGTTAAAAACCGAATTGCCCCATTTGTTTTGTCCACTAGTGCCTACAATAATCTCTTCCCCATGACAATGAAGGTAATACCCATGTCTTTCCTAAATCATATGTTCAAACTGGTACATTAGGACGCTGACTGCATCATGCGATGGGTTCCTCATTAAAGGGATTGATTGGTGTTCTTGTCCATCAACCTTGAAATCAGAGCTGAAGGGGCTGAGGGAGAATTTGGTTTAGGGCTACTCAGGTAGATGACAAAAGCAGCTATACACAGCAATGTGTTATTTTTCACTGTTCTTGACGAGAGATTTGGTTACCTGTTCATAATGCGACAGCATACAACAGAAGGGCAATTCAATACTCTATGTGGCAGAAGACAATGACCATAGTGTCACACTTCAGGAAAAAAAAAGTGAAAAATATACATAATTTGAAGAACCATTTCTTGACGCAAATGTAAAAGGTTAATTGTCTAAATATGGAAGAGATGATGTAGTTTAACATATAAATGTGGAGCATTTAAATGAGCTCCCACTAAAATGCTAATATATATATATATATATATATATATATATATATATATATATAATTTTTAAAATTTATGGTGCTTGTAGTGATAATGCCCCAGTCGCCCACCGAAAGTCATACAATATCTAAAGAAAACCTATCACCAAGCATGAAGAACCTTCCTCCTTCAGAGTTGTCAGTCAGGGAAGTCTATGAGAGTCCAAAAACAATAATGACTATTGTTTTGTCTTTGGTTAACATACAGAAGTTGAAGATAAGTCTGTTTTGCTGAACACTCCATGGCACATAGGACCAACAGGAACCAAGGTAATTCTGACTCCAGTACTTTTTGGTGCAGGAAGTTCCTATATAAGCTGTCAAGAAATGAAATCATTAAATATGTCTACCCATATGAGGCCTATGAATCACAACAATGACAAGCATGTCAAAATATGTAATGGTGTAATATTGGTTTTCTTATCTTGACAACTACCTTTGGAATTAAGTCTGGCTTACCAAGAGCAAAATCATACCTGGTACTGTAAACCTACCCAGTCATACATTGATCATAAAATGATAGACCCCAGAAAAAAACCAACTACTGTGACTTTCCTAAACCATTGTATTTCCTAATTGGATTCTATAGACTTATGTTCATACCATTAGATATGCAATGGTGCTCACCTTTTACTAAAAATACTTCTTTATGCATCAGACACAGAACATTATAGAAACCTCCAATTTGTCCAAATATAAAGAAGAGTAACTGTGGGGTGCCCAGCACTAATTGGTATATCCACAACACAACCAGAAGATTTAAAGAACATTGTGGGAGAAGAAATGGAAAGATTGTAAGAGACAGAGAACCATGTCTGATGTAAAAAAAAATGGCTTCTATACATGACAGGAAAGCTACACCCTCATCAGTATGGATCCCTATATTAGACCTGAGCAATGACAATGCTTATGTTTTGTCAACTTGCATGGGAGAAACCTAATATGGTCCCACCTCTACATGAAGAGTCACAGGCAATTATCAAGAGCTGAGATAGGGAGTGGTGTAGAATGTTATTTTAACTGTGCAAACATGTGTTACTTTTGTTTATGCTACATTTGTTTAGCAATGAAAGGATGTTTGTTTAGTTATGTAAAGAAGTGTTGCAGCTATTTTTGTCTTGTCTGTTTAGGGCACCTGATTGGTCTAAAAAAAAAAAAAAAACCTAAACAGCCAATCGCTAGGCAGAAGCAGGATACACAGAACTGGCAGTCAGGAAAAAAAAAAGGGGGAGAGAAATCTAGGCTCAAGAGAGAAAAAAAGAAAGAAAGAAGAAGAGAGAGAAGAAGGAGGAAAGAATGGGGTACATGCCTGGGACAAGAAGCTAGGCAGACACAGAGAAGCCAGACAAAGAGAAGCAGTGAAAGTAAGATATACAGAAGTAAGAAAAGTAATAAGCCCCGAGGCAAAAGGTTGTTAGAGTGAAACAGGTTAATATAAGTTTAAAGAGCTAGCCAGAAATGTGGTTAAGCTAGACCGAGCTTTCAAAACTAATACTAAGTCTCTGTGTCATGATTTGGGAGCTGGTTGGTAGCTAAAAAGAAAAGACCTGGTACAAGGGAGAATTTGTATTCTTCAAGGATGACCTCCCTAAATGGTTATCCAATACTAAAAAGTCAGACCCAAAAGCATATACATGCTAGCAATGGACTCAGTGGGTTACTTTGTTTATTTATTTGTATATACACACATGTAACAAAAATAATTAAGGAAAAGGGGCCATGAGTTTGAGACATGGTTATTTGTATTGTCATTCTTTGTTGTATTTTAATATTGAAATGTTGAAAACAATTTGTCATTTAATTTTCTCTTTATAACAACATTCCAATTCAGTCTCTTCCCAAGAGATAACCATACGCAAATTGGATACATACCTTATCAGAAAATTTTAATATGTCTATGGTAACTTATGACTCTTGTTTAAATTGTAAAGTCCATATCTTCACTCCTATCAGAAGAGTTCAGAAAGCCAATGTCACATATTTAATATGAAAGACTATGGAATTTGCTCCACATGTATTTAGAGGTGAATCTGTTACTATACAACATTTCACCCTATGGATTTAGATTTCCCCATCTCAAAGAGAGATTTTTTTTATTTGAAAATTTGAAGGAGTTACTTCTTCTATTCTTTTCATTTAAAATATTCCCTTTTTAAATAACATTTGCTCTGCACTATCTTATTTTTAAAAATGTTTTTGTTGTATTACCTGGGCCTTCTATGTCAACTTATCAAATCAGCCCTAAGCTCTTTCTCATACAGTACATCTGTGCCTTTATCAAGGGTCACAGTATTCTTCCCTTCTTAACTCTTGCCCTGTAGGTAGTCATAGTTCAGAAATCAGACTGTCCAGTGTACCACATCTTCTGTCAATACTAGGTTAATTCTCACACTAAACCTTGTTGTACATACTCTAAATGTGATTTTAATACTCTGAATCTATTTGAAAAAGATAACCAAAGACAAAACTCAGTTAAGACCATCATGTTCCATTTTGTGAGCCATATATTATGTTCTGGTTTTAAATACACTTCAACAGTGACCATATGGTAATTCTAGATGGAACATGCGGTTTTTAACAATGTTCAGAAAAAATGTATGTTAAAGAAAAGAGTCATGAAATAAAAAAGAATAAATGCAACAGAGAGTAGAATGAATATATGTCTGTACTTAGAATATATGTCTGTACTTATTCTAGCGGTGATTCTGATTACATGCTCTGATAGACCCTAAAGGACAAGGCAATGCAATGGGATTTCAATTCAATTTAACACCATGGATGTGATAGAAGTCAAGGTACTCTTACTTTTAAATGCCTTTAAGCAGAAACTTTGCACATGTATTTATCGGCGGCATAAAAGTGCGTCTATAAAGAAGGATTTTGTGCACACTTTATTATTATTGCTTATTATTATTATTTTTATTATTAAAAGTTCCAAGTAAAACCAGGAATATTAAGAAAGTGGATGTGAACAAAACGTCAGACGAACAGACACTGAACAACATACCATAATAAAGTAACGGCGTTGTGAAGATCATCACCATCATCATTGGGAGACCAAATGTCTTGTCTCACGTTCTGCTAGTGAGTGAGAGCAGACATGGTCACTATTTTCAAATCCCTTAAGGTAGAGAAACAACAGTCATACAACTTTATAAGAAAGAAAGAAAACAAATAAAAACTAGGTAAAGGAGACAGCTGTGAAGCGCGAACATACTGTTTCTGCTTCTGTTTAACTAAAGCACCTTCAAAGACACGATCATATGAGTAAATGTATTCTATCCAGCTCCAACTTACTGGATCATATATTTATAACAGGTCCTCTGTTTCAATGTAGACATGTCGTTATAAACTTCCCCACCAACACACCCAGTAGCAAGCATTATGTTCTGTGAGGATCTGTTAACACAGTCGAATTGGTAATTATCACCAGAAATCTTGAGGGCAAGAGAGCAGCCAGGCCAAAGAAAAAATGGCACAAAGGTGGCTGAAAGCTAGGAGGATGTGCAGTGAATACAAGGTGTTGTTCCTTTTGGAAACTACAGCTCCCAGACTCCTCCTGGATTACGGATACCTGCGCGGGCGTGCACAGGTGCAGGTCATTTCTCCCAGATAACCTTGCCTTGCGCTTCCCGTTAAAAAGCGAGCTTCCACGAGGTCTTACTCTCTCTCTTGCCCTTTTACCCTTGTGTGTTTCGCACACCCATCCCTTATCGTGTCCCCCTCCCCCCATTAAAGTGCACCCACGTGGGAGGCGCGTGTCTTGTCTCCTTTTGCGTGTGTCTCGTCTAACCTGTGTTCGTCTACACACACACCCGCTTTTAAAAGAATAATACAAGGAGCACAGGCTTTTCCCCAAGAACGAGGAGAAAGTACTAAGGTAACTGTAAAGAATTTGGTGGTGGGTGCAAAACTNTAGGAGGAGGGGGAGGGAAATGGGAGGCTGGGAGGAGGCGGAAACTTTTTTTTTTCACTTTCTCAATAAAAGAAATTATGGTGAAAGAGCTAAGTATAGAGAGACATTTCATTGTATGGACTGCTAAGTTAAACCAACATAAAGGTATCTTGATTCCAAAATTTGAGTCTAAGGAACTGTTGCTTTGGAACAGAGGTTCTTTTGATTTCACAGAAGATGAGAACGTGTAGGTTGCTTCCAGACCTATATGGTTTGATGGAACAAGACCCCCTGAAAGGTTGCCTTGAACACCCCTACATAGAAAAATACTTCACCCAAAAAATATCAGGAAGCAGTATGGACGCAACTATGACCATATCCCCAAACATTGTTTATAATTGTTCACATTTAAAAGGGGATATGCTATAGAGATAAATACTTTGCATTGGTATGGATCTTGGTTTATTAATACAAATTTAAGGTGAATTTTGTTATATGTATATGTATTTCTGATCTTGATTAAGGTAATTTGTTTGTATAGCTTATTTAAAAATGTAATGTATAATTTAAAATAGAGGTTAATAGATAATCATCTGTAATATTCAAGTTTGTAGTCATGTTAGTTAGATTCTCTAGATGGAAAGATATGTATTTCAGCTGAATAGGGATTTTTCAAATCTTTGAAAGTTTACAGAATATGGCATTTTAAATGTTTTAAGAACTTAGGACTTTTCATGACAATGAGACACATCTGTTCCTGGCAGCACAATTATTTCAAGAGGAAGATGGGCATCAAAGAGGCTCCTTATGGAGTTTGCTAGCCATTTGGGCAAGAAACTATTCTTGTTTGGACTGCTTAACTGGATATGCAGGACCCACAGAGAAATGACTGCTGAATTTTCCTGAAGGTGAGATTGTCCTGTGGGGTTCCTGCTTCATGAAAGAGTCTGCCAGACATTATGCAGGACACAGAAGAAAATGACTGACAAACTGTCAATATAGTTAGAACTGTCATTGAAATTTCCTGCTTCATAAAAACGTCTGCTGGATACTATTGGCTTGTAGGCCAAAGATGGATGTCCCAATGTTACAGAAGAATTTTGGATGACTTTACAGGCAGCGAGATGTCTCTTTCAATTCTTTTTTTTTAATTTTTATTTATTTATTAAAGATTTCTGACTCTTCCCTGCCACTGCCTCCCATTTCCCTCCCCCTCCCCCAACCAAGTCCCCCTCCCTTGTTAGCCCAAAGAGCAATCAAGTTTCCCTGCCCTGTGGGAAGTCCAAGGAACACCCACCTCCATCCAGGTCTAGTAAGGTGAGCATCCAAACTGCCTAGGCTCCCACAAAGCCAGTTCGTGCAGTAGGATCAAAAACCCATTGCCATTGTTCTTGAGTTCTCAGTAGTCCTCATTGTCC
>NW_026067975.1:4684053-4716532 GCF_014885135.2 Alexandromys fortis | reverse complement strand
TGCTCCAGCAGAGCTGTCGGGTCTCTCCGGAAGCAGAGCAGAGTCTGACCTCACTTCCTCTTCCGCCCAGAATTCTATTCTGTTTACTCCTCCCATCTATGTTCCAAGCCATGAGGCCAAGCAGCTGGTTTATTATAACTTAACCAATGAAATCAACAGATTGATATGACACTCCCACCTCACATGTTTAATTATCAGACAGATATTTTGAATAATGAAACATTTTTAAAATGCAATGGACTATTTCCTAGTAAATGAAGATGACCATCACCATCACAGACAGAAGGGATGGCACCTGTGGGGACCTGCAATAGCCTTTACTCTGAGACTCCTCTCTGCTCATAAAGATTTCTGAGTCATGAACAATGTCCTGCACCATCCCCCTTTTATTCAGATTATGTCAGTTTTACTGAGTATCCCAAAGCCTGGTTGCTTTATGGTTTTTATTTTCATGGCAATGTTTCATTAGACTATAAACATGTGTGGGCAAAGTGGAGAGATATTGGGATCTGCCTCTTTGTGCTTACGAATGTTTACCATTAAGATGCTACAAAGCATCTTCAACAGTTCGTGCAATAGTCAGAACTACTCATAGAAAGCCCATTGCCTCTCTGTACTCTCTTCCCTCCACTATACTGCCCAGTTTTAGAAGGTCAAGCTGGGGCCTCACAATACTCCATCTAAAAATATGCTCACTCACATACTAAGCAAACAGTTTTGGAAAATCTAGCACCTGCCAGGCACAGTCAAAATTAGGAAGAGAAGCAAGTCCCGTGTTCTATTGCTTTAGCTTTTCAGTGTCTTTTAAAATCTTGCTGCTTCTTACCTTTCAGCTTTAGACATGCTCTTCCTTTGAGTGCAAAATGTCACCAACATTTATAAGGCCAGCTGCTGCTTCCAGAATTGCTTCTTCTTCTGCACAAGAGAGCAACAATGAATAAGGTTATCTCATCTAAACTATTCCGTGCACACCGAGGTCATAAAAGTCATGGAACTTTTAATAGATTTTAAATATTCATACTGTATAGGGATTTTTAAAGTTCTCTGTAGAGCGAACATCAGCAGCATAGTGACATTTATAAGTATCTAGAGGCTGAATCTACACTTTAAAAAAACTTAAAGTTTTGTTTTTTTTCATTAATATTGAAGTACCCAGAGTATGTCAAATTGCACTTAAATACTTAATGTTAGACTATGAAAATTAGTTGGTTCCTTGTACTTTATGATTTCTAGAACATAAATCTCTCAAAACACAAACATATGTATGGAGTTATGATGTCTTAATTTGGTCTCTTTTATAAAAATTGAACCGATGTTATTGGACCAAGTTCCAATTCTAGTCCTCGTTAAGCATGAATATTGTGGGGCTATGCCAAAATGGAAACAATCAGAGGACCTACAGATGCTGCTACAGCAGAGTCATTTCCACCATGTAGTTTGGCAGAGACTTGAGGCAGGTCAAGTACGAGGGAAGCTTCATGATGGAAAAGGGAGAATGTTTCTGGTGTGATGAACTTGGAAGTCATGGAAGGAGAAAGCTACAATTAAATGAACTAGGAAAAAAAGACATCTATTTGGTTGGTTGATGGAGCAACCTTTCTATCTCTGGACCTTAATTCAAATCTCACAAGCAAAATAGTAAAGCTCCCACTGGCCATATATGGACTGTGAAACCAATTTGAGATTAATAGAAATGGGATAAATTAAAATAAGAGTTAGCCAATAATAGGTTAAAACTAATGGGCCAAGCAGAGATTTAATTAAAACAATTTTTGTGTGATTATTTTGTGTCTAAGCTAGCCAGGCGACCGGGAACCAACAAGCAACCTCCCTTGCAATAAACTTGACTTTCCCTCCCCTAATAGCAGTCAGCTGCCCATATCTCCTCAGTTAGGGGTGGAGCCTTGGGAACTGGTCTTGTATAGCTAACCAGAGGCGCTATGAGTTCATATACACAACAGCATGTCATGCCCAGAGACAGCACTTCATAACAACCCCAAGTTGATAAATCCCTCAGATTCTTCAGCTTCTCACAATTAATATTTGTATCTAAGAAATCATTTGATTTGATTCAAACAAGTGCTTTCTTCCCTCAGATTTAGGAAAATAGCAGATTAGAAGAGTAACATGCAAAAAAGTTAAAGTGACCTTAGAAAAATCATAAATTAGTGAAGATTGCTTTTAATAACTGAAAAGAAAAGGAGTACTTAAAAGACAGGCAGGATTAATAAAGTAAGGCTTTTGGTTACGTTTATAAGAGTATAGTGATAAACCACTTCTCCAGGTGCCAGATCTAAATGGGGCTAATCATCGAACCTGAGAAGGAAAAAAAAAAAGATTCACAGAAAATTCTCAGATTTAATTTATGTTTAATACTTATACTCCATATTTTTTCAAATCTCAGGGAAAAAAATAGGTAATTGGAGCCTAGACTGCAAACAACGGGATGATGACTGTCAGCACACCTGGCAGAACTAAATGATTTACTAACAAGCTGCCAATGTTTTTATCTCAATGAAAATAGAGCTAACTAGAAAAAGAATCATATGCTTTAAAGGCATATGAATAACTCCTCGTGAATTGGGAAATGTGTTCTCATTTTCAACATGTATTTAATGGTAAAAGGCATCTTCTAAATACACACACAGTGTCACACAGTGTGACTCAGAGACAGTGAAAGAGTGTTGTGCAGAGACCCATCATCACACTGTCCTTGCTCCTTCTGGAACACTGGTTAACATATTTCTAAGAGGATCTTTTATATGCCTAAAATTTTAATCTATAAAACTTTAAAATGAACTTCTTTCCCTTAATCTGTTCAGTGATAACATGAGGCACAGCATAGCTTATTTTGAAGAAAGTCACAAGTTTCAGGTGAGACTATACCACCTCAGGGTTTTCCAATGCCAAGAAACCGGAGAGTCCAAGACAGTTCTAGATCTACCAGAGGACAGTATTTCTCTCTTCAAAGGTGAAGCCATTACACTTTAAACTTCAAGAAATGCTTCTTTTAAAAAAATAAAAGCTAGGGGAATGAAGAATTAATACATTACCTTAAAAGAAGCCAATGAGTACCACTTTGCCTACTGTAATGTAGAGAGTGAAATAATTATTTTAACGCTTTCCTGAAGAATTAGCGACAACTCCAGACACCTATATCTTACTGCAAGAATGAAGAGCAATGACATTTCCTACAGGAAGGTTTTCAGCTGTGTTTGCACCCAATGCAGATTTGTGGATCTATGCAGAAGATATGGATGGCACACTCAAATTATATTCATATCCATAAGCAAATTCATGTTTACAAATGGGGCAGCTATGACATTTCTGGCACGGTTTAGATAGACTTTAGAATGGAAAAAAATAGAAAGAAAGACAAAGAAGTTAATTGTACCCTGATGTTCTCAGAAGAAAATTACAGTGGCTGACCCCAAAATAACAGATTTGCTTATTCCTGTGTGAACACTCTCAATATGAATCAAGGCATCACCCTGATCCCTAATTAGATGAAGCTCTTTCGGCACACTCAGAATTCTATGTTTCCTCCTTATCATGTTACTCTTGGGGTATGTTTTAGTCTTTGGAGTGGCAGACGCAGAGCCCTCGCTATAACAGAATGGTCCAGATTGAGCCAGATGAACGAAAATTTACCTCACAGAATCTGAAAGCCTTTTGAATGCTGCAATGCTTTCTCATTCGTAACACTTGAGCAACTTGGTGACTGACAAAGTTACTCCTGAGTAAATAGCTGACCCTGACCACTCACTCCATTTATAGACACTGCCAGACAAAGTTTTACATGAAACGGAGCAGGTTTTGATTTGAAACACTAAGAGGAAACAACATTTTACGATAAATGCTATTTGAAAACATAGTCCCACCCGAGGAAAAGAGACCCTAAATTCAAAGCAAAGAGTTTTTAAAAAGAGAATGGGAAAGAAATATCAGCTTAATTTTCTGCTGTAGTGTTCAGGATCACCCCAAGGAAACTAACAAGAGAAAGTTCTAGAAGCTAACAAGGATTGAGAGAAAGACCTTGACATGCGGTCAATCAACAAAGATAACCCAGAAGAAAGTTTACTACTTCACAAAGAGTCCGACTTCTGTCTGCGAAAGTTGAGTAAGTCATGAAAGCATCATCTCAAAGGGAGGAAGTAGGCAGAGATTCAGATAAGGCTTGTTGCCTAGGGAATTTCACCAAGGAGTAAGAAAGGCTTCCACCAGACATGTAAAACAAATCTATACAGATGTGACAAATTCTGGAATAAAGAAATGTAGGGCAAGCTGGAAATACTTGTCACTAGGGAAATCAATTGATAGCACGCTGTGGCTAATTTGGGGGTAAATGAGACTGCTGAACTTGTCACAGGACTATTGCATCCTATGAGTCTGATTATAGTTACATAGGAACTTATTTTTTATTTGTTTTTGTTTGTTTGTTTGTTTTGGTTTTTCGAGACAGGGTTTCTCTGTGGCTTTGGAGCCTGTCCTGGAACTAGCTCTGTAGACCAGGCTGGTCTCGAACTCACAGAGATCCACCTGCCTCTGCCTCCCAAGTGCTGGGATTAAAGGCATGCGCCACCATTGCCCGGCTTGTGGAACTTATTTTTTAAAAGATGTGAGATGCTAGGTAAATTCAAGGCAAGAAACAGCCTTAAACATTATTTGTAAAATCTAACACTACCTTTTGATATGATCAAAGGAACAAAATAAAATGTAGTGTGTAGGGAGCTCAGATTGCTCCAAATAATCAGAAGACACATGATATGCAATTTCAGTGAGTAGTCATATTTTCAAGAAAAACCAGCCTTGAAATGGTTTCACCCTGGGGGAGCATAAGTCAGCCCTTTTAAGCATTCCTAGGGAAATTCCAGCTGTGCTTATGTATACTTTGAAGTGGGTGGCTATAGACAGTCACTGATACAGGAATCATTTTATGATTGATCCATGACAACTGGTAAGCAACTGTGATGGCTATGTCAGGGTTCTGTCTCACTGAAAATAGCAAGAACAGTTCCTGCTTGTGGTCAGGTAGGACCATGATTGTCTTCCAGACTGGATGTATTTCCTGAGGGTCTGGTTGAAGCCAGACATGAGTCAGCTTAGGAAAGTGGGGTAATATAGGACAGAAGTCTTAGCAAACTTGCTCTGGAGAAAATAAAAACTGGCCCTGGTTCCTTAATTATCCCCTTAGTTGTAACATAAGTCAAATATCTAAACTTATTTGAATTTTGTATCATTTGTAGGCAGAGGCCTATATTGACTGAAAAGAACTATTAATTGTCTTTAATTGTCTTCTTTTATATTACAGAGAGGTGTGTTAATACATGGCCCAAAATTTTAAGTTAGCAATAGGATTAACAGGGGTCCTGACAATGCTATTATTAAGGTGGTGTTCCAAGGGGACCATGAGAACAAGGTTTCATGCCGATTAGAGCTGTCCCTCCATTGTTTTACTTTCTTCTGTAACCTTTTTTTTTTTTTTTTTTGCATCACAGACAATGGACACAGATTTATCACCCCTGAGTGGTTAGTGTGGAAGGGCCATTGTTCTCCTAAACTGAGGCATAGTCCTCCCTATTGTAAGAGAAGGAGATCTAACCTCCAGTGGTTCTGTGACACTATTTCTGCTAAAGAACTGAGACATGATTCTAGATGTGAAATCTATTTTTCTAACCTAGCCAGATCTTGATCAATCAGGGCACCTAAAGCTTTGTAATTTTCATGTTTTAACACAAGGGCAGTAGTGCCTATTCTGGTCACCCCAGCTATCGCCCAACATAACCAAAGACTGCGAGGAGTGCACTCCGATAAAGAAACCTACTTACAACAGTCTAAGAGATCCTTTTGAGAGTTTTTGTTTTTCTTATGTAGCATGAGCGTGAGGTTTGCAAAAGTGAAACTTGTAGATGGCACTGTCTCCTTGTAATGGCAAAGGTTTCTTTGTCTCAGAATATAAAGTCACCAGGGTTTACCTCCATTCAAAATCTGTACTCTAATCCCAGGGCTCATATATCAGTAAATAAGACAGGGGCCTGGATTAAAAACCTTTCCACTTTAAATTAAACAAGTAATTTATCATAGCATAGATTTTTAAAAATGTTGGTTCTTAGTGATTATCTGGGCAATGCCAAGATTTCCTTGTATTATTTTCTGAATTCACTTCTAGGGTGTCTTGGAAAGGAGCACCTCAGAGGTGCCACTCTTTGGGTCCAGAACAAAACACCTGGATCCCATGATCTTCCTAAAAGCCTACCATGCAGATTGGTGCTGATGTCCCTTCAGTGAAGCTTGATATGGGCCACATGCTGTGCCAGGCACTCGGATTGTTCAGGTCATTTTCTTTAGATTGAGGACAACAGCCTCTCCACGGTAGATTTCAAGTACTCAAATCAGCAGTTTGAGGCAAAGAGCCCACTGCAGCTTACACAAACAGAATGACCCACTTCTTCCAACCAAGTGACATTTTATTAACTCTGGAAGCAGGAGCTGCTGCAATTTTAGGTTGCAGATGCTGTTGTTGGTATTTGCCTGGTTGGTTGCTGCTTTTCCTGTGTCCTTTCCTCAGTTACCCACCAACCCAGGATTTGATAGGAAGAGTTGGAAATAATTTCAGTTCATAGACTTTGCCTTGTTGTGTTCAGAGTTCCCAGGATGGTAACAATGAGTTCCAAAGCCTCCATGTAGTAACTTCACCTCACAAAATCCGCTAGACCAGGCAATTATCTAAACTTACTGTTCTGACTTTTGAGTTCCTTAACTGATAAAAGCAGGTTGCCTACTGACTTGAATCATCCCAGAGCATTGAACATGCTAAGCTATTAGACAGAGAGACCAATTACAAAATTAAAACTGTTATGCCAGCTGCTGTACAGCTTGGCTTAGTTCATAGTTCTTTTTCATGGCACTGGTGGTTCCAGCCTGCAGGCAGCAATTGCCAGCCACTCGCCTGTACACCAAGGACTAGCCTAACTGAGAGACTACAGGACTAGTAATTCACATTCACCTCCTTGCCCGGAACTTTATGTAGCCATCTCAGACCCTGTGTTTAGATAATTAAGCCTCTACATTGGATGCCACATGTACATGTATTTTTCTTTTGGCTGCAAGCTCACAAATAATGATGTAGATAACTGTTATTAATTATGTAAGCTTGTCTCTAACATAAGTTTGTTCCTAAGTAGTTCTCTTTAAACCATATCTTTTAATCTACATTCTTTTATGTGGTTCAGTTATCATTATTCTGTACTACTTTTTCTGCTTCATCTGTGTCTGTTTGGCAAATCTGCTTATCTTCTGCCCAGAGTCGTCTCTGTCCCCAGAAGTCCCACCTATGTATTCCTGCCTAGCTATTGGCCATTTAGCTCTTTATTAAATCAATCATAAGTCACCTTGACAAAGAGACATCTTCACAGCATAAACAAATAATCTGAAACAGTGTTCTACTTAGGGTTTATATTGCTGCAATGAAACACTATGACCAAAACAACTTGGGGAGGAAAGAATTTATTTGGCTTACACTTCCACAGCACTGCTCTTTATCAAAAAAAAAAAAAAATCAAGATAGGAACTAAAATGTAGCAGGAACCTGGGGACAGAAGCTGATGTAGAAGTCATTGGGGGTGCTTTTTATTGGCTTGCAAAGCTCGCTTTGTTATATAGTACAGGAACACCAGTCTAGAGATGGTACAACCTAGAATGGACCGGGCCCTTCAGTCATGAATTTAAAAAATACCTACAGGCCAGCACAAAAATAGGTCTTATGGAGGCATTTTCTTGATTGAGGTTCCCTCCTCTCTAATGACTTTAACTTGTGTCATGTTGACATAACATTATCCACTGCAGTAGGTAAAGTTCATGCCTTGTAAACATGATTCCTAATATCCAGATAAAACTATGCATTATGGTATGAGTCTGTATCCCCAGCACTAGGGAGGAGAGAGAGAAAGCAGGTTGTGATGCTCATTGCTAGCTAATCTATCTGAAATAATGAGAGACTATCTCAAAAAGTCAGAGAGACATACTCAAAATTGAGGTGTGGCCTCTACCGGCACACATAGGAAAATACAACCCTGGTACAAGTATGGACTTGTTGGAAGCAGTGTGCCACTGTGGGGGCAGACTTTGAGCTTTTCTATGCTCAGGATACCACCGAGGGTGTTAGTTGGCTTTCTGTTCCCTGCAATACATAGAACTCTCAGCTGCTCATGAGCCAACTCTCCCTGCATGCCACCATGCTTCTCACCTTAATGATAATGGACTGGACCTCCGAAACTAAGCAAGCCCCCTCAACTAAACATTTACCTTTGTAATAGCTGCCATGGTCATGGTGTCTCTTCTCAGAAATAGTAACCCTAAGACACTGAGGAAATGTAGACCATCTGCTACAAGACGAGAAAGAAGAAACTAAGGTAAGAATATAGTGCATGCAAAAATATTTCAATAAAAATGTTCAGCAGCAATTTTCATATTATGTAGTTGTTCTCAATTGTCATATTTAAAATCCTCCTTCATAAATCCAACAAAATTTAAATTACACGAAAATAAATATTTTATTTAGTAAATGGGCCAATGAACTCAACCAGTAGCTTTTGAAGTAGATTTTTCTTGTTGTTGAAATAGCTGTCGTTTCTATAGTTTTACAGTTGAAGATATGTCTTCTCGGTTTTAAAGTTTGCTTTTGTACAGATCATAACTTTACACCTCGAGATTAAATTAAAGAAGAGGCTCAGAGATTTTCCAAGGTTTATGTAAATTACACAGTAAGTAAATACTGATTTGAGACAGAATTCACCTGGCATTTCTTTATTAGAGCTAAAAATCTGCGTTCTTTCTACAGCTTACTGCTTCTCAAAAAAAATAATTTTCTGCAGAGGAATTAATTTATTGTGCATCAACGAGAAATGCAGAAATGACCTTGACACTTGGCTTGCCAGATTTCCTCAGCTTCTTGTGAATTGAATCACTTGAAAAGTTTCCTGAGGGACATACCATCTAAAATTGACCAGAACATGTTACTAGCCCATTATCCATTCGTGCCCGTGAGTTATAGAAGTAGAAGGTAGAGCATAAAAATATAAACACGATTTTGATCATTTATCATGAAAATGGCTTTTCTATTGATGAAAAGTTGCTCAGAATATTAAACTGCATACATAAAATCGTTTCATCTTGCACTGCTGATTACGTTAATTTCTTCTGATGGACTGAGAGGAAATATAAGCAGATAGGCAATGTAGTGGCGCACAGCACATCATAAGAGTTTCACTAAATTTTTCACTTGATTTGAGCTGTAAAAGTTGCTTCTCTTTTCAGTGTTTATTTGGAGACCCTTCCAGGGGGAAGCCAAAAAAAAAATCCCTATGAAAGCAAGAAAGAACGGAGGTTCTGCAAAGGATACATTTCACTGTTTGGTAAGATTAGTGATTGAGGCCCAGATAGCAAATCCTTATCTCCCCCTCTTTTCTTAGCAACAAATCTCAGTTTTTTCTAGTAAGTAACTTGCACAGATACAAAGCTATAATGCATGACCCCCATGCAGTAAAGATGGCCTACTATAAATAAGTAAAAGAAATAGAGAGGATTGGGAAAATCTCATGAGAAAAACATGAAGTCTGTGTTTGTTGCTTTCTCATCCTTCCTCTGTGAAACAGACTCTGTGATTGGAATCCTATTAGGCAAAGATTATCCTAAAGACGCAACTTATGCAAAGAATGTTAAAATGAAAGACAGGAAACCCAGGGTCTTGATTAATATAATTATGAAGCAGCAAAAATAACTTTGGATACATTATTCATAGTCTTCCAGTATGTAAGTAAACACCTACAGTGGTTCAGACGCTGTTAGTGTGCTCTTTGGTTTTTGCAGCCAAATGAAATTCTAAGCTGATGCAATTCCCCACTTTTCCAGAGTTCAGTGAAAAACACCACTAATAAGTCCTTGTCTGAGAACTGGACTCCCTCATCCAGAGCACTCACTTTTGCCTCTTTGTCTTATTATATATGATTTGAAATTTTTATGATTATTTTCTTCATGAAACTGCAATGGTCCAAAAATTGACTATAGGTGATATCAGCAGTCAGCAGGCTGTAACGGAAAACACTTACAATTTAGATTCATTGATAATTTCTTTGAAAGTCAAACTCTGAAATTTATCATCCAGGTGCCCGCTATACACACAATTTGTTATTCTACTAGTCGTGTGGGAATTACATACACCTAATAGAGTGTAGCAAAATGTTACAAAGATTAAGGACATTCAATACGAGTGAATAATATTTTAACATTTAATTACTAAAAAATTATGCAAGTGATGATTATTGACACCACAATAAAAGTTTTTAGTAGTATCACTCCAACTAAACCATAATTCCTCTCATTTATAAGGCTTACTGCCATTCACACCTTTACATATGCTTGTCTTCCCTGTATATTTTAAATTCTTTGTACTGCTAGGAACTCTTCAAAAGAGTGCCCAGTCAAGAAAAATTCCATATGACTTCCACAATATATATGTTTCAAAAATGGCAGAAAACATATCAGAGAAGATGGATCTTAGCACCTGAGTTCAGATTTCTTTATCCCTATAGTGGTTAAAGAACTGTCTTCTGCATTGTATGACATTTCAGTAGACCTTAATCAGACACTACAGATTATTACTATTTAAATCCGGTTGATATATACGTTCCGTGTTAAGCCTTGAAGCAATTCAGCATATGTATGGTCAACTTTTTCTCTACTCTGATAGATATCCATGTTCAAAGATTGTTATTGGCATCTTAGTAGACAATGAAAAAATGCAATCCTACAATGGCTGCTGCTACAAAATTAAATGTAAATGAACCTTAACTATTAAGATTCAGAGTTTCCTTGACATTCTTGTTTAATAATATGTGAAAATCTTCTTATAAGTGACTTCTAGTTAGTCTTTTTATAATTTAAGAATGATTTCAGAATTTCATATATAATTGCCAAATTCTTATGCAACAATAACATTAAACAATTAGCCAAAATGCAGAGACTATCACACAAATCACTAATAAATTCAAATACTTCATGATTAAGTGCTTCTTACATGCTGATAAGGAATATATGGAATCGCCATACTTACTACATATATATAATTTATGTTAATGCATTAAACTAATAGACTTATGAATTGCTCTGTGCTCACCTATAGTGCCAAATTTGAGAGTTGGGAATGATTAATATACACCACCTACTTCCAAAGTGTCACAGTCTAATAATGGAGAATTGCAATACAATAGTTTGTGTGCATGTGTCCTTAAACCTATGTAATCTCTCTCACACACACGTGCACATTGTGAAATACTCAAGAGTGTATGCAAACTGATCAAAGGGTGTTTTCTAGCAGAAACTCTAGAAAATATTTTGAGGAGGAGAGATTTGAGAAGGATGCACTGAGAGCATCAAATGCAGACTAATTTTCTCAGTACTGGATTTGTCTTTTGTGTACCATTGGCTGTCTAATTTGATAAACTATTCTTCACTGAAGACTTAAGCAAGTGTTCTTAAGGAGAGATGAAATCTGAACACAGGTAGGTTTCCTCAATATGCCCTGTAGATACAGTCTTTCCATACTCGCTTTGAACTGAAAGTTAAAGGAAGGACTAATTGGAAATCATGGCTAAGAAGAAGGAATCAGAATTATAGAGAATGATAAACAGATGCTTTAAAATTTTACAGTTTATATATATATATATATATACATATGCATATATACACACATATATTTATCTATACTGGAAACGATTTGAAGAAATCAAGGCCATGGAAAAGCAACGATTACACATAGTGTATTTTGAAGGCTAAAGATGCAAGAGTCTTACTATGTTGAGGGCATTGTTGTACAACAATGAGTAATGATAAACAAATATCCACCGACAAACCCTTTGAATTATAGAAATGTTTACACAGAAATAGTGTGAAGATAAGGAATACAATGCAATGCTTTAACACATTTGTGCACTGTATAATATCAAAATCAGACTATGCACATTTATCTTCTCACATCTCTATTTTGTTCTAAATATGTCACAGATATTCTTAGCATTAAATAATATTTCAGTATGTTTATTTTTTATCCATATTTAAGGGGTTTGATGTTTATTGAATGACAAACCTAAAATTTTAATTGCTATCAAGAATTCACTTTTTAATTTAAGAGTTGGTACTTGGAAATCATTTATATAAATAGTAAAAACAATTTTCTTTCTTAAATGTAGTTTTGACTACTTTAATTATTAATATCAATTGTTAGCCAGTTTTTTCTGTCCTGAAATATTAAATTCATATTATATGACTCCATAAAACGTTTAAATACTAACTTTTAAATATTAAGTGAAATTAAATAATAAGAGATGACAATTTAAAATTGGGAAAAATAGGAAAGCAAAAATATATGTAAAATGTGAGAATATCTTTTTATATTTGTGCAAAAACTTCTCAATCAAATATCCAAAAATAAGATTCAAGTACATAACACATCAAAAGAAACATTCATCCTCATCATGTTGACTTAATCCAGAGACGCAGTGATAATTTAACATATGTATATCAATAAATGTAATTATCACACAAATTGTCTCAAAGTCAGAAATCACAGGATCATCACAAAAGATGCAGAAAAGACTTAATAAAATAATTGCAGTAGTATCTAATCTCTAATAGAGATACAAGCTCTAATGTATCTCTATAATTTAGATTTAAACCTGGCATGTGCAATGTCAGAATGGGATAACAAATACTTTCCCATAAAACAGAGAAAGATACATATTTCTTCAAATAATAATACAATATTCTAGTAAAAACTCACATAGCTAAAAGTCAGTATTCACTTCAGTGTCTCTTAATCCTCATAATATAGAAAACCTTCAACAAATATACCTAATGAAGTGTATCAAAAAATAAATATTTCCTGACTATATATAATTAGCAAAATTTGTTTTTTATAAGTATCATTATGGTTTTTGTATTAATGCTAATTCTCTTCCAATATCTTTCCTTCCATATTAGATTACATATAAAATTGAGCTTAATTCATGTAAAATCTTTCAATTCTAGAGTTTGCACACCTAGTAATCTTCAGTTATGTCCTCACATATAAAAACTAAAATACTTTGTTCTTTTCAGGAGCAAAAATAGTTGCATTATTTGATAAAATTTTGTTCTATGACCTCTAATTCCTTAATTATGAAATTCTAAAAGTACTTTCTGAAGGTGAAGAGCTAGCCATTCAGAGCACGTGCTATTATTACAGAGGACGTGATTTGCTTTGTAAGATATTGGATTACTCTATGTAAGTATGTCACTGTGACTGGTTTAATAAAAAGCTAAACAGTCAGTAGTTAGGCAGGTTGTATAGGCAGTACTTCTGGACAGAGAGATCTCTGGGAAGAAGAAAGAAGGAGTTGCCAGCCAGATATGGAGGAAGCAGGGCATGTAAGAGAAGTAAAAGCCATGACCCATGTGGCAGCATGCAGATTAATAGAAACGGATTACTTTAAGTTATAAGAGCTAGTTAGAAACAAGCCTAAACTAAGGCTGAACTTTCATAACCAATAAGAAGTCTCTGTGTGTTTGGAGCTTGCTAGTGGGACAGAGAAAGACTCACTGCAGGTTTGGCTCCCAGCACTCTTGTCAATGGGATTCACAACCACAGGCATGTTGGAATTAACATTTCCTTCCAACTAGTATGCACATTTGTGTGTGTGTGTGTATGCTTGTATAAATTCATGCACCTGAGCATATCGACCTGTGCACACACATACAAATGCCAGAATCATGAACTTGCCATTCTAGACACATTGGCCAATCAGTTGGCTTCTGGATCCATCATTTCTCCTCCCATAGCCATCTGTGGGCTTACAGATACACACCTCCATTCCTAGCTTTTGGCTATGTACTAGGTATTTGCAGTCAGGTCCTCATGGCTAAACAGTAAGCAGTTTATTCCCTAAGTTATATTCTAAAACTCTAGCCTTCCAATTGCTATTTTGTGGAAAAGAAGGTTTTCTTTGGGTAAGGAATTTATAGTATTCTGCAAGTTGTCAAATTATCATGTGAATAGTTTCTATCCTCTGTTTCAGGATTGAGTATCCCTAAAAATTCTCAATGAAAGCAAAGAACTGTCCAGTCTTTCACATTATTGTGCACCGGTGATTACATAATTTATCTCATTTACTCATAAGTGTTGAAGAAATTATACTTGTCATATTTAATATTGAAATATTAGATAATCTTCTTTTTTTGAATAATTTCCGTGAAACATTGTTGACTTATTGATGGAGGTAATAAAACAAATTTGCATAAATGAAAAAAGAGGGCAAGTATTTTTATGATCATAGGTATTTGTAATATTATGAAATGGACAAATGAAGTAATTCATCTAGCAATGGCACTATCAGGGCTGAATATCTGAGTTCCGTCCTTGGGTTCCCCATGGAGAAATGATACCTACATTGTCCTTTAACGTCTATATGTACAAATAGCAATTACACATACACACACACACAATGTGAACACACACATGCACATACACAAGAAAAGTAAGTTATTAATTTATAAAATAGCCATGTAGTTAAGGAAGCATCTGTAAAACACTAAGATACCAAGGTATGTCCATCTAACACCAATTCTTGATTTTTGTCATTTTGCCAAACGTGGCAATTAGACAATATTTATCCATATTTTTTGTCAAAATACTTGCTTTTTGAGAGGCTTCCATTTTTTCTTTTTCCTTATCGTTTCTTCCTTCACTTCTTGGGCATTCTTTTTATTTATGGCTTTGTACTGAAGTGATTCTTCCTTGCTACTTCTTGTTCATCATGCTTAAAATGTATCCTCATTTCAGTCAGCGTTTTGTAGAAAGGTTTATTCACGTCTCGCAGTGGTCCTAGTCATTCTTCCTGATGCGAAGCAACCAGATGTGCCCCCGCATGACCTGTACCATAGTGGAAGCACATTTTTATTATGCCAAATAGGTGTCATTTTCTCTTGTACAGATGGAAACTGTAGTTAAAATTGTCTTTCCTCCTCTACCATTAAGTGCAGCACTGAATGATCCTTTTTTTTTAGAATTTTGAAATGTCTTGGACCAGATTCTTCTGAATAATACCTCACAAAACAAAAGGACAGGCAACTGTTTAAATTTCATGGAAAATCAATTGGGATATACTGGGATTGCATCTGATAATTTTAACAAAATAACTCAAGTAATGCTTAATTGTATATAAAAGTGAGAGCAAATATATTTATTCTAATATTACTTGAAAATCATTGCTTTTCTAGTAGGTTCCCCAAATTATGAATGAACTATGAGCCTTATTATTAGATAATATATTCATGTTAATGTTTCCTTTTTGAAATATTTCTTTAAGTGGTTGTGCTTCTAGCAACATTGATGGAGCTTGTGATAAATTAATTTCTTTGATTTTAATCAAAATTCTCATTTACTAGATCTGTTATGGTAACAAAAAAATAAAATTTTGTTCTGATAACAAACAAGATATAATTTGAAACTACCTAATATAATGAGATAACTATGAATTCAATAATTCTAAAATTAAAATTAAATGACTCCTCATAACATATAGTCTATTTGCCTCATGTTCTACTTTACTATTGGCTGTTGTGAAAGACACCATGAACAAACCAACATAGAGAATAAATAGCTTATTTTGTACTACCAGTTATAGGGTAGCACTGAGGAAAGCCAAGGTATAAATTCAAGGCAGAAACTTAAAAGAAGAAACTGAAGCAGGGACCATGGAGGTTTGCTGCTTCTTGTTTTGCTCCCATTGCTTGCTCAATTGCTTTCTTCCCCAACTTGGACCACATGCCCAGTGGAAGCACCAGCTACAATGTGCTGGGCTCTCGCACATCAGCCATTAATCAAGAAAATGCTCCAGAGTCATGCTC
The DNA here is from genome assembly GCF_014885135.2 of Alexandromys fortis. Lineage (NCBI taxonomy): Eukaryota > Metazoa > Chordata > Mammalia > Rodentia > Cricetidae > Alexandromys > Alexandromys fortis. The sequence continues at coordinate 4,700,593 of NW_026067975.1, read as the reverse complement.
ACAGACAGCTCCACAATTAAGGCTCTCTCTTCCCTGGTCACTCTAGTTTGTGCCAAGTTGACAAAAACTAACAGCACACAAATATTCTGAAATTTAATTTTATAAAAGAAACACATTTAATAATTTTTTCACATTTAATAATTTTATAATAAATTTGGTTAAACACTTGACATGAATCATTTTCATGTGGCTTATGGTTTTTAGATATATAATAATGTAAAATGTTCATATTTTTCTTTCAGAATATTAGAAGCTCAAGTAGGATAAATTCCTTAAACTATGTATGCTTATAAACCTATGTGTATTGTATGCTACTTTTTGGTAAATAATTTGAATTATGATTCTCAAGGCCTTTATCAGACATTTTTAGTACTATTTATACTCTTCCAACCCTTTCTTTCTGTATTCACCTCCATACCCTGTATTTAATTAAGTCTATTTTACACATTTCCCACTGACAAAACTCTCACTCCTTCTTCTGCTTTACTTCCTGAGCCTTAGAGGGGTGGTTTAGAAACATTGCTTGATATGTTGTCCCTAGGGAGTAAACATCTAGAATTTTTTTCCATTTGGTATACATGTTGTAAAATTATTCTCAATGGATATTCAAAGTTTCATATTGCATACATAAATTGTGTCTTCTCTTTCTTTTAGTTAACTTGGCTACAGATATCAATCTCAACTTTTCTACCGGACAGTTCAATTTAACTGATTGTTAGTATAATTTTTTAGTCCTCCATTTACTAACTTTTTGCATTATCTTTTACTCTTTTTTCATTTTTACTTTTTGAGTTCACAATATCTTTGTTTTACAAAGACCTTGAGATTAAAATTAAACTATTTGATATTTTTACAATTATTATTAAGAAAGCACTGACAACTTATGTTTCCTGTTAGAACTCTCCCAGTGTTTTCCAGATGCTCTGGTTAGTTATTTTCTTTTTATTTTAACCCAAAGAATTTAAATTTTTTTTCTGATTTGCCCGGTGGCTTTCTGTTCATTGAAGAGCTTAATTTCAAGTCCCACGTGTTTAAGTTTCTCTTCTAGTTAACTCATAGTTTTAGCCCACTATCATCTGATTGCATAAAAAATACTGAGTTGTTTATTTTATATATATATATATATATATATATATATATATTATAAATCATCCTCAGCTTTCTCTCCCTACTCTCTACGAAGTTCCTTCCTCCCCTCCCCTCTGCCCTGTCTAAATCCATTCCTCTTCTACTTATATTCAGGAAAGGATAAGCCTCCATTGATATTAACAAAACATAATATATCAACTTGCAGTAATACTAAGCACTTCCCCTTATATTGAGGCTTGACAAGACAACCCAGTATGAGGAATAAGGTCCCAAACACCATCAAAACACTCAGAGACAGCCTGTTTCCACTGTTAGGAGTCCCACAAAAAGACCAATTCAGTCCAATTCAGGCTCCCTGGTTGACAGTACAGACTCTGTGAGCTCCTATGAGCCCTGGTTAGTGGTGTCTGTGAGGGTTTTGTGTGTGTGTGTGTGTGTGTGTGTGTGTGTGTGTGTGTGTGTGTGTGTGATGTCCTGGACCACTCTGGCTTCCACAGTCTTTCCCTGCCTTTTTTAGCAGGATTCCTGGAGTTTGGCCTAATGTTTGCCTGTGATCTCTGCACCTATTTCTGTTGGTTGCTGGATGAAGCCTCTCTGATGACATTTGAGCTAGGCGCCAATCTATGAATATAGCAGAATATTATTAGGCATTGTTACATTAACATTTTTTCTCCAGTCTTGTTTGAGGAAGCTTCAAAGTTTATAGAAAAATGACTCTTCTTCAGCTGCTGTGTGGAATCTTATATACATGTTATTAAGTTCATTTGATTTTTGATGCAATTTAACCCTTAATTTTGTTGAATTTCAGCCTATATATCCTACTTGTCAGTGAGAATATCGTTTTAAAGTTACACAGCACAGCTACATTATCATTTATGTGTCTTTGTATGACCACCACTGTTTGTTTTATGAAATAAAACAACTCTCAGTGTATATATATTTATATATATTTATAATTGCTCTATCTTCATAATGGTCCTCTTAATATCTTCTGATGAATTTATAGTTGAAATCTACATTATCTGATTTGTGTTCAGCCTTTTTGCTTAGTTTCCCTGATCTCATCCTTTTGCCTTCAGTCTTAGTACTCTTCCAGGAGAGTTTTCTTCCCTTGGAGACAAAAAGAGTTGTGCCTTGGTGTTTAATACAAAGAGCCTGCTTTTATCTCTTAACTGGGTAATTAAACCCATTAACATTAACATAAGGGTTAGTACTAAGATGGGTTTGATTATCCGTAACAGTTTTAGACTGTTGAAGCTTTCTTTGTTGTTTTATTTCCCTTTTATTCACACAGAGGAGAGCTGCGTTTAGGGGAAACCCGTGGTGCAATAGGAGACAAAGGTCCGAGGACAATTTGCAAGAGTAGACTATTCTTCTCCTGTGTGGATGCTGACTCTAAACTCCGGTTGTCAGATTTGGAAGTAAGAATCTTTATCATCTGAGCCATCGTACCAACATACCCATTCTACTTTTAAATAAATATTTCTATGTGTATCAGTGTTTTCCCTCTCTTATGTCTGTGTACCCCATGCACACACTGCCTGAGGAGGCCAGAAAAGGACACTGGATCCCATGAAACTAGAGATGAAGAAGGTTGTGAGCAATCATGTGGCTGCCAGGAATCAAACATGAGTCTTCTAGAAGAATAACATTGTTCTGAGCCATTGCTCCAGACTTTCTTCCATTTTTAGTGCATCTTTTGTTGTTACAGTTTCGCAGTTTAGGCATCTTGATTATAAAGTTTTTGGAAAAGTTTTTTTTTTTTGTCATGTCTCTTTGTGGTCCTAAATTACTCTTGCCTTTGGATGTCTATAAATTTCCTTATATTTCGGGGAGATTTCAGGATAATTTCATTGAATAATTTCTTTATGTCTTTATATTTTATCCTCAATTCCTTATTCTACTCTATGGGTAGATTTTTCAAATTTAAACATTTCCTGGAATCCTTGGACATTGTGATCGCATTAATCTTTATTATTTCATGGTATTTTGTTGTTTTTTTGCTTATAAGATAACACACACACAACAACACATCAGTGATTAGCAGACAGAACTACTGATGGGAGTCGGCTGGCTATTTTCTTCTATCGTATGGGTTACAGGGGTCAACTCAGATCATAAGACTGAGTTGCAAGAACCTTTAGCTACTAGCCATCTTGCTGGCTCATTTGGGTTTTGTTGTTCTCAGTGATGGTGTTTTCATTCTTGAATATTTCAGATATTTTACCATGTCTACTGTACTTAATGTTCTTTCTCTAGCTCAATCTAGTCTATTGATGCTTTCTTTTGCATTTTTAATTTGACAGGATATATCTTTCATTTATAAATATATTTTACCATCCCTTCTTTTTGTATAATTTTCCCCTAAATCTCATCTTCTTTCTAAAATGTTCATCTTCTGTGCTGTCTCCTACCTATGTTGCAGACTGTCTCTCCGAGGCCATGAATTGATTTCTTTATTTTGTTCACCACTTCTTCCCTTTCTAAGTTAATTGTTGAACTCTTCATCAAGCATTTTATCTATTTTGGTAGTTTTAGATTCAGTAATTGAAGAATCGTGGTCATTTAGAAGAATCATTTTCTTGTTGCTTCATGTTTCTTCTATTTCTTTGCAGTAAGATACATATTTTTGTAGGATTTACTTAAGCAGAGTCTCAGTGACCAAATTCAATCCCAACAACACTCAGACTAGTGAAAATAAACCATGTAATAGACAACCCTGAACCAATCCAGATAGTGAAATACACTTAAAATAAGTCAGTACCAAAGACTACCCACCATAAACTATGTAACTAAAACTGGAAAAGGTGATGAAGATAATGAAGCTTTCAAAACATTTAGATAAAATTTGATTAATTAGGTGAAATAAAGGACAAGGGTAAGGAAGCAGGAATAAAAAGGAATCTGGGTGTGAAGGAAGAATAAACAACCAGAAAAGAGGGGAAAATGCTAAGAAAAGGAAAAAAAAAAGGAAGAAAAGAGGAGAATCTAACAGAAAAAAAGAAAAATCAGTGAGTAATTAGATACCCAAAGATAAATATAGAATTATGCTTCCTTTAAAAATAAGACTATTTAAACCCACTTCTGATGTTGCCATAGTTCTAGCATAACATGTACAATGTTCTGTTTGGGACCCAGCGCCACATCTGATGATACACCCTAGTCCTAGTATCGAAAGTTGGAGGTTGGAGGATCAGAAGTTCAAGGTTATTTTCAACTACAAAGGGAGTTTAACCTTGGATACAGGAGACTCGTCTGCACACAAAAAATATTATAAATTATCTTAAAATGGGACAAAACAGTGAGTATTAAGCATAAAACCAAACACATTCGGAAAATTTACAGTGGCTTCTTTCTGAATTTTCTTAAATCTAAGCCTGTTAGGAAGGATGGATGGTCAGTACAGATTAAAAATTTCGTTTCTTGAAGATTGACATTAAAACTTGAGTGGCCCATGGTCGTCACTACAGTAGCGCTACAGTCATGGGAGGGGGCATTTCTTGTTTGTATCCATGGTAATATCACTAATCAGCATTACCATGGTGTCCTGCGTGTCCAGAAGGTTCTCTCTCATTCTAAAGACATCCCAGATACACACCTCAGGCAGGATCACATCACCAGTGTATCAGGGTTTAAGCAAAGCAGATGGATCCTTGAGATTGGGATATGAGCTTGTATTCTAACTTACCTTTGAGAAAGAAAGGTTGTAGGGAGCGTCTCCTAGACCTAAACTTTAGAATTAAGTCCACTAACTGGAAAAAGAGTTTAGTAAAAGCATCAGAGTTATATAGAACTGCCTGTGACCTCTGGATTGAGACTTTAGTCTCCATAATAATCTGATCTTCTCCAACCTCTACGTTTCACACCCAAAACTTCCCTCGACAAATGCTTCTCAGTTCCTCTGCCTCTAGCTCTCTCCTGACCCGATGGCCACCTACAGTCACTTTATACATAATACTATGACTGGGTATCCTCAGACTCCCTAACTTGTGATTCTTCTTTATTTTCAAGTCACTGAAATAGCTTAGTATTAGATAATGTGCCCTGTTTCAAACACATTCTGAATATCTACCACTCTAAGGGAAGGGTAACTAACATTTGAAACAGTGATATTTCACTTGGCTCTTATCCTACTTTTCAAATCTACTTTTGCCAGTGATGTATCTGTTAATGACAATTTTATCAGAGTTTGTAGCAGGCTTTCTTGAGCTCCCAAATTAAGACACAAGAGATTTATTATCCATTATGAATGCTCAGCCTTATCTTGTGCTTGTCCTACTAGTTCTTGTAACTTGGTTTAGCATGCATTTCTCTTCATCTGCATTTTGCTGCAGGCCTTTTTGCCTTTCATTCTGTGTGTCCTACTCCATGTCTCTCTGGTTGGCAGCTGCCTGGAAGGCTGGTCCAGGCATCTCCCTCTCTTTCCTCCTCATTCTTCCTCTTTCTTCCTGGAGCCTAGATGCCTCCTCCTACTTATTCTCTTTGCCTACCAACCCTGCCTATCCCTCTACTGCCAGCTATTGACCATTCAACTATTTGTTAGACCAGTCAGGGACTTTAGGCAGGCAAGGTGAAACAGCAACACCTCTTCACGTCATTAAACAGATGCAGCATACACAAATGCTTTACATAGTTAAATAGATAGAGAAAAAAGCAAGATAGACAAGCTGGATGTAAGTAGTTGCTGGGATGAGAAAAACAAAAGAGAAGAAAAAGGAAACATTCCTTTTTGGAGGAACGGTGCTAGAGAAGGGGCACTGAATGATAGAAGAATATAGGGAATGTCAGGGCAAGCAGGCTACTGCTTGCATTTCAGCTACTCTGGGTAGAAGATGCTGGAAAAGGTGAATAGAAAAAAAGTCACATCTTCTCAATCAGAACTTAGAAAATAGGAAGCTTTAGTAGAGGGGTCAGCAAAGAACTGCATTGAGAAAAAGATTTGGGGTACATGAGTGGGCTTCTAATTAAAGGACCAGTTATTCCTCTCATGTTCTCATGTCTCCAAATAGGTTATGTTTTTATACCTTTGGGCTTCAAAGCTGATCTACTTCATATCACAGGAATTCTCTGTAGGAGACCAAAGAAGTGGATTGTTCCACCTTGACCAAGTCAGAGAGTTCAGGCTTATTCTTGCTCCTTCAAGGTTATGACAGGAAGTTTGAACCAGGGTGTGGCTACTAACAGGATATTTTGACGTAAGGTGTGCCTATTTGATGCTTTGATGATTACTTTGTTACTTGTATCTAGATAAAGAAATCTTTTGTCTTCCCCCTACTTAAACCTATGAGAAATAAATATGGGCTAATACAGTATCTGCTGGATTGCCCTCTCAACTCTAGTCTATGTATGTCTTTCCTATTTCTTCTACCTGCCATTCCTTAATCCTCACACTTCCCTCCAAACATGAACAAATAAGCCAGGTGAAACCCTGTTGATAATGATGCCCGGATATGGAATATTACATTTCTCCTTGGGCTTGTAAAGGAAAAGCAAGATCTACATCAAAAGGATGTTATCACTACTGACCAGGCCGTTTGTCTCAGAAGATTCTGACATTAATATTTATGTGACTCAAAGGCGAGGCCAAGTAAATGGGTGCAGAGGGAATGTTCACCTAGCATCCCCTATTATTCGTCCCTCCAGGTAAATGGTCCTTCATAATCTTTTTAGGATAGATGAAGAACACTCTTATACTCTAGTATACTCTTCCTTCTGAACATATGTGGACCCCACGTATAGGTCCAATATCCCTTGTTAACTAGCAAGAGTAATCTATTACAGTGGAATAAATGGCAGTCATTGCTTGATTCAGAGATCCAGCACCTGATATTGCTCCTCTGGTGGTAGTTGCTGAAGTCCCAATGCAATATGATCTAGAAGTGGATTTTTTTAGATTCTTCAATAAGCAGACTTTACAATTAGGTTAGAAATATAAGATACAAATATGAAAATAAGACTATAGTGATTAGATGCCCAAAAAGAGGTAGGAACAAAATAATATTAGGGAAAAAACTCTCAATTTTGAAGCAAATGTATGTAGCTGAACTTAGAGCCATCTAAGCTATGGAGCCAGAAAACCTGGTTATAAACCTTCTGAAGAATCAGTCTCTATCATCCAGAATGACTAACAGAGATGCAGAATTAGATGGAGCATGGGCTCCATTCTGATATGATAGGAGGCAATATAACTGAATGTCTAATATAGTATTACCTTAAGACTTAGAGGAAAATATTTAGCATAATGCAGTATAGTAGTAAGGGACATGTAAGTGGTCATATCTATATCTATACACATGCACACACACACACACATATATATACATATATATGGTTTCTTGTGGTGTATTATATAATCTCTTTTAAATAGGCATAAGGATACATTTAAAACTATTTTTCTAGGGTTGGGAACCTGAACATGAACGGTTACTGGCTGACATATCAGGTATGGCCATTAACTAAGTTTTATTGTCTTTCTTCCATAACATGCGCTGTTTGATTTTGTGTTATTTTTGTTTATCAGGCATTTGCCTTTTTATTTTTTATTTTTGTAAACTCAATGATGACTGGCAAGGTTAAGGTATTTCAAATTTAGCTTTTTGTTTAATATTATTATTAACTATTCTACTTTTGTTAATATTTCCCTGCTTTTCCAAGCAACATAGTTAGTTAAAATTTTACATTTTGCTTTTGTTTTTTTTATCACTTTGTTTTCTATCTGTTCTTTTTCATTTCCTGTTGTGGAATATTTTGATCACACTCTGACACTCCCAGAACTTCCAACAAAATTAAACATTCATCTGGCCAGAATTGATAGTTTTTGGTGGACTCAGATTAGGACAGAGAGACACAGAAATTAATGGGGGGGGCTTAGAAAGATTTGAAGCCTTTCCCAAACTGGAAATATGGAAATGCAATGTCAGCTGACCATTCCTCTGTTGCTCTTTGGATCCATTCGGTTTTACCAAAATATCTGTCTCCCAAGTTTCATTTAATAATAGAACAATATAAGTAATTGCTTCATCTGACACTTTACTTTCTTTTATCTGTGATGCTCACATCTGATATAGTGTCTGGTCTTGCTTTCTCAGACTGTATTGTTATGTCTTGCTTACCTCAGACTATTATTAAGGTTGACTTTAAACAGCAAGCTGTACAATCTTTGAAGCAAAGGAATTTCATCAGTGTCTTTATTTGAGGCTGTGATCAAGGCTTTGAAACCTTGTATGGAAAATACCTTCTAAAGGAAAGTGGTTCTTAGAGATACCCTTCTAACTAACAGACCTTATACCACAAAACTAAAAGGTATGTAATTAGACAGAAAGGATGTGCAACGCAACACATCTTAAAGCCCAAGCTGAGAGATATAGATACAGTAATGTTTCCATGACCTCAGGGTGCATTGGTGAATTCATAAAAACACTTGGCTATTCTCAAAATTCATTTATATTTATGGATTTTTTGGGGGAAATTCCACAATAAGTAGTTCAGCAAACTGATTCCTTAAGGCGAAAGTTCCTGTGCTATGACATAAAACAATGGAGTGTTACCACCTTCCTAGACACTTCCTTTAGTACATAGAATATTCTGTAGGGTGACAGGAAATAGAAAAATGCTTCATGTGTATCTACAGAAGTGTGTGATAAATACTGAGAGTCTGAAAGAGGAGACTGACAATTTAGTGGGCAGGCAGTCATGGAAACACAGCCAAGTGTACTGAAGGTGACTGTTTTCACTATGGATAACATTTCTTCTTCCAGAGGTCTCATCCTTGGAAATCTTATAAAGAAAGCCCTAGACACTCAGAGCTGAAATTCCACCGCTGAAATGAAACACACAGAGTAAGCATTTAAAGATTCTAGCACTTAACCTTGATGCACATTCTGACCAAGGCATACACAGGCATTCTTAATACAGTCAGGGACACCCAATAAGGAACCTGGGTTTAGTGTCATGGGTAACTTTCTAAGCAAAGGTTGTGTTGAATTCAAGTACACAATCATACATCCATTCTCATACCCTTTGTTTCACATTGTATTTGAGTTTATAAGAGTTAAATTAGATAAAAAGGTGAATTAAAGTAACTCAATTTGGGAAAAAAAGAAATATTTTTCCTAATTGACACAATTATGAATAAAAAGCAATTTTTAAAGGCAAAAGAAGTACGCTTTGCAAGACTTCAGACAAAATAACAGCAGACAAAACTGATTATTTTCCTACATACTCAAGTTAAATGATCAGAAAAATAATTATAATATTTCAAACAGCATTACAAATATAAAATAATAATGGGTAAGACTAGAAAGAGTTGCCAGTGGTGAAAATAACTAAGTTTGCTTGTTTCTCAAATATCTTAAAGCTTCGTTACTCTTAAGTTTTTATAGTAAAGAGTCTAACTTTTGCATGACTCAGTAGATTTCTTCACCTGTAACTTCTGGAAAACCTATAAGATCCCCCATCTTTATTGTGGTCACATTGACTCAATTAGTCAACAACATCTTTTGAAACCATAGCATGGCATTTCTATTCCTCAAAACCCAAAATGGGTGTTTGAGACATTGCAATGAGATCGAGACAAGAAGACCCAGTCTTTCAAAAAATGCACATTTTCCTCTTTAGATCACAAACACCACCATTCTCATAAAGTGAATAAGAATGTAAAACTAATATCTACAAAATTAATCTTATATGACTTGCCTATGGCATTCTCATGGCCTAACTGACCATCACTCTGCCATTCACTGCGTTGAATTTTTCCCAATAAAAGTAAGAGTGATTGTTTTTCTGTGTGTTACTTGTTTCTCTTAGCTCAAAGGCTTACAAGTCCTTTCATGTTGCCACAAATTAAAGGTTAACACTTTGAAGGGCAAGTCATTAAATAGATAGGTAGACATAGACAGAGGACAGAGTTACACAAATGGACCAAATGTCATTTGCACATTCATACACTAACAGACATTTATGTTGACTGTGATATACCCAATTTGATTAATGGTCATGATGAATATGAGAGTAGAGATATCTCTTTAATGATCTGATTTTATTTTCTGTGTCTCAGAAGTGATATTGTTCTCTCACATAGTAATATTTTGTTTTAGGAAAATTTCTATTAACTTTCTTAATGACTGCTATCAACTTACATTGCCATAGATTGTGCACAAGAGTTGTTCAAGTCTTACACTCTCAGCAACACTTACTTTGCATCTACTTAATACAGAAACTCTTACAAGTGAGAAGTGATATATACCCCGCTGATCTTTAAGAATAGTCATGTTGANCAAGAAATATCAATGTAGCTGCATTATCTGTGATGAATTTTGTTCCTTTTTGATTTTTTGAGAAAAATTTCTTTTGTAAATTAGGCTGGTCTGACCATCCTACACAGAGGAGTCCCTGACTACCAGATTTTTTGTCTACATCCCAAGTACTAGTATTGAAGGCATGTATCACCATATCCAGCTTTACATGATGCTTAACTTGGACTATATGTTTCCTTGCTCTAGAAATTAATTTTTTATCTATTTTGACATCAGTTCTAAGTCAACATGGGTCCACATACCTTATCCCCTTTGTGAAAATGGTGTCTCTATGCATTTACTATGTAGATGCTTCTCAGTTTAATGTAATACCATTTACTTTGATTTGCTTTTGTTTTCTGTTGTGTTTGCTTGTTTTTGTTTTTAGGTGAGCTATATTCAAAGAGCCATTGTCAGGTCAACACCATGGATATTTTTATCTACATCTACTTCTAACAGTTTTACAAGTTAGCTTTTCACTTCAGGTCTGTAATCATTTTGATGTGATAATTGAACCCAGTACACAATTCTTATGAATGCCAGCATCTAGCTTTCTCAATAAAACTAGTTTTAAAAATGGTCCTTTATACATTATGTATTCTTGGCATCATTATTGAAAATCAATTCTAGATATTAGCTATTCTATGCAATGCTTTGTTGATAATGAATGCCTTGTTGTATTCCTGTATTTGATATTCTGTTCTACTAGTCTCTGGAACTTTATGTTAATATGCTAGTGCCATAGCATGAGATCTAATTTCGTGTTTAGATATTGAATTCAGGTAGTGTTACCTCCTGCCTTGTCATTTCTCCCCAACTATTGTTTTATGTAATTTAAGATCTTTTGAATCTCCATATCAAGTTTAGGATTGTTCTATGACAGAAAGTCATGGGAGGGAGCTAGAGTCATGGCTCAGTGGGTGAGAGCAAACACTGCTCTTGCAGGAGACCCGAGTTAGGTTCTCTCATGTTCAACAGTTTTTTAGTGCCTGTGACTCCAGCTCCAGAGAATCTTCTTATATTTACTGGCCTCTCTGTACCTGTGTTCATATGCACATGTACACAAGCACAGACATACATCACACAAACAGAAAAACAAAAATATTTTTAACATCCTATAAATTTCATGTTGACTGGCTTTTTGGGCCACTTGGGTATTGTGGATTAAGAAATGTAATTTTTCCACTCAAGAGCATGGGGTATGCTTCCATTTATTTTTATTTTCTTCAAGCGTTTCTATCTGAATCTCTAAAGTTGCTTGTATAATTTTGCTTTTTATTATATCAATGTATATCATTAAATTTACATATTGAACCCATTCTTACATTCTAATCCTATTAATGTGTTGTTGAATTGTGTCTGCTATGATTTGGAGAGGATGTTTGCATCTGTGTTTATCATGGGTATGTGTTTATTATTTTTACTGACTTGTGCTGTCCTTCTCTGACTTAGGTATTGAATTAATGCTGAGCAAATCCATTAGGAACAATTTCATTCTTGACTAATCTGAAAACGATGATGATCATCATAATGGTGATTGTGATCATGATGTTGCTTTCACATAACTGAGATTGTTATGAAGCCAGAGTTATCACTGGTTTAAAATATTTTGGAAGTATTTTTCTCAATGTTTTTGAAATTCTAATACTGTTATTAATTCTTTATATGTTTGGATAAGTTCAAAGATGAAGGCAGTAGTCCAGGGTTCTTCCCTGGAGGCAGTTTTGACTCAGCCTCTTGACTCATTTCTATTCTGTTTAGATCTTTTCTTTATGTTTCTGTATATACATGTTGTAAGTTTATACAAATATATTTATTCTATATTACTCACTGTACTATTATATACTTGTACATACTAGGCTCTTATCCTCCAGGTTTTTATGGAATAAGTGCAATATTTGCTGTTTCATTTCTATATATCGAGGGTTTTTTTTGTCTAGCAATGTGTTTAATAATTTTTTTTCAAAAATGGTGATCATTTCTATGGTTTTGTTGTTTCCTTTGTTTTGTTTTCTAGTTTATTTTCCATTGATCTCTAGTCTAATCTTTGTTGTTTTCTTTCTATCATTAAATTCAAGCCTACTTTGATATATTTACTATTTTTTTCCCAGGCAGGGTTTCTCTGTATAGCCTTGGCAGTCCTGAAAGTTAAGGCAGTGTTGTAACATCTGTACAGCTTTTGACTTAGGTATTTAGTTTAGCAGTGAGTGTTAACTGTAGATAATTTCAATGTTTATTTTGAAATCATATGAAACTAATCTCTGACTGTTTTGATTGGATTGGTAGAACAAGACAATTGAATGATTCAACAATTATACATAATTCTATTAAAATTTTGAAAATAGGAAAACTAAAGCTATGTATAGAAGTAAGTGAAGTATTCTGTGAATAATATAAAGCAGGTAATTATATGTTTATTATGTACATAAGGAAGATGTTTGCACATGTCATAAAATGCACTCTAGTAATTTTTGTGAAACTGTTATTTACATTTCAAGGATATTCAGTAATGTATATGATTTTGAAACTGACTACTAGAAGTTCATGTGCCTTTTCTGTAATAACCTGTGCATTACACCTTAATATTCTCTAACCTAATGAAATGTTTTAATATATAGCATATGTAATATGCGACCTACCTTTATAGCTTACTACCTGGCATTTTGAAATATAATAGAACTTTGTATTATTTCTACCTTTTGATTTCTAGACACATAATTGAAACTGGCAATTTAATGATTGCCTCTAACCACTAAGTTCAGAAAGATTTTCCTTTGATATGAGTGTAATTGGTACTATGGAATCTCCATGAAAGCTCACACCATTTTTACTGACAGCATTTCACAATGCATACCATATCATATGGTGTCCCACCTCTGTATTTCTGTATATCAATAATAGTCCAACTTTACTTTCTAGCTATGTTATCATAATGTGTCCTTTACCTGTATAATTTATTTTTGTATTTGGTTTTAAGCTTACCACCTATTAAGAAAAGATTGGAAAACTAGCAAGTCAGCAAGAATAACATTAAAATATGAAGAACATTAGCTCTATGAAGGGTCTCCAACAATATGATTACTCTAGTTTTTCTTTCTGATAAAAACACACTGACCAAAGGCAGCTTAGAGGAATAAAGTGTTTATTTTATTTGTATATTTAGGTTATAATGCATCATTAAAAGAAATCAGGTATGAATATACACAGTGATATATAGAAAGATGACATGGAAGAAACTATGTTTTCTGGCTCAATCTGTGGCTCACAGGCAATCTCATGCTTATCTAACTTTCTTATGCATTATAAGACTATCTGCTTAGGTGTGGTGCTGCCCATACTGGGCTGGATCCTCTTTTGTCAGTGGTCAGTAAAGACAATGACTATAGTCCAATCTTATCCAGGAAATTCCTCCATTGAAGTTTCTCCCATCAGATGACTCTAGGCTTTGTCAAGTTAATAAAGCTAAGCAGCAAAGCATTTTAATGCTTTTTATCCTGTGTAAATAAACAGCACAAAACTAGCATAACCAATCATAAATATTTCCCATTCTCTAAAAATGTGAAGTCTTATTATATAAAGCATTGGTTTTAACAGCAAATACTTTGAAATTAATTGTATCTCTGGAAATATAGTAGCTCTTAGTGAGGATTTTCTGGTAATGGTTATTTATTCAAATTGCTGATGATGAAATGTAAAGGCCAATAAAGAGAGTAATTATAGCAATTGTATTAGTTTTGTGAAAGCTCAAACAAACCAAATGCTTAATGTTTTAAAAACATACACATTTAATGTGGAATCATTGCCTTGATGGGTAACGCTATGTCAAATTGAGTGGATGAGAAGCACATGGGGCATTAGCAAAGCATGCCCCAGGATGTAGTTCTGAGTGCCAGACAGGATTAACTAAGTACAAAAGACTCAGTCTGAAAGTGGGCAGCTACATTCCACAGACTGAATCAAATGAGATACCCTGAAATACAGGCATTATCTCTTTCTGTGCTTCCTTATTACTATGATAGGAATTGCTATGTTCTCCCTCTCTCTTTCTCTCCCCCTTTCTCTCTCCCCCTTTCTCTCTCTCTCTCTCTCTCTCTCTCTCTCTCTCTCTCTCTCTCTCTCTCTTTGTCTGTGTGTGTGTGTGTCTTTCTGTCTGTCTGTTGTCTCTCTTTCTCTGAGACACGATGTACAGGAACCTCTAAAAACAAGAACTAAAATAAAAATTGCTTTCCTTAAGCTTCTTTTCCTTGAAGATTGGTAAGCATTGCAACAAAAAGAACCTACTACCCAGTATAAAAAAGAAGTTATCATCAGACTTTTGAAGGATGGTTCTACATTCTTGTTCACTCAAACAAATGGCACAATGCAGTTCCCTAATGTATTACTCATGTTCCTATTTGGCTAATTGTTTGAGGATCAGAACCAGATCCAGCTTGTAAGGTCACTCGATTTTAGGGTTTGTGGCATCTTCTCTGTTTTCAAAGCAAGCAATCAGGGTTTAATTCCTATCACATGCCACGCTCATGTAGTGCCTTGTTTATCTGGAACATTCTTCTGACTTTTTTGCTTATAAGAAGCATGATTTCAGAATGGATTCACCTGGGTATTCTAAAAAACATTCTCCCCATCTCAAGGACTGCCAT
This sequence comes from Alexandromys fortis, assembly GCF_014885135.2. Lineage (NCBI taxonomy): Eukaryota > Metazoa > Chordata > Mammalia > Rodentia > Cricetidae > Alexandromys > Alexandromys fortis. The sequence continues at coordinate 4,685,571 of NW_026067975.1, read as the reverse complement.
AATAACCTTATCACATTATCCTTCTCAGGATATAACATAATACAGTCCCAAGCTCCACAAATTAACATATGACTCAACTTCAGAAAGCAGAATTATAGTTGCCATAGCAATTATAATATAAACACTAACAGTACACCTCTATACAGCTACTTTACAAGTTTTATATGTGTAAACTAACTAAATTTTAAATGCAAAGACTAAAATAAAATGTTACTATGACATCAAAGTTGCAGAAGATATATCAGAGTCTCTGCCAGAAGTTAGTCAATCAGAAAGTCAAGTAACTGTAACATAATTCTCAATGAACCAGGCTTAAATATAGGCACCAGGCAGTCTCCTCTTTGCAACTGTTTTTTTTTAATCCTTTATAAAGAATTAAGATATAGCTTTTAATGGAATGATAGGTACAGAGGGCTACTTCTGTTATTTATTCATCACAGAATCTTTCAAGAAATTAAAATAAAACTCATAATTTACAAGCAAATTACTTTCCAAAAGAAAAAAGAGAAGAAAAAGAAGAAAGAAAGAAAGAAAGAAAGAAAGAAAGAAAGAAAGATTTTCCACTTTCAATTTTCAAGTAGATATGTGATTGCCATTTTATCCCTTAAAAGCTTCCATGGTTCCATGGTAATGTTGACATTACCATGGAAGCTTTTAAGGGATAAATCAACAATTACTGAAAATCAGAATCATGAAGGATCCAATGATGATGCACAAATATCCCCTGAACAACTAGATGAAATGGGTGTTGGTTTCCATGGGACTAGAACCACAGAGAGCAAGAATGGTAGAGTAGCTCACATGCTCAGACTTCTAAACTTAGAACATGTGCATTCATGCATGTCTATTTCTTAAACCATTACTAAATTCTAAAGCTAGATTTCAGAGAAAGTAATAAATGTATATTGTTAAAACAAGAAGAATAGTTTCTTCCAATAAATTAGTTTATAAATTCATTTAAAAATATTTCATGAAATGATTCCTAATGATATTTTGCTATAATCATAAATAGCTGCCTAGCCCAATTGTCTTCAAAGAGGTCAATAACACCACAAGAAAACCTACAGTCCTCATTGTTCGCCATGATCAGAGAGTCCGGTTTTATCCCATGCTTTTTCAGTCACAGTCCAGCTGGCCTTGGTGAGCTCCCAATAGATCAGTCCCACTGTCTCAGTGGGTGGGTGCACCCCCCGTGATCCTGACATCCTTGCTCGTGTTCTCCCTCCATCTGCTCCTCATTGGGACCTTGGGAGCTCAGTCCAGTGCTCCAATGTGGGTCTCTGTCTCTATCTCCATCCATCACCAGATGGAGGTTCTATGGTGATATGAAAGATATTCGTCAGTATTGCTATGGGATAGGGTCATTTCAGGTTCCCTATCCTCAGCTTCCCAAGGGACTAACTGGGGACATCGCCTTGGGCTCCTGGGAGCCACTCTAGGTTCAAGCCTCTTGCCAACCCTAAGGTGGCTCCCTTAACTAAGATATGTGCTTCCCTGCTCCCCTATCCAACCTTCCTT
>NW_026067975.1:4672885-4683443 GCF_014885135.2 Alexandromys fortis | reverse complement strand
ACTTTTTTTTCCTCTTCTCAATAAAATTTTTTTTTTCAAAAAAAAACTTTAAAAAAAAGAACACAGAGTGTAGCATTTAAAATGGATAAGGAAATAAAACTTAAGTAAGTTTGAGTGCGTTATTTTAAATAACAGAAATATAAATTTTGTTTAACGAAAAAAAAAAAAAGAAAACCTACAGAATCAACTAATCTTGGCCCATAGGGACTCACAGAGACAGACAATCAGGGAACATGCATGGAATTGATCTAGATCCTTTGAATATATGATACAGTCGTGTAACTTGATCTTCTTGTGGAACAGTGGGAGCATGGGGTTTCTCTGACTCTTTTGCCTGCCTTTGATACCCCTTTCCTCTTACTGGGTCGCCTTGCCCAGCCTTACTGTAGCTTGATATGCCATGTTTGGTTGCTATCCATTGGAGGTCTGCCCTTTTCTGAAAAGAAAAGAAAAAGAGGAGTGTAGAAGGGAGCTGCGGGCTGTGTTCCTGCCACCGAGCTCCTAGCCGCCTGGCTAGCTTATGCCCCCAAATAACAACACACAAACTGTAGTCATTTAAACACTGCTTGGCCCATTTCTATTAATTTGTGTAGCACCACGAGGTGGTGACTTATCTTGCCTAACCCATATTTAGTAATCTGTGTAGCACCAGTCTTACTGGGAAAGATTCAGCATGTTTGACCTGGCAGCTTGCTTTATCACGTCTGCCTCAGAGAGCAGAGCTATGGTCTCTGAGCTCACCTCCTCTTCCTCCCAGCATTCTGTTCTCTTTACTCCACGCACCTAAAGGCTGGACTATCAAATGGGCCAAGGCAGTTTCTTTATTAGCCAATGACCTTCCTCCATCAGAGGAGTGAATGGGGGAAGAAGAAAGTTCTTGGGAGCAGGGCTGAGAAGAGAGGAATAGGGGAAACTGTGGTTGGGATATAAAAAAAAAATTAAAACCTATTTTATGAATTCTCTAAATATTTCAGATTATGACCTTGATCATATTTACTCCAGTTCCTTCCTTTAACTCTTCTCATATCCAGCCCCACCTCTCTCCCAAATGCAACTTCTTGTCCATGTGTGTTGTGTGTGTCTGTGTGTGTGTGTTTCTGTGTGTGTGTGTGTGTGTGTCTGTGCATTCTTTAAATAAGCCATGGATTTGAATTCGTGCTGCCGATATAACTCTGGTATGGGGTGGTCCTCTGGAGCAGGGTTTACCCACTTTGGGTAAAAAAAACTCTGAAAGAAAACTACCTCCCTCCCAAAAGCTGCCACCTGTCCTGCTGTTGCTCCTCCTTTCATCTGGGAGCTCATAAACGAGTCCTTCAGACTCCATCCCAGAATGCTGAATAGCTTGATATTGTGCCAGCAACGACATCATGAGTGCAACCACCCTGTTATCTCCAGAATAGGGTTTTGTGTTTGTCCTCTGCTATCTCTGACTATAACAGTCTTTCTGCCTTCTTTTCTGCAGTGTTCCCAGAGCCTTGTGGAGGAGGTGAAATATGGATGTCCCCTTTGAGGCTTGTATTACAGTCATAGTCTCTGAACTCTGACAAATTGGGAAATTCTAGATTAGCTACCTTTCCACACAGTGCACATGCACACACACACATACATACAACACAGAAAGAGAGAGAGAGAGAGAGAGAGAGAGAGAGAGAGAGAGAGAGAGAGAGAACAATCAAACCACCACCACAACAAACCACACATGATTAATATTCTGACAGCCACATGGGGTGGAAGACTATTCTACTCTCTAGGTCCACAGCAGTGCCGGAGGTGCCAGGAGATGTGGAAATTCCCCAGTGCCAGCTGGCCTAACCCAGAGTCCTCTGTCATCCTTAAAAGCCTCTTTAAATAAGTCCTGAAATATAGTACTCACAGAATTGTCTTATATGTGGTATTAAATACTATAACCAAACAGGCATATTAAAATAATGGATGGTTAAAACACAGTAAATGAAATTCAATCGTTTCAAGGTTAATGGTGACACATCCCACTTCTTAGCTTCTGTCACCACAGTAAGAAAAACATGCCCGAAGGTATTCCAACTGTTTACCTATAAATTGCAATAAAAAGTCCATTACATAGACCAGAGTACACTCATGAAAATCAATGAAGTCAATATAACTTTAAAAATAATCTTGTTTACAAATCCACTTACATTGCAGTATATGAAGCCTATATACTCCCTGGTATATAACTAGATTTTAGCTATTAGGTTAGCAGCTGAATAAACTAAATAGTTTGTAGATGAATATATTTGCAAGTGTGAAATCTTTTATTATTCTTTAAGTTGAAAGACTAGCTCTTTTTTGAGGTCCCTCTCCTTTCCTTTAAAGAATAAAGAATGTAGAAAAGAGGGTGGATTAGAGAAGGAAGGAAAAAAAACATGACTTAGTTTGCATCTTGATTTAGCAATGCTGACTGAACAGCCCTTGCTTACATTTAAGTCTCAATTTCCCTAAGACATTTCTATTTTCTTGTATAAAACCACATCCAGTCAAGGTAGGTTTGCTTCCCAAGAGACTGTCTCTTTTCAAAGAATGGACAAACATTTTAAGTGTTAAGGTAGAATGTTTCTAGGAAATAAATCTCTGTTTCACTTTTTTTATACTGAATTACCTTAAGACTTGTAGATATTTAAAATACCATTTTGTAAATAACAGCCTTTTCCTTGTATTTCCCTTTAAAAGATTGCTTCAAAAGTCTGTTTGCTTGAAGCCATTACTTTTAACTCTGTAAAATAAGACCATCATTTACTTCAGAAAAATAAAGAAAACGTTTTGTAGGTCTGCTTATACAGAAAGAAAAATAATTTTCATTAGGCATTCTTACAGTATGTCTCAGGAGAAAACTGGCTAAAGTTCCTAACTAGAGATCGTAAGTTTCTTCATAGATAAATCTCTCATGGTACAAGTCTGAACACCAGCAAAAACTGAAAGGTCAGTTATCAGCAAGGGCTAAGCACTGTGATGTTATTTTGTCTCTGAAGAAAGCTAAAATGGGGCATGTGTTGCTCTCAAGTGGATACAGTGCATCATGGTGTGTGAAGAGGTGAAATTAAAGGTCAGGTTGTCTTTGGGGATAGTGAGAAAGCAACTTCACCTAAGAAGCCATGTTCTACTTCATGGCCCAGCCTGTCTATAAAGACAGATTCCCAATGGCAAAGCTACTCATTTTCAGAATAAAAGAAAACCTTTTAAACAACCCACCAATGCCTGGCTGTTCTAAGGTGTGTCTTTTGCATTTAAGACAAAGGAGTTTCGGCCCCAAGACCTCTAATCATTCGCTTTACCAGATAAAACTGTTCTGCGAGAGCGCCAGCTATCCTGAGGGAAACTTCGGAGGGAACCAGCTACTAGATGGTTCGATTAGTCTTTCGCCCCTATACCCAGGTCAGAAGACCGATTTGCATGTCAGGACCGATAAGAACCCCCACCAGAGTTTCCTCTGGCTTTGCCCTGCCCAGGCATAGTTCACCATCAAATACTTTAGGAGTATCCTTAATGTTTAGATAGAATATTAGCAGCATGCAATAATTACATCCTAAGTTCTCAAGCAGGGGCAGTCTATTGCAAAGATCTTCTTTGCTGCCAGTTACCATAGGCTGTTTTTAAGTTAGAAAACTGAATAGCAACACTGAATACTGTAGAGATGCACTTTGTTCAGTAATACTTGAGTTGTTGCAATATTTGATTATCCATTTGGTTGTTACAGAAAAATTAACTGTAATTGACGGTTGTTGCCGTAATAGTATATTGCCTGTATTTCTACCTCTAGGAATGGGCTTTATGTTCTAGATTTTAATATCCTTGAGTCTGGGCAAGTGCACAAGTCTTTTTCAAAGAAACATGGTTTACTTGCACAAAACTGATCAGTTTTGAGAGATCTTTAATGCCCTTGAAGTGGTTTTTGTCAGTGTGAAACAAATGGTGAGAATTTGAATTGGTCCCTCTTATTATAGTATTGAAATTATGTCTACTAAATTTACCAAGTCATGTTCGTGCCCTGATTTTATATACTTGTATCTATCAATAAACATTGTGATACTTGAAAAAAAATAAGACAAAGGAGTTAGTCTCACATCTGCCACAGAACTGTGTGGCTGTGGACACTCCTCTGCTATTACGGGTTTCAGTTTGTAGAATGGCAGAGATTTGGGTCACTGACTATTTCTAAACCAGTAAGTAGAGATATTTCTAGTTTTCCTTTCTAACATCAAAATTTACATGGGTCACCTGCTCCCAAAGGAGCATATGAGAGTCTTAAATCACAAAGTTAGCATAAAATTGCCACACGAATTACCATCCATAAGTTTTCTATATAAATCTTACCCCATGTTGTAAGCTCTGCTAGCCTAAGTTTCAGCAGTTATACACCACTTAATCAGAGAACTATGCAGCACTATTGGGAATAGCTTACCAGAAACAGACCTCCAATTGAGACTGGTAAATGGAGATCAGCGACAGGAGAGAGGGGTGGGATAAAGAACTTCAAGTGTATGGAAGCAACTGCAGAGTTAGAATGTGGGCAATGTAGAGGAGACTCAGCTGTTACCAGATGCATGAGATGAGTTGTTGAGAGATGCTTAATTACTTTTAAAAATGATATTTCAGGTGTGAGGAAAATAAAATAAATTAACCAGGTATTTAGAAGTAAGAAACTCCAATGCCTGCGACATTTGGGAGACTGAGACAGGAAGATTATATTGAATACAAAGCAACTCCAGGCTCTTCAGTACAGAAAGACATTATCACTCAAGGCAAGGGGGATCCTACAGAGAGACAAAATATTTTCACCATCTATACTTCTTTTTTGAGACAGGGTTTTTCTGTGCAACAGTCTTGGCTGTCCTGGAACTAGCTCTTTTAGACCAGGTTGGCCTCAAACTCACAGAGATTTGCCTGTCTTTGCCTCCTGAGGGCTAGGATTAAGGGCATGATCCACTACCACCTGGCTCACCACCTATACTTCTAATAGAGCATTGGGATCCCTACAAAGAATAAAAAAATAAGAAGATAAGCATCAAAAAAGCAAATAAATTAAACCTGGGCAATGATAAAAAGGAGAGTCCTTGATGATGAAACTCAAATGGCTGAAACATTTTTACACTTTTCAACACTGTCATTAGGAAAATGCAAAGCAAAATTAATTTGAGATTTTATTTTTTCTAGTCGTAATGTCTATTATTAGAAAATTACAATAAAAGCCACATGGATGTGAAAAGTTTGGGGAACCTTTCTTCACTTGCTTGTTTCTTGGTTCTATTCTCTGGGAACATATTTTTTTTTCTTATTTTACCCTAAGATGGTATCTATGTTTTATTATGTGGTGTGTTTCTTGTAGGGATGGATCTTATTTTCCAATCTACTCTGATAGGCTGTATCTTGTTATTGGAGAATTTAGATATTGATGCTGATTTATTATTATTAGAATTATTCTATTATTCTAATAATAGCATTAATTAATAATTATTCTTCTTGACATCTCCTGTATATTATCTGGTCTTAGGTTTTCAGAAACTTTAGAAGTATCATCTCATAGAGTAGGTCTTAAATCCAATATTAAAAATGGAAAAAATCATGTTTCTTCCATAAATATCATAATTATAACAATTAAACCCTAGGGTAGGCTAACACAGAAGGAAATATGTGTCTTCTTGTGGAATTTTTGTTTTGGCTTTTTTTTTGTCTTATTGTTTTTCTGTTTGTTTTTATTTTCATTGTGTGGGGATTTTGTGTAAAAAATAACGACATCTTGAATTTTACAGGAAAATGGATGGAGCTAGAAAACATCATTTTGAGTGAGTTAACCCAGACCCAGAAAGACAATTATCACATGTACTTACTCATAGTTGGTTTTTAAACATAAAGCAAAAAATAAAAAAAAGCCCATAAACCACAATTCCAGATAATTTAAACAACAATGAGGACACTAAGAGAGACTTACAGAGATCTAATCTACATGGGAAGTAAAAAAAGACAAGATCTCCTGAGTAAATTGGAAACATGGGGATCTTGGGAGATGGTTGAAGGAGGTGGGGAGAGGCAGGGAGGATGCAGAGAAAAATTTAGAAATCAATAAGAATCAATTAAAAAAGAAGAAAAAAGAAGAAAGAAAAAAGGCAGAAGATATCTCATTTATTTGTCCTGCTTCATGGAAAAGTTGCTGGTTAATACTATGGGCTTGAAGGCTGAAGATAGAAATTCCAATGTTATAGAAGAATTTTGGTAAATAAGATCATTATTCCTATACTTATGAAGGATAAAGTAAGAACCCAAGAAGTTTAGAGTCCATTTCAAATTACAAAACTTGAATCATTGTGTACTTTGAATATTCTTATTAAAATAATAAACTTTTGCCAACTTCTTTTGTCTACTTATTTTCAAAGTTTGTTCTAAGAATTTGTAAGCTCACTCCCTGACTGTTCTTTTGATTGTTTCTACAATTAACACCTTGTTAACTGTGGACAGGTGTTTCCCAATAGGGGACTAGTTTCCAACCAGGTGTTAATAAAAAGAAACAAGAAAGTTAGGTTAATAAGACACAGGAAAACTGCTATGTATCTGAAACAGGGCTGTAAATTGGCTTGTCCTGTCAAGGGAGAAATATACTTTTGTTGAAAAATCATTCCCAGTTTCCTGCCAATTTTCAAGTGCCTTTTGTAATTCTTTGAATTTGATTTTAGCAATTAACATAAAATTTGCTGAGATAATTGATGTAAATCTAGCTTTGATCATTGATTTTCTATGAAAATGAGTGTTTTATGAACTCTTTTGTGAATATTCATTGCTAATAATTACTTTGGAATCAAATGTTACAATGGGAATGTAGGGTGGAATAGCATACATATCAACAATATTTATTTCAAAACCTCTCTTTCATTAGACTAAACATGTTTCATCAGTTCCTTATTGATGTGGGATATCCTTCCGTATGTTGCAAATATGTGTTGCTTCTATTGGTTGATAAATAAACCTGCTTTGGCCTATGTCAGGACAGAATATAGCTAGGTGGGAAATCTAAGCAGAGATAAAGATTGGGCAGGGTCTAGAGAAATGCCAGTGAGCCGCTGGTAACACCACAAAGTCACATGGTGATATACATATTATTAGAAATGGGTCAATTTGAATGTATGAACTAGCCAGTAATAAGCCTGAGCCATCAGCCAAACAATTATAACTACTATTAAGCTTCTGAGTGATTATTTTATAAGAGGCTGTGAGACCAGGTGGGATATAGAAAAGCTTCCAGATACATTTGGAATCCCACGTAGGGCTCTCAAATTTCCATAGGGTCTGAAAAGTTTTTTAAAAGAGGGGTTCTAGAACACATTAACAGAGCCAAAAACAGATTCTTAGTTGTCTCTCATACAGGCCATGGTACAGAGACCATGAGGCATGCAGGCTTGAGCATAGCATAATAGTTTCCTGCCCTGGTATACAGAGGCATCTCCAAGTTATGCAGCATGCTACGTGATAGATTTAGATTTTGCTCTTACAGACATAAATGTTTTGTGGGGGGCTAGCTGTACACAACCTGATGGCAGTGCCATGGAGGTCCCAAAATGTGAGCCTATTTCTGCCTTGCCTGATGGTCAGAGAGTTGGAGGTTGCTCAAATGACTGAAAAGCATAGTTGCACATCCAAACCCAGGATGCAATTGTTTTATTGTTTTAACATTAAAATAGCTCTTACAAATAAGTCTGTGCCATTCTGAAAGGTGGTCCGGATATGCAAATGTACTTCGGCTCCTTCTTTTTTAACTACGAGGTCACTTGGTTGACTGAAGAGAAGGTTTATTACAATGAATTTAGAGATAATGTTTGAGGAGAGATTACATTTTACATTCATCTCAAAACTATTATTTACTTTTCCATGAATACAATTCTCCCTGCTTTCTATGTCTTCTCCACTTTTATTTATGTTTTATGGCACATTGTTGGCTTTTAAATATTTTTTTTTTATCCTACTACCCCAGATTCACCCTACTGTGTACTGGGATTTTGAGTATGAACGTATAAACTATCAGTCAAATCTGTTTTGCAAAAATGTTTCAACAATGCCACTCCTTTTAAAAAAAAAAGATATAACTTTTATCTTAAGTATGTGCACATACATATTTCTGTGTGGGAGTGGATATGAGAAAATATACAGGTACCTGTGGAGGCCATAAGAGGGCTTAGATGTGGTTGTGAGCCTGACTGTGTAAGTGGTAGTGAAAGACCCCCAGAGTAGGGAGAATCTCACTCGAGTTTCGGGAATAACACGACCCCCCAAGAACTCATGACAGACCGTCCTCGCTGCAATTACATGAGGTTTATTGACAGGAGCCAATGTGCTGGAGCAGAGACTCATCTCCCACGCAGGGGTAGAGGGGTTCGATCCTGAGTAACTGGGAGAAGGGGTATTTAGGGGAAGAAACGACAACCCAAAGGGGGTAGGGAGGGCATCATTGGAAAATTCCAAAAATACCAGTGATAATCACAAGGAGGTAACTCCCCGTTTTTCAAGATTATTCTCAAGATTATAATCTAACATTATGGTCAGCTAGTTCCTGGAACAGAGTCACTGAATCAGCTAACCTAGATTTTTGGCTCTACTCTTGCTGCTAGATTTTTGGATTTACTCTTACTGCTAGGAGGCCTAGATTTATCTGGGTTTTTCACCAGAATCTGTGTAAGCAGAGACTGCTCTTTCATTCCCAGCTGCCCAGACATGAATAATCACACAGAAACGATATTAACCATAACACTGCTTGGTCAATAATTTGGGCATTTTCCTAGCTACCTTTTACATCTTAAATTAACACATTTCTATCTGTGTATCACCTCAAGCCTGTGGCCTACAAGTAATGATGTGGGATTTCCTTCTGTATGCTGTGGTTACCATTAATGGGTAAAGAAACTGCTTTGGACCTATAGCAGGGCAAAACAGTTAGGCAGGGAAAACTTAATTGAATGCTGGGAGAAAGAAGAGCAGAGTCAGAGAGAAGCCATGTAGCCCCACCAGAAACAGAAGCCGGTTGGAATCTTGCCAGTAAGCCACAGTCACATGGTGATACACAGATTACTAGAAATAGATTAAATTAAGATGTAAGAGTTAGCCAATAAGAAGTTAGAGTTAATGGTCCAAGCAGTGATATAAATAATACAGTTTCTGTGTGATTATTTTGGGACTAAGCAGCTGGGAACTAACTAGAGGCCTTATTCCTACACAGTAAGAATTCCGGCAACTGTCTCCTTCTTCAGCTACATGGTGTCACTTTAACTCCATCTACTCTCTTTGTATATATGTCTGTTTGGACTTTCCACCTGGCTAAATTCTGCTCTGCCATAGGCCAAAGCAGTTTCTGTATTAATCATTGATAATAAAACATATTCATAGCATACAGAGGGAAATCCCACATCGGAACTTAACTTGGGGGGTTCTGAAAGAATGATATGAGTTTGTAACTATGGAGCAATCGCCATAGTCCCACCATTGATTTCTTGCTTAGCCTATCTTTATTAATTTAGAGTTTATGTATTATTTATTTATTTATCTATATGTGTGGGTGTGTGTGCATGTGTATGTGCTTCATGCTGGTCATGTCATTGTCAAAGAATTTACTATTGAATACAGTGCTAGTGCTTTGCCCAGACATTTTCAGTAAATATGTTATTACTTGAAATAAACTATCCAATAACTTTTTTTTAATTGTCTGAAAAGTAATTATTATCATTATTAATCAATAAAAACACTTTTTCTATTTGTATAAGAGTTTTGGATTAACCAGAACCTGAAAGCTACATTGGGATTATGTCCTATTAAGGTTATTTTAACTTCTTATTTCATTATCTCTTGTGAGATATGGTCTCAATAGAAACCAGACTTTAGGCAAACTTGCTGGGTAACCTAGGCTTCAAAGAAACTCTTACTCTGGCTCCCTGATTTTTCTAAATGCTCTCTTGACAGGCATGTGACACATTGCACCACCATGTTTAGCTCCTGTCCTTAACTTTAACAGTAATATTTTATGACTGGTTGTTTATTGGTTGCTGTATATTTACAGTGAAAAATCTATTACTAGATAAAGCAAATTCCAATCTCTTTATACTCTGCTAACATACTGTGCCAAAATATGTGTAGAAACATGTTATTTGTTTTTCCTACAACATTGTGTTATCATCTATCAACACTGTAAAATATGTTAATAGATTTTTAAACAGAATCATTTTCAGTTGATCAAAATTAATTTTATGTAATGTTGATAAATTTGGTAGTTTGTTTCACAACATTTTGCTTAATATTCATAATACTTACTCTGTATTTTATGCTAATATTAGAAAATTAGGATTGATCTCTCAAAGTGGAGATCAATGACTTTTCAGCTTTACAATAATCTGAAAAAAATTATAATTTCTTAAACATCAATATCTTTAAAGTCAATACAAGTTGTGAATGAATTACATGATGTTGATGGCAAATATGGATATATTCAAAGGTATGGTTATTGTTATATCTGACTTCCTAGTTTGGGTTATATTTTATAATAATTTAAATTTATTTTATCTTATCTATT
>NW_026067975.1:4621913-4670699 GCF_014885135.2 Alexandromys fortis | reverse complement strand
AGGCTAATTCTCGCACCTGGACTAGCCCATTTCTAATGATGTTTGTAAGCACCCCAAGGTGCGCTTACCGGGAAGATTCTAGCCTACATCCATCTTCATCGCGTGTGCCTCAGAGACGTGTGCCTCAGAGAGCAGAGCTATCGCGTCTACCCGGGAGAGCTGAGCATGGCGTCTGTCCGGTCCCTCTGGAAGCAGGGCAGAGTCTGACCTCACTTCCTCTTCCGCCCAGAATTCTATTCTGTTTCCTCCTCCCATCTATGCTCTAAGCTAAGCCAAGCAGTTTCTTTATTGCTCAGCCAATGAAATCAACAGATTGATATATGACACTCCCACATCAAACACAGCATTAACAGCAGGCTTAATAAGACATAACTCCAAGCATTAAATCAGAATATTTGTGTCTTTCACTATTAGGATGTAGTCTTCTAAAAGACCCATATAAAATATCCAAGAGGCAAGAACCAGTTTAAAATACAGTTCAAGTAAGAGCATTTGTTGCTCTTGCAGAGGATTAGAGTGTGGTTTCAAGAACCCACATGGAGACTCAAAACTAAGGGTAACTTCTGGTCCTGAGGATCTAGCACCCTCTTCTGACTTTCAGGGGCTTCTGCAGCATATGGCACACACACGCATACACTCAGGAATATGCATAAAAATAATTTTAAGAGGTAAGAATCTAGAGAATACTTTCATATCTGGAGGAAGAAAATGGTAGGGAATATTGTATTCTATAGCCCTACACAGAGCCATTAGTAATAATTGCCATTTCTGACTAAATAGATATTCAGTGGATATTCTGGTTGGCAAGTATGTAGAGTTTACTTCTTTTATTTTCATGATTGAATTTTTTTAAAGAATGAGTTTGTCTGTGTTTTAAGAGATTATTATCTTAAACATGGATCTATATTTCATATGAACTATAAGTATGTGAGCATATTAAAAACACACAAACCTGGTAAACTTGTGACTTCGTTAGGATCAAATTTTCTGTTCAGGTTGAACTGTCAGCTTGGAAAGCCAGGACATCACAGGTGGGTTTTATTCCTCAGTCATCTGCAATGGATACAGCCCCACATTTCCCAGTTCCTGGATGTTTCACAGAATGCTGGGACATGAACATTGTTGGGTCTATTGTTCTCGCTTTCAGCTGATGAGATATTAATAAGGCCCACTTTTAAAAGATTTTCCCATAATGTCCCTCTTTGAAATGAAAAGGATAGCACTTGGTGCGTAGTCACAGTCACCAAGAGACACACAGTGAGAATCAGTGGCTGCTTCTTTTTTCTCGGGCTGTATTAATTATTTTGCCTTAAGATCAGTGGGTCCAAGAAGTGAACAAGGCACACCTTTGACTTTAACATGTGTCTGCCCCAGTCTCTCAGTTATCCTGGTAGATGACTCATCTGTATGCAAAGAACCCCAAACCATATCTCCCCTTTTCTTCATTAAGCCTTCTCCAAAAACTTCTCAAATTTATTACTGCGTAAGGACACATGACTTCCATAGGTGTCCCCCTCCCCCCCGATCTTTTCCCTAAAGATATCCATGTGAATTTCTGCCTGATTTATCACCCTTTAGTGAAGCAATCCTGAGACCCGACCAAATGACAAAGTATGTGGAAAGTAAAGGGTAGCTTAATGCAGAAGAAATAATTAGACATTATCAGTCCAGTCTACGAGTAAATATGAAGCAGAAAGGCTCACACCTTCTAAGACAGACAGGACTTGAAATTCAGGTGTGAGACCAAACTGAGATTTTTTTAAATTCAGTATTGTTCTATGAAGAGAATAAAAAATCAATGAAAACCTATTTAATGCAATGTTGTTTTTCTATAGCAATGAAAGATCATGTTTGCTGTTAATTTACTGGCAGAAATCTTCTTTTGAGAATTTGATGCTTTGCTGGAAATACTACAAATATTTTTCCACACCATTTTGGAATTTTGGTGTTTTTCCAAGTAAAGTTTAAGAGCAAGGATCCTGGCTGCCTTTGAACCTGAAACATGTGGCATAGGAAGAACAAATCACACACACACACACACACACACACACACACACACCAGAAAAACCACTAAATTTGTGACTTTAACAGGATGGCTAACAAATCCCCAGCAACTAAATTTAAAAAGAAAAAAAAATCCTTCTCAAAAGTAGAAAACAAGTTCCACCTACAAATCGCAGTTTTAAAACTTTATAATGAAAGTTTGAACCTGTACCAAATCAAAAAGGATCAAGATGCAATTGCATATACACTGAAATGAAAACATGCATATTTTATAAGAATGCATTAGCAGTGCTATTAGCTTTATATAAAACCAATCAGGGGACACAATAAAAAAAGATTTTATGTTATGGGAGAAATGCCTATATCTTCTCTTCTACCCCAAATTCATTCCTTAGGCTATTACATCCAACTTGTTTGGAAATAAAACAGTTTGGGGTAACTAGTACTAAAGCCATAAGTTAGGGTATTCACAATAAGATTCTTGACCATGTAAGAAGAGTCACCTCCCACATGCAAAGAGCTAGCTACTCGCCCTCACCACACAGGGTCATTGCAGCTGCCCACATGTCAAGAAAAGGCTTGAGAGTGAAACCCTCCTTGTTGGTACCCTGTCCAGGGATTTCCCCACACTCAGAAATGTGACAAATAAACATCTGTTGTTCAAGCCACCTAGTTTTAATATCGTATCATAGTAGTAGAGATAGTAGAGAGGACACAAGCAGTCCTTTGTAAGTCTCATTTGTGGCGTTTCTATTTTTTGCAGTTAGTCCGTTTCTGGAACCTGTGTAAAGGATCACAAAACTGATATCTGGACCAGGTGACAAGTCATTTAAAGTATCACTATCTTCCTAGCATTTAGTATTTATGTGACAAAATATATAAATTATAAATTTTTATGTGTCCACTTGACTAATATATGAGACATGTAGATGGTAAAATATTCCTTGTTCTGTGTTGGGGCATGGGGCAGAGATTCTCATTTTATTGGGAAGACTGAATGAAGAAGGTCCATCTCTCAGTAAGTTATGCCATCCTCTGTTTAGTGGTGTCCTGGAAAGAATAAAAAGGCAGAGCAAAAATACGTTTTCTTTGTTTATTAGAGAACACAGTCTCACTGTATAACCCATTTCTAAATTGTCAAAATATCATATCAGCGAAGTTATGTGCATGGTATTGATTGATGTGTACCTTTAAAAATCACAAACGTTAACAGTTAATGTTAGCAGTCATATGTTTCCTTCCACTGACTTTAACCAGTATGTTAGTCAATGGCGCTAAGGCTAAATAAAGTTCATCCATGAAAGTATGAGAATGAGTTAACTTTATAGTTACATGAGTGTGATCTAATAAGAGAAAAATGGCATAATTAATAAAATACTTCAGATACTGCTTCTGAAAAGAAGGAAAATTTAGAAAATTACTTCTTTAAACAAATTGATGTTTCCTCTGTTCTTCTTTGTCATTATATATGGGTATCATATGTCACCGTTGAGCAAATGTCACATAGAAATACAGTTGTGAGCTCTGGATGTCTTTGAGACAAGCAAGAGATAAACAGTAAAAAATGCACTTGATGTCAGTGCACTAAAGAAAGGTAGAACTCGGAAAATAAAAATGCTACTGGGAAATGTAATATATGAAAATTGGTTTGCCCAACCCTGCTTCCTGATAAAGAGTGATGGTTCCTCTCAGGCTATCTGTTTGCTATCACAAACTGTGCGTCTCAGCTGCAGGTCTAGAAACACTTTCCATGAGACAGATGGTGCATCACAGCTGAATCAAAGCGGCAACCATTTTAAAAGCAGTGCCGGTGTCTGCTTAACAAAAAGGACACTCTAACAAACATGCTGTTGTCTCTCCAGCAACATCTGAGTGAAGCTGTTTTAAATTTATGTAGTTGAGGGAATTTTTCCATTTTCTCCCCTATTATACTCCACTCAACGAGAAAAGTGTACCTTAGGATGCAAAGTAAAGAACTGGCCAATTACACTTTACATTTATTAAAAGTGATCATCTCATTGATAGTTCTTCAAGAAAATGCATTGTGATTTCCATTGCCCTGTATCATTGAAATGACTTGAAGAAGGATAATGTCAGGACTATGAAGGCAGTTCCCAGAGGACTGTAGCCAAACAGTGTAAGGACCTGACAGGATCTCCACAGTTCCAAACTCAAAACAACTGTGGTTGCCTGCAAAGAACATGCAGAAGATCAAACCAGTCAACATTCTAGCATGGAGCAGAGAAGGGTTCAAGAGCTCCTTTTCTAGGTTGGTAGTTGGTGATTTTAAGGGAGGGAGAGACAGTTTTCTTTCATGGTATAGTCACTAGTAAGTTGACTATGATCCCATATAGGATCCTATACCTAGACATATGAATAGAAAATAAAAATTAGACTCAGCGGGTATCTAAAACTCAGAGAAACAAAAAGACAAAACAAAGCAAGAGGACATGAAGCTGGAAGAGCCCACAAGGGGAGAGATAGATCTGGGAAACTTAAGAGGAAGAATGAGAATGAATATCAAAAAAGTGCATGGTAAAGCTTTCTCAAATATTAGTAAAAGAAAGGATTATACTATCATTATAAAAGAGAATAGCAATATGTTATTTGTTTCTTTTTTTTATTTGTGGGGAGGGGATTTCAAAACAGGGTTTCTCTCTGTAATAACTCTAGCTGTCCTGAAACTCACTGTAGGCCAGGCTGGCCTGGAACTCATAGAGATCTGCTTATTTCTTCCTCCCAAGTGCCTGGAATAAATATATGAGCTGCTAAACATAGTTTTTTAGGACTGGAGCAACAATCCATCCCTTCAACCTACAATCTATCCTGACTGTAAGAGAAGCTGTGGCAATGGTGGTACAGCACTTGTGGCAGTGGTCAACCCAGGACTGACCCAACTGTCATGCGTAGAAGAATCCCATGACTGACACTGCCTGGTGGCTAGGAATCAGAGACAGGATAGCCCAGAGACCCAGGATAAAGCCAAACAAAATAGAAAAAAAATGATGAAATGATTCTTAATGATATTCTGCTATGTTTATTGATCAGTGCCTATCCCAAGTGTCATCGGAGGGATGGGTGACATGTAGCCACTGATGGGAACAGGTGCAGAGACCCGTAGCCAAACACTAGGCAACGAAGGGAAACCCTACACAAGAAGGGGAAGAAAGACTGTAGAAGCCAGAGGACCCCAGAAGACACCACAGGAACATGGCCCACAGAGTCAACTGATCTGGGCTCATTCGGGGTCTCACAGAGACTGAAGAAACACACATGAACCCAGTATGGCTCTGAGTTAGGTTCTCTGCATATACCTTAGGGCTCTGCAACTAGGTGTTCCTGTGCAACTCTCAACAATGGGGGTGTCTCCAACTCCTTTGCCTCCTTTTGGGACTCTTTTCCGCCTACTGAGCTGCCACATTCAGCAGGGATATGAAGGTTTGTCCCAGTCTTTTGTATCTTCTTAAGCCATGCAAGGTGGATATCCCTGGGAGGCCTGCTCTTCTCCTCCATCCCCCAAGGGAAACAGAGGAGGAGTTGATCTGGGGGAGAGGAGAGGGAAAATGGGAAGGGACTTGGAGGAATGGAGGCAGGAAAACTGCTGAGTGAATGTAATGTGTGAGAGAAGAACAGTTAAAAAGAAAAAGAATAGTGTCTAAGAGTGGGTCCGTGTAAATTTACATGATTAATTCTCAGAAATATTATTCTCCTCTACTAACTAGCTCATTTCAGGGCTAGCAACATTATTTACAGAAGTGCCACAGCAGAGTCCCATAGTGCTGATGGTTTAAACAACAGAAGTGTGCTATTTCATGATTCTGAGGGCAAGAACTTCCAGCTTGCTGTGCGGTTAGGCTCTTGCATTGCGGGCACAAAGAGGATAACTTTATGCCTTAGGGTTTGGCATCCCTGATTTACTCATGTATCATTGCAGTCTTTCTCTGCATGTGTCTATTTCAGAATCAAATTGGTTCCTGCTTTCAAGGAGATGATCCTAGGGAGTTTGACATAAAACATAATTTTTAAATTTTAATTTTAAAATCCATAGAAATCCTACCTCCAAATAAGGTCATGTCTATAGTACTAAGCATTAGAATCAAACATATATTTTTTGGGAGGATATATCATTCAACGCATAATATTCTTTCTACTGTAAAACACGAACTGTATTTTAAGACAGAAAAGGATTACAGTCCTTCTACTCTGCATCTACTGCACTGCAGACAGGAAAAAAGGCGGGGAAAAATACAACTCTGAGTAAGAGGCATCATTAATGTGGAGAACTCACCAAGCCAATGAATACGGGTGACAGAAGTAAGAAAATGACAAACCCAAGAGTGAAAACTCAGAATGTCACCAATGCCATGAGCCATAATGTTACAAACAATAAGAACCACAGAATACTGCTGAAATTATGCCCATAGCAGAGCAAAAACACATGCACACACTCTGTGACGTACAACGCAGGCAGAATTTCTAAATCTCAGAATGAAAGAAACATTTCCCTGGCAGATTAGCCCTCACCCAGAGCATTAGATATTGGAACGGATTTGAAATCTGATTTGCACTAAGGGTAGCCATAGCAACCACAGCTATCAAACTGAGACCAAATCTTAAATGTATTAAATGAAAGACCACTCTAAAAGTCTAACAGAAGTAAAAGCATATAGATACCAGACTTGAAAACTTCGCTCTCTGATGTACTCTGATGTATACAATTGCTGCCTTTCATCAAAAATACTGTAATCACTAAAAGGCAAGAAGATAGAGAATCAAAAGAGACAAAATTACCATAAGAATGAGACTCAGATATTATAGAGAATTGAGAGAAATCTGACAAGAAATATCAAATAACTATGGTTAATAAAGTATAAGGCTACAGTGACAATTGTGAGCAATGTGTAATATTATTCGATATACAAAGGATTACAAAACATCAGGGCTCTGTTTCTATTTTCATTGAAGCATTGGGACCCAAAATTGTTTTGAAAAGCACTAGTGCTGACAGTAGCACCAAAACAAGTAAAAGAGAAAAGGAATGAATGGGGGAAGGGAGGAAAGAAGAAAGGGTGCAGGGAGGAAATAAATAGTTTGGACATGGAAGGCTGAATTACATCCCCTTCAAATTTATCTGCTGAAGCTCTAACTCCTACTATGGCAGAATCTGACTATATCAGGATATAGTTCCTTTACAGAGGTGATGAAGTTAAAAATTTGGCCACAAAAGGATAACTTCCCCACGTGGGAATTGTCAAGAATCCTGATCTGAAGTCATAAAGGGTGATCTTGGGAAAAAAAATAAAGCAAACTCTCACTCTGGCCTAGAATCTTTATTCTCAAAGACTGTTGAAAGTTGCTTTCATTTAGAATATTGATATTCTGTGAGCCTATAAATGGAAAAGAGAAGAGAAAGAAAGCAAAATCATTCAAATATAAATACAAGTTCTGTGTAGAAGTTGTGTGTTAATAATGACGTCAAATAACAGCTAAATTGATGAATATATAATATTCCTTAACTGAACATTCTTACTAAGAAAGTAGCTGCTATGCAGTTTGAACAATATATTCAACCTGTAAACTTCAGTATTCCGACCAAGCTAAAAATATACCAAAGAACCAGTAGGATATTGGTCATGACTCACTAGAATACCAACATCATCAAGGTATGAAACGATGGAGATTACCATTAATAAATGAAGAAATGCCTGTTGATAGGGCAAAACTTAGGTAGGCAGGGAAAACTGGACTAAATGCTGAAAGAAAGAAGGCAGAGTCTGAGGGATGCCATGGAATCTTGGCCAGAGTCAGGCATGCTAAAACTTTGCTGGTAAGCCACTGACACATGGTGATACACAGATTAATGGAGGGAGTTAAATTAATGTGTAAGTGTTAGCCAATAAGAGGTTAGAGCTAATGGGTCAAGCAGTGATTTAATTAATACAGGTTCTGTGTGGTTATGTTGGTTCTGGGCAGCCGGGATGAACAAGCATCCCTCTCCTCTAACACTAAATTTTCTGGCAGCAACATACCCAGAATGATGTAGAAAATAAGACAATTTTAAACCTTGTATTAATTGAAAATTATCAGAAAGCAGATTGTAGCGAGCTGCGTGGTGTCACACCTGATGGAGATGTATAATCAACTCCTGAGATGGCTAAGGCCTGACCTATGCTATGATCACGCAATGATTATCAGCTGCCTGCATATGTGTGAACCTATGGGCAGTGCCCTCCTGGCAGTTTGGGGTTGGCAGCCCATGCCTACTTAAGGGCTGGGAGAGGTTTGCCCAGAGGGAGAGGAGAAAAAAGAGGAGAGAGAGAAGGAGAAAGATTATTGTGAATAAAGTCCTGAAAACTGCTGCAAGAAGAGCTCCGGGTGTTGCATTTTTTTTTCCTTGCTGGACAAGGTGGGACGTGACAATTGGTGGCCTCGTACGGGGAACCTCCAAACCTCTCTCCGTGGAGCCCAGAACTTGCTGCAGTCAGGGGGTGCACCAAATAATCCTCAAGGTAAAGATTGGGGATCCGCGACAAAAAGCGGGTTTTCTGCTCTCGCCTGTAGAAGGGAGAGTGGGGGTAAGAGGGCTGCGACCAAAGCAGACGGTTTAAAGTATAGCCACGACAATAGTGGATGGTTTAAAATAAAAATAAAAGGAAGAATAGGATTTTAGAATGGGCACTTCAACATCACACCTGATTTTTCTGGCTCTTAACGAGCTGTTACGGAGTGCATTGGAGAGGTTTTTGACTAAATGTGACACAATTGCTTTTTGGTTTGCCATCTCGGGCAATCTTAATGTGTCATCCTGGGACAAGCCTGGTAGAGATTTGGATTTTGCCACTGGACAAGGTATGCTAAGCAAGGGAGTTATATTCACGTGGTTTGAGTTACCAAGACCCCCCCAGAGTTTGCAGTGGAGTGCAAGCAGCTGGCTCCAAGACCAAGGAGCTCCAGGCTGCTCCAAGGCCAAGCAGCAATGAGGAGCTGCACTGCAACTGCAGACCTAGGACCTGCCTTGAAGACCAACAATGCCAGAACGCTAGGCCACTCCCAGCATGGGCCTCAGGGCATAGAAGTGCAGCACTGTTGCAGTAAGATCCCTTGGCCTAGACCTCTGTCCCAGCCCTGGGCAACCGGCAGGGACCTGGTAGGGCCTGCGGCTCAACCCCGCCACGCCTCCACCTTTCAGTTCGGTGGGGAAGTCTCCACCTCTCTCCCCTGCTGTCCCTGTACTGCAACCTGAGTCCCAGCGTGTCTGGAAAATGGCAGTGGATTGTAGTAAATACCTTTAAGAATGCAACGTCCCTGCTCAGCAGGAAGTAGCCAGAGAGATTGACAACGCCCAAATTCCCTAAAACATGTTTTAAGTGGGGTCCTTTCAGAGCAGAAGCAGGATCAGCTGAGCTGCTAGGGAAACCAAAGAGGTGCAGGAGGGAGAAGGTGTCGTTCATACACTCAGCTGACAGGAATAAATGAGCCACGGGGGTATGGTAGCTGGGGTATGTTATTAGGGGACTGCTGAAGGAACAATGGTTTCTGACTGCTTCTGGGGCCATGGAAAAGCCACTCCTAATGACAGGAGCAGACAGAGGAAAGCCAGGGAGGAGAAAGTAAGATTGCCTCCCCTTCCTCTCCTCTGTGATGGCCCCTCTGCTACCAGTTCTGACTGCCCTTGCTGCTGCCGCAAGCACAGCCGTGGCAATTGGCTCAGCCTGGCTGTGAATGGAAGTATCTGGGGCTGTGAGTGATATGAAAAATCTAAAGAATTGTCTAGATGTCTTTTAAGTACTTGGTCTGGTGAATTTGAACAACAACTGGAAAAGCTGCGAGTGACGATTGCAACTGCAAATTCCACACGCATGGATACCAGCATGGCAGAAGAACTATCTTCCTGGATCACTCCATGGATCATCTGAAGGAGTGGGCGGGAATAAGAGCCCTGGCAGGCTTAATGGTGCTTGCCTCCCTGGTATGCCTGTGGTGCATTTGTCACATAAGGGTTTCACAGCATCGCAATGCAGTTATGATCATTCAGGCCTTCACGGTCATTGAAGCAGGACAGTCTCCCCAAGTTTGGCTAGAGATGTAAGAGCAAATCTGATTGCATGTGGGTTGGTATCTAACTCCCACCTCTGTAAAAAGACACCGGACAGGTCTAGTGTTCTCTGAGTGGATGACACCTGGACAGACACTAGTACATGTTTCATTTTTAACAGAGATCAGACCTCTACTCTTGCCTGTGGCTTTACAAAACAAAAGGGGAAACTGTAGCGAGCTGCGTGGTGTCACACCTGATGGAGATGTATAATCAACTCCTGAGATGGCTAAGGCCTGACCTATGCTATGATCACGCAATGATTATCAGCTGCCTGCATATGCGTGAACCTATGGGCAGTGCCCACCTGGCAGTTCGGGGTTGGCAGCCTATACCTACTTAAGGGCTGGGAGAGGTTTGCCTGGAGGGAGAGGAGAAAAAAGAGGAGAGGGGAAGAGAGAGAGAAAGTGAAAAAAAGTCCTGGAATAAACTGCAGTGAGAAGAGCTCCGGTTGTCGCGTCATTCCTTGCGGGACGAGGGTGGCCGTGACAGCAGATGAGGCTTTGACCTGATTTTTATTAAAGGGACCAAGAAAGTCTTGTTTACATGATGAGTTGAGTAAAGCAGTAGAGATGGAAATGTTAAAAATGAGGGAGAGAGTGATACGCATTATTTCTGTGAGGCTAGCTCATATATTTATTTGTTCATTTTTGTTACCTTTGCTGTGTGAACTCAAACCCAAGGCTTTAAACATGCTAGAAACCCCTGTGGTGTTGAGCCATACCCTGCCTGAGGTGAGTGGTGAAGATAACAATTGGCCTTCCAAAAGCATCAGCTTAAAACAAGCAGTAAGGACAGAGGGAATGAAGTAGTGTCGTGTCGTTGAGAAGGCAACCAACCAAGCACAAAGGCATACTGGATTCTGGTGAGAGCAGAGATGGAATGTCAGTCAAGATGGAGTAGCTGTCATATGTCAAGGTGATAATATCAAAGAAAAGTAAACTCTTTGTACATAGAAAGAGAAAAAAGTCTTTGGCAGGAAAACATGTCTCAATAATAACCAAAGCAATAAAAATAACTGTTGTTAGGCAGAACTTTTTGTGGCTTGTAAAGGAAAAGAACAAAAAGTCCAATTTCAGCAACAAATCACAGGCAGGAGCAGAAAAGGCTTAGACTACACATGGAAATTCAAACAAATATGTAGAGTGTAAAATCCAATGTGAGAACATCAAGAGGTCACATTCATCAACAGTAAAGTCCCCAAAGACCCTTACACTTGGCAGTACAAAGATCCTGTGGTAGTTTAAAGAGATAGTCTCAAGTTAAGTCTAGAAAAACCTGTTAGTTTGATTTTAAGGTTATTTCTACCAATAATAATTCTGCTCCCTTGGATCTGAATTTTAAATCTGATTTGAAATAAGAACATATCATTTTCAGTCAAATGCAGAAGTAATTTATTTGAACATTCATTCATTATAACTAGAGCAATTGAATATATGTGCATAACTGATGTATGAATCCTCAAAGCATTATCTTGTATAAAATTATTTGGAGAAATGCATTTGGTGGAAAGAAGATAAAAATGCATAACTTTTTTTTTTATTTAAAAGCAGTTTCTTCTGAGTATGGGGGATATGTATAATATTGTAAAGTGCTTGTTACATAAGCACAGGGCCCTGAGTTCAGTGTCCCACTGTCCATGGGAAATCCAGGCCCAGTGGCACAGTATCTATATTACCAGCACTTGGGAGGCAGGAAGGAAAAAACAGTCAAACTCCCGGTACTCACTGGCCAGCCATCTTAGAAAATTAGTGAATTCCAGGTTCAATTGAAGACCCTTTCTTATGGAGACACTCATGTAGTATTGGTGGGTGATGTGGGATTCCTCTCTGTATGCTGTGAATATATTTTATTACCATTGGTTAATAAAAATTTCCTTTGGGCATATGGCAGGGCAGAATATAGCCAGGTAGTCAGGACCATGAGGGGTGCACCCACCCACTGAGACAGTGGGACTGATCTATTGGGAGCTCACCAAGGTCAGCGTGACTGTGACTGAAAAAGCATGGGATAAAACCACCCTCTCTGAACATAGCAGACAATGAGGGACAATGGCATGGGGTTTTGATCCTACTTCATGTTCTAGCTTTGAAGGAGCCTAGCCAGTTTGGATGTTCACCTTCCTAGACCTGGATGGAGGGGAGGACCTTGGACTTTCCACAGGGCAGGGAACCCTGACTGCTCTTCAGACTGGAGAGGGCGGGAAAGAAAAGTGGGGGAAGGGAAATGGGAGGCTGGGAGGAGGCGGATTTTTTTTTATTAAAAAATAAAAGAATATAGCCAGATGGAAAATCTGAATAGAGATATAGAGAGAGTAGGCTGAGTCATGGAGGCACCATGTAACTACCAAAAAAGACAGAGGCCCTAGAACCTTACCAATAAACCATGAGCCTGTGGTAAAATATAAAATAATAGAAATGGGTTAATATGAGATGAAAGAGTTAATAAGAAGCCTGAGCTAATAGCTGAGCAGTGCTTTAATTAACAGTTTCTATGTGATTGTTTTGGATCTGGGTGGCTGGGAAACAAGCACACAGTCTCCTATTACAGGTGGGAGTGGAAATTAGTGCATTCAAGTGGAAAACAGTGTGGTGTTTCCTCATAAATCTAGAAATAGGCCTATTATATGATCCATCTATGCTACCCCTATACATATAGCCAAAGGACTTTTTCCTCCTATAGAGATACATATTTGATCATGTTCATAGCCACTCTTAACAATGACTAGAGCACAAAAGCAACCTAGATTTTTTTTATTAACTCATGAATGGATAGTGGAAATTCGGTATCTATATACCACGGAATTTTATTCAGTAATAAAAAAAAAACCCTGAAATCTGTGACTAAATAGATGATTTAGGAAACACAATGTTGAATGAAATGCAAGACCAGAAAGTCAAATGTTGCATGTTCCCATTTACATGGAGATATTAGCGTTGAATCTGTTGCTCACTAGGAAGCTTCCTCCCCGCTGAATAGCTCTCCTATTACTTGCAGTTACTATAAAGATGCTGGAAAGTTCACCAATAGTCTTACACAGCTCTGAACCCTAAGAACTGTTATAATAACTAAGTGTGGAAAGCCATGCCTGTGTGTACAATAGTGGCATGAGAGTTATAAGGATTGAAAATCTGGGGAACTAAGAGTTTAGGGGAGAAGGAACTATTAGCACTTTGCCAAATAGACAAACTACTAAAACATCCTCTAAATTAGTGTCTCTCTGCCCTAGATTAATGCAGCTTTCCGATGTCATCAGAGAAGTTTCTTTCAGCAGTGAATGCTTGTTAGCATATAAACTCACACTTAATCCAAGTACAGATGTGACTGTTGGGTGCTTTGCCTCCAAGGGACATCTATTTCACACCTCTGCCTCAAGACTCAGAGATCATTACAGAGTCTAAGACGTTCAGGGAGGAGGAAGAAAAAGTGTGCTGTGAACAGGACAGGGCAATTCCACTCATAAATGCAGTATGTATGCCCTTATAAGAGAGACACAAGAACATTCCAGTGAACATCCTAGCACAGAGTGCGAAAGGGATCATGAGCTTTGACTTCAGACACTACAGACAGTTGATGACTTCTGGGAGAAGAGCCTGTTTTCCTTTTGGATGTGGCTCCTGGTGGGTTAACCACGCACCTGTGGATTGTCGTACACCCAAGAGTATATGGGCACCACAAATTGGAGTTGAAAGGTAATTAAAAAAAAAAGACATGTACATGAAGTTGAGGGGTATGGAAGTGGAGGCAAACCTGTAAAGTATTATAGAGAGGAATGGGGTGACTATGATCAAAAATGTTGTGACTGTATCTCAAATAATTAATAAATATTTGAAAAATATGAAATAATATGAAGAACCATTGAGGAAGGCACTGAACCTTGACCTGTCTCTGCACACATACATGTGCAGTCATGTGAATGTATAAGCACCTACATTACATGTGTTCTTATCCATAAGAATACATATACATGCTAAAACACACACACATAAACATACATTCACACAAAGAGATCTCTTCTGAAAGTCAAATTGAAACAGAAATCATTTTTGCTTAATAAACAGAGGACGAAAAGATAAGGTTGTCCATAAAATAGTCGATACTGGAAAATAATTTTTATTCAAATAGCATACATTTAGTTTTCTAAATTATATTTATGTGTTTATTATGATTTTGAAGGCACTGAAACAATATATTATTTAGGAATAATTAATACTAATGGGACTGGAATAGTTTACACCATTCTGAATTAAGGATTTGATGCCTCCTACTCAATTCATTTTAATAATAAAGAGTCATTTTCCACTATAAACAGCTAACACTAATTATCTATTAGCTCTCTTTGTTTCTCTCATTGACACAATATTTGTGATATTTAGCATATCAAATGCAAAATGAATTGTAAAAATTAAGTAATAGAGAAGCAGGAATTTGGAGTCCTCTATAAATCTGGAATATCTTTTTATAGTTTGTTTGGGTACAATCAGCTTAGCATTTTCTGGAGTATTACTTTTTCCATTAGGTATTTCAAGTAAAATTTCCTTTGAGAATTTCATGTATGAATACTGCATTTACTTAATTCCTACTGCTCTGTAGATTTCTGATGCTCCCTCCAACCTTCCTGAAGTTTCCTTCCTTTTACCCTCTCAATTTTATGACTTCACCAATTATTGATATATATGCATTTATATATACTTATGTATAAATACACATTGGCATATCCATTTGGTGTTATTCCATCTGAATATGTATAGGGCTGACCACCTGTGACTGCATAGTTTTTTTAGGATCTTGTCCATGAAGAAGAATTATCTGCCTCTCTCTGCATCTATTAATTTCCTGAAGCTCTTTCTCAAGAAGTGGGGTCTTGTGAGCTATCCCCAATTCATGTTGACATGTCAACCAGTGTTCTCATTATGCAGGCCTTATTAAGGTGACTACATTGTTGAGATTTCGTGGAAGTGACTTCCCTGTCATATTTAGAAAATTCCCAAGCAAGTCTGGTTCTCTGACTCTTACAATCCTTTTTTCCTGTCTTCCACAGCATTCTCTGAACCCTAGGTGATAGATATATCAGTTGGGGTTGGGCATCTGTTGGGCAACTGTTCTTCTGCAACCATTGTAGATTAAGATATAACTATATGTAGAATTTTAATGTTATTGTTCTACAAAATATGTTAGATATTTGTATATATTTTAAATTATATATGTGCATCTATAGATAAAAATAAGTAGATATATATTTGTATGGGGGTATGTGCACATGAATGTAGGTGCCTGTGAGGTCCGGAAGGGTGAGTCAGGCACTCTGAAAATGGAATTACACACAACTGGGAGCCACTAACATGGGTACTAGTAACTGAACTTGGGTCTTTTGCAGTACTAGTAGATGCTCTGAATCACTAAGCCTCTAAAATCTTTAAAACCTAGAGCTATATAAGAGGCATGATGTTATCTCTTGCTGCCATCACAGATGAAAGTATTGATAGAGATTTATATCTACTTTAAAGTATGACATAAGCTTATAGTTGTACCTGACTAAGGATTTCAGTATAAACTAAAATTACTTATGAACACTTCAAGTTCTTGGAAAGCAAGAATTAAATTGAAATTTAGTCTACTGAATATTATATGGCAAAAGCCCTGCATCCTGCAGGGAAGCTCCTTAACCATAGAAAGTAAACAATCTAAAGGTTTCAGAAGGTCTCAAATCAGTAGCATCTAATAATCTGAGTGACCTTGAAGTACCAGAGACCAACTGATCTTTCTGGAAGAAGCTCAGACCACCCGAGCTGCCTCAAAGGGATGTTCCCGAACTACCTGCAAATTGGACATTGAGCTCTAGGGTCCCAGATTTCTGTGCTGTCACCAACGCAGAGGCAGGGTTTGAGAGACACAGTGCCTCTAAGTAACTTCTGCTAGATAATTAACCTCTCACTTTCCCTCTTGTAAATAAGCTCAATAAAACCCACTGGTTCTGAGATGGATTTGGTGGTAGCTTTACTTTGGTATGCCATTTGTACCTTATCTGGGGTGTGCATGTGAACTCAGGTATAGTGTTACCCAACACTAGGGTTTGGAATAAATGCATAGCATTGCTTCAAACACTAGTATAAAGAAAAGGATTTGAAAACATGCTTTGAAGTCTTTATTTTTTTGTTTTGTTTTTGTTTTTGTTTTTGAGACAGGGTTTCTCTGTGATTTTGGAGCCTGTCCTGGAAGTAGCTCTTGTAGACCAGGCTGGTCTCGAACTCACAGAGATCCGCCTGCCTCTGACTCCCGAGTGCTGGGATTAAAGGCACGCACCACCACCGCCTGGCTCTGAAGTCTTATTTAATGTGACGAGTTATCTTGTAATATTTCTACTCCTCAATGAAAAATTACATCCTCAAATGTGGGCTTATAGATCCCATTTTGTCCTCTGATTTTATCTATACTTATTAAAACTATTTATGGAAACCCCAGAAGTAAAAACTCTCATTTTAATATGATCATTTTAATATTAGAACTACTATAACTCTAAATTTCATTAATTTGGGTTATTTCAAATATTTCAATACAAAACTGTTTCAAAGTAGGAATGCTTGAACATTGAACAAAGAGGTTAGCAAGAAATGACTGAGGCTCTCTAACCTGCTGAAGAAAAGTCACGTTAGTCTGAACAGGTTCTATTTGCACAATTGAATGAGAGCATAAGTATTAGAAACTTTCTCCATAATGTTTCCATATTATATAATAAAATTAAATAATAATACTTATTTGATATGCCATATAAGTCTGCCAAGGACCAAAATAAATTAACAATTGGATACAATTTTCAAAGTGTAAGCTATCACATTAGAAAGTTTTATTATCCTAACTTTTGTTCCAAATTCAGCATATGGTCTGTCATAATAAAATAAATCTAACCGATATTTTATAATTTCTAGGAAGACAAAAATAAATAAAATATTTGGCAGAAACCTATTTGAGTTAGACCACAAATAAATAAAACAAGGAGAAAAATCCTTAGAAATAATTGCATTTAAATATTAATACTTAATTTTACATGATAAGATACAGTTGTCATTGTACTTTATAAAAATTGATGAGAAATAAATATTAAAAGAAGTAACCCATAACCTTCATTCTTTTTTCAGGATAAAATAAATCAGGAAGTACATGCCAGAAAACAATCATTGCTCCAGGCTTGCTTTTCAGAATATTGGGCCTGTGCCTGGGTTCGCACAGGAGGTACTGTTTCAATAAGTTGTTAACAAGTAATATATAGTCGCTTAATAAATTGATTCCATATATACTAGAAGAGTCTGTGGTTTATCTTGAAACATCAGAAGGTCTAGAATGGTCACATTAAGGGAAATTGAAAAGCTAGGCCCAGAACCTTTGCTCTCACCCCTTACATACACACATACTAAGGTTTCACCATTGTATTTATCTTGCCAGTTATCAGCCATTACAAGTGAGTGACAACTGATTAAATTTGTTCGCACTTATTTTCATTCCATTTTTATTCTTGTAAGTTTACTACTATTTCAACTCAACTGAGATTTATTTTAATAGTCGCTGATCCATCTGTAGTGTATTTTTGTGGATTGTTGGTAGAAGTACAAAGTGATACCACCATATCGAAATCTTTGTGGAGAGTTTCGAAAACTAAAAGTAAATCTATGACCCACCTACACCACTCGTTGGGGTATGCCCCAAAGACTCGACTCAATATCCAGAATACCAGGGTAAGAAATCTCACGAGAGGTATGTCCTTTATATTTGTCAAGTAAACTGCAACCGAGAAATTTCAACAATATAGCTGTCTAAACAAGACCTAAAAATGATGACATAACAATTAACAAATTGGCTTGCCAGTATGGATGGGGAAATTCACACAAGACCCTATCACTAGACCTAGAGATAGTTAATGCCTATTGTGCGCCTCTGTGTGTCGTGTGTGTGTGTGTGTATGTGTGTGTATAATGATTTGAGAACTAGTGAGAGGAACATGGGAGGAATTAGAGTAAGGAGGAGGGGAGAATGCTACAAATACAACACTCATATATGGTATTCTCATGTATTAAAAGAGCTTTAAGTCAGTGTGTCTTCTTTTATTTTA
Organism: Alexandromys fortis; assembly: GCF_014885135.2. Lineage (NCBI taxonomy): Eukaryota > Metazoa > Chordata > Mammalia > Rodentia > Cricetidae > Alexandromys > Alexandromys fortis. The sequence goes on along the minus strand of NW_026067975.1, from coordinate 4,652,496 downwards.
TCTTTTGAGATGCAGTCTTGTTATAGGGTCTAGACTGGCCTTGAATTTGTAGGTCCACTAATATTTGTAATTTTTGCCAATTACTAAGTGCTGAAATACTCAACTATCTTATGTTTATATTCTATTTTAACGACAGAATATGTTCTTTCAATGAAGGAAATATTAGAATTCTGAAAGGCACAAAATTTAATTTTTCAAAGATCTTGTTTGTTGAAATAAGTATTACTTAGAATATATTATTTCAATAAAGCAATTATATATTGATAATGGGTAATGAACCAATCTTCCACAATACTAAGAATTCAATGTTTAAATTCCATTAATAAAGGATAATAAAAAACCCTATAGTCTAATTAATTGAATTAAAGTTCTTAACACCTATTCCCTTTATGATATTTGCAAATGTAGAAACCATGTAGTCAGCTTTAGAGCCCAGTTTTTTAACCCTATGGATCCATTTGAAAGAAGTAATTCTGATATGTTAACAGATATGAAGGCTGCTGTAAGATGTACTCTTTTTGAAATTATGCTGTAAATATTTTCTTTTTAATTTTCATTTAAATGACATTATTTTCACTTATTTTAGATACCAACCAATTTCCCCTCCCTTCTCTTCCCCTTTCCGAAGACGTACTTTTAAACGTGTGCCACATGATTCAGTGTTTTTGAAAAATTTTCTGACACTCATGGAAACAGTGTTAATTTTGGATACCTATGAGACAGTAAGAATAATAAACAACTAAAATGGACTAATTTTTAAAAAAAAAATACCTTTGAAAACTCCAAACTTGCAATCCTACTTATTCCGTTGTTGTTACCTTTTCTCTAAACCCATTAGAACCTTCTATTCCTGAAGATTAATGGCTATCTTAACCTGCTCTAGACAGCTCCTAATGAACCCATTAAAAAACCTTTCATGCAAGAAGTGTCAAATAATTAGTACTCATTTTGCTTTTGACTTGTTTTTCCATAAGAGTGTGAAAGCTCTTAAAGTGTTTACCATTTAGCCTTCTGATAAATTTGAGCAAAGTGCATACATCAAAATGTGCAATAAGTCTGCTGACCAGAAAGCAAAGCATACTTTCTGATAATGCGTATTTCGAGTCATTTTTAAATTATTATTTTAACTTTCCTGGATAGCATACCCAATAGCATTATTACTGCTTTTTACTTTTCTTTCTCAAAATCTCTCTTAAACTGTGGGTGACCTGCCTGTGAAAACAAAGTACTCAAGGTGAAGAAAAAGAAATGCAAAGGCTGGGCAAGCCACAGGGCTGCACTGAGTGGAGCAGCCACATAGCCCAACTGTTGTCATGTTGCTTTATCTTTAGCACAGTGGCCCTGCCTTAATCTACTGATAATTCAGCCAGCAATTGCGACTCAGCAGCTATTGGCTTGCTTCTCCAGCAATGGCCTGGTTGCCCAGGATGAAGCCTGGCTGAAATCCTCTTTTTGCAGACACCAGCTCTGTCGCTTCAACTAAAGATAGCTCCAACTAATTTTCTATCATTCTATTTATAAATAAGACTCAAGATTCAAAGGTTCGAGTGAAAACCCACTAGCTCAGTGAGCTTGAGCAGCAACTAGGTAACCTTCTGTCCTTGCTGGGATCTCCTCAAAAATTCAACCTTTTTACTCTTTCCACTCTACAAAATAATAATAATAATAATAATAATAATAATAATAATAATAAAGCCCCATTCAAAATCCCTCCCTACTACATCCAGTACATCTTTCCACCTCTTCCAGATGCTCTCTAAAGCTCTATGATTACTTTCTGTAAACTAATTACTAACTCAGCCTCCTAAACCAAAGTTTTCCTTAATTAATGCAAATGTTAACGGGGGGGTTCATAGTGTGATCAACTAACCCACAACAGGTTCCAACAGCACCGAGGGGTGCTAAGGACAGCCTATATATGGACTTTACTTGTTACTTTTAGGATAAATAAACCACCAATCATAAAATCCTAGAAACATATTTTTATCTATTTGGAATATCTGGAGAAATGGCTCAGTGGCTAAGAAGGCTTGCTGTACAACCACAAGAACCTGAATTCAAATCCTCAGCACCCATATAACAAGCTGCATCTGGCACTACAAACACTTGTAACTCCAGTGTTGTAGTGGGTGGAGGGTCAGAGTTAGGAGAATCACTGGCGGTTCCTAGCTACTAACTTAAACTCCACTCCCAAGGAAGAGTGATTCCAGTCAGGCTACTCGGCAGAAATTGCAATTACATTTTTCATCATTACTCAGTAAGAAACATCTCTCCATTAATGTCCCTGTCTTTAAAGGACACTGTCTTAGTCTGCAGCATAAATCCCCAGATTTAAAGCACAACTAAGAGTAAGGGTTTACCTAGTGGTCAACCCAGTAGAAACTTCTACTTTAGCTGTGGTACCTGTCAGTAGTGTATTGTCTTTAGAAGAGTCCATTTGTGTCAGTTAACTTCACCTTAAGGTCTTATGTTAGAATAATGTGATCACACATAAGGACTCTGCCGATGTGAAAAGACAGTGATAATGAAGGTTAGATGATGAAGGTTCTCCAGTCTCTAAAATGCTCATCATATCCTGCCCCTGACCCCAACCCGGAGAAAGCCAAGTCTTTGTTTTGTAGTAGAGAGGTAACAGGATACACATGGCACATGGTACTGTTCAAAGCAATCAAGTATTAGCTTGCTGACAAACTAACTGTGTTTCCTTTGTGAAGACAGAGGCAGCTGCATCTGCCAGCAAAGCGACAGACATCCCCATCTTTACACATTGGTGTTAAGGGAGTTGCCTATCTAGTCTCTTAGTATAGGTTATAAATGGTACCTTATGAGATGGATTAAATAGTTAAAAATCCATATTGAAATCTAATAACTCAAACAAACATTGCACATTGCATCAAATTATATAACACTCCATGACAGCAAATCACGAAAAAGGGTGAAATGCCTAGATCTGAAAATAGAAGAATAAAAACCCAATCTTGTCAGTACTTTAGCATTGACAGAATACTCATCAAACTTCTTACAATTTTAAATATTAAAATAATACTGAGGGGAAACTTGAATGATTTATTATTGCTCAGAAATGATTTGATAATTAATGGTAGATTTGTACAATCTGTTGGGAATTGCTTTTCTAGATTTATTTCACACTGTCCTTTATGGATGACTAACTTAATGATTCTAATCAGTCTGGACATAACTAGATTATTCTACATTTCAGATGCAAAAGGAGGGCAATGGAAAATCTGTAGCATAAAAAAATAAAGCTTCAACTTGAACATGTTGAAAAGACGTCAGATTAAATAGGCTAAAAATATTGCAGCCACGTACAACCAGTTAACTTGATGCTCTGGATTGTGAACATCTCTCTCTGGGGAAACACTTTAAGCATCTACACTTCAAATGCAAGAAGAAATAAACAAGAATTAAGCCATTATCATTAAACCCAACGATAAAGTAAAGTCCTAATGTTTTATTTATATCCACTTCGCTCTCCTTTCTTTGTCCTCCATAAAAGAAAAAAAGCAAGTAACTACTTAATAGTGCCTATTAAGACTAGTATTTACTTCTTTTATATTTTAAGGGCCCCGTTGCTTCTTTCTTCTTCACCCAAGCTTAAAGAATTTCAATAGTCACCAGCTTGTGACAATATTTAAGTTTGCATTTGACAAATTATTCCTTACATTAAGTCATCCTGTCATGTCACAAAGTTAGAATAGAACATGAGGAATATTGAGAAGGGAATGTGTCTATCCTTTACTGAATACAAGCCAACACCAATTTAGCAGACACTAGCGAGGTAGAAATTAGCCATTCACCATAGAAACAGTCAATGTTTTTCGGAGAAAAGTAAGTGTTCCTCTCCAGAAGCCATCTACTGCTAATAGCTGTCAAACTTGATCAAGATCCTCTCCCTCTTCCATGCTAAAATTTTTAACCTGTTTGGTCATGTGCAGGTAATTACAGTTACCGTGGATTCAGGGGTGCAGTAGCTATGTCATGTCCAGATGACAGCATGTCACAGCAATGCATCCATTTTTCAGTTCTCACATTCTTTCTGCCTCCTCCGAGAGGGTTAGTGTATCCCTAAGAGATGTTTGGTACAGATGTCCCATCTCTGGCTGAACACTCTGGCTGGCACTTCGAACACTGATAGATTGTTTTGTCACAGTGAATGACCACATGTTGATGCACATATGGGCAGTACTAGTTTTTCTGTGGATAAATAAATGATATTAATAAAACTACATAAAATTTGAGGGGTGATGTGATGGGGGTTCCTCGGAAGAGCTAGAGCTAAAGGGGAGAAGAGGGAGGAAATTGATAAAATACATTGACAATATGTATGAATATTATGTATATATAAATATATATGTATTTCTATATAATACATATATACGTGTGTGTGTTTGTCTACAAGTCTTCAGCAAGGCTGATGACACCTGCGCTGGAATAAAGTAAGAAGACAAGTCACATGGAAACATAAAACAATAGCTTGTAATCTACTTCCCTCGGTGGAGTCAGGAATGAAAGACTTCATATGTGATCACGAGTATTGATTTTCATCACTAGTTAGAATTTTCCAGAGAAACAATCGTGAACTCCATTGACATGAAAACACACTGCACATCTGAAAAATGGTGAAGTTATGCTGGTAAAAACAAGCACTCCATATCAGATCAGTAATGAAGAATTTGTAGGTTAGTCAAAGATACTTAGTTTGAGTTTTTGATTAAAGGAATAAAAAAGATTCCAATTCAGCGATAATTGAGAAATCCTGAGAATTTGAGTTCTAACTGGGTTTGCCTGGGCTGGTACACAAGCTATGGTACTCAAGAAGATCTAGCACTTTAAGGATGTCATGGGCACTCACTAGCCTGGACTGGTTGGTATACAAGATACATGGGAAGAACTAATCCTAAGAACATGGGGGATCATGTAGGAGAGACAGTATTGACATCTCTCACCAGGATGTCCTGGTGTATATGATGCATGACTCAAGTTAATCATAGTAGTATGGTAGTGCACTGGTCTGGATCAGTCATGGGGGGGGGGGGGGGGGGGGGGGGGGGGGGGGGGGGGGCTGATGTGGGTGCTGCTTGATCCAAACAAGGCCTGGAGTGTAGATATTTAGGTAAGGGTCCTTTGTAACTCCCTAAGCTGAGTTAGTACACAGGCTGCATGACTAGAGTAGATCTGGGATGGTGGTGATAGATGATTTAAGCAAAAGAGGCTGTAAGGGTTTTGCTTTAATGTTTAAAAAGTTATTAACTTAAGCTGACATATAAAAGTCGTATTTATTTAAGGTACATATCTCAATGAGTTTGGAGTTATACAACTGTGAATCCATCAAAATTTTTCTCACAAAATACAATGGTACCCATCTTCTCCAAAATTCCCTTTGCTTTTTATTATTATTTAATATGTGGTAAGAATGCTTAAATTAATACCAACCTGCTTAGCAACACTTTTATTAGGAAATCTGATGTCTGTTAATGACAGATAATAAACTTCACAGATTTCCATTCCTATAGATCTTATACAACTTTATTTTTTTTACCCTTTGCTTAATACTTCTGCTAGTCCACTTTTGACACTATGTCAAAATGCTTGAGAAAAATCAATCTAAATTAAAAACGATTGATTTGCATCACAGCTTCAAAGGTTTCATTCCATGGTTGTCTGGTTTCCTTCCTGGAGTCCATAGTGAAGATTTTTTTTTTATCATGGCAGAAAGTTTAGGAAAAGAGAGCTCTTCTCATAGTTCTCAAGAAGAGAAGGGAACAGGAAAGGGCCAGGAGAATTAAACCGTACAAGTGTATTCTCTCGATGAACTGCTGCTTCCTGACAGCCCCCTCCTCATTCACTTTCCCCCATCCCCAAACATGGCATTGAATTCAATCTGTTGATTAATCACTAATTACCTGAAAGCCATCATGATCTTATATCTTTCTAAAAGTCCATCAGCTAGCAATAAATCTTTTGACAGATGAACATTCAAAGGGCATTGAGAATCAAACCAGAGTGCCTCCTTTTCATTTTCTTCCCACTGACTTGAGCATATGTTGTTCTATTTGATTATGTGAGTTTCAAATAAAATTGGACTCTTAGGCTGATGATTCTGTGTCTAGCATATGTATTTAGTGTAATGCCCTCTAGGACTGCTCACATTTTTGAAAAAGTGCAAGATATTTTTGCAATAATGAGAAAATTGAATATCTATAAATAAATGAATTAAATGAACCCTTATCTTACAGTATACTCCCAAAGTAAAATATATTAAAGACCCAAAGTAAAAACTGAAACCATAAGCCTAAAAGAACAAAAAGAGTTGGTAAACATAGGTAATGGAGGTAAAGATAGACAGGTAGGATTAAAAATTAAAACTTTCTTTTCCCTAAGAAAAACAGTCAATGGACTAGACGGGAAATCTATGAAATGAAAAAAAAAAACATTTTCAAACTATAAATCTAATTCCATTGAGAATGCTGTAACAAATTATCACCTATAACCTTCATTACTAATAAATAACAGAAACCTTTCAGAGTTCTAAATATTGGGAAGTCTAAGCCCTGGCACCAGGAAATTTATTTCCTCATTTATATACTGTTGATATCTTCACTGTAATGTCACTTGGCAGAGGATCTAGATGTGTCTGCCAGACTGGTTTTTAACTGCACTAATTCCACTTACAGGGCATGCTCTGCTCTAGTTGCTTTAGGTGAGTTCTATCTACCCGAGCCATCACTTGTGGAGTTAGGTTTTCAATACAGGAATTATGATTGCTATTTGAGAGGGGACCTATGCAGTCCAGCCAGGCCTCCACTTACTGTGTATCCAACACTGATCTTGAAATCCTGATATTCTTGCCCCCACCTCCCAAGTACTGGGATTATAGGTAGACAATAACATGTCCAAAGAATATATAGATTTTAGAAGGTGCAAGCATTTAACAAAACAGTTAAAGGACCAATATCCAAAACATGCAAGGAATTCCTACAACTCCATAGTAAAAACAACAGGGAAACCGTAATTTCTCCAAATAGCCTACAAGTAAATGAAAGTGTTCTCCATATCACAGTTTGTCAATGAAATGAAAATCTCAACTGTCATGCACTGAGATAACGCACCACTTCTCAATTGAGTCTAGAGTAGAGGAGACTGTGAAGCAAAGGAAATCATGCAATGAGGGGGAGACCTCTAAGCTATAGCTAATAATCGAGGCTTAAAAGTGTATGCCGTAGGTCATGCTTGGAAGGCTGTGACCATGAGGTAGTCAGGGCCAGCCTGGGCTATTCTGTGAAACTCAATCTCAAAAAATGGTAATCAATCTCAGGTGAACACATTGTTACCTCTCAAATGTCCCTGGATGAAGGTTGATAATAAGTGCTACCACTGTAGTTGTCAAATAGCAGAACTTAAAGATAATCAAATTCTATGTATATTTAATTTATGCTCTATATTCTTATTTACTTCACTGTAGGCATTTTTGTTTATTGTTTTACTCAAAAAGCTATAATCTAGTTAGTTTTCTATAATTTAGTGATGAAATGCAAATTTCAAAATGGCACTCACTATTATTTTGATGTCTCCATAAATTTATTGAAAAATATTTTCTTAGCCGGACGATGGTGGCGCACGCCTTTAATCCCAGCACTCGGGAGTCAGAGGCAGGCAGATCTCTGTGAGTTCGAGACCAGCCTGGTCTACAGAGCCAGTGCCAGGACAGGCTCCAAAGTCACAGAGAAACCCTGTCTCTAAAAACCAAAAAAAAAAAAAAAAAAGAAAAATATTTTCTTATAAATGATGCCCCAGATTTATCTCATGTCTATCTTTTTACCTCATTCCAGTAAATAAGGTGACTTTCCATTGAAGACTAGGTTCTGTGAGATGAAAACACTATGAAGACTTGATCGCTTTTCTAGATATGTTCATCACCATGTGTTGTCTCTGATGACAAGCAAAGTTTGGAAAAGTAAAACCACATATGTAAGAAAACATAATGCAGTCATGTATGTTTATTTATTTTCATACATAACTATGTGTACATTTTATTACATTTTTATATTTATCTTTTAGTAGTGATGTTTTTGTTTGCATCCTTACAATTCTAGTACAACATAACTGATATCACGTTAGTTGACTTTTTCCAGAATTTGTAACTCCCTTTTTTTATAAGAAAAAAAAAATGGTTCTTATTGCTCATCATCACTGACCCATTGGCTCTTCTCCTATACCCACTGCAGCATCTCACCCTTTTGTTTCACAAGGAGTATGCCTTTCTCACATAAGATGGCCAGTCTGCCGCAGGTAACAATCTCCAATCTACAAGTTAAAAGGATACCCTACACACCCTATTCTTCCATCCTGCACACACTCTAGGTTTGTCTCCATGCACATACCCCCTCTCTATTGCTGTTGTGATAGCCCACATTGTATTATTCTCCTGAAAATAGATTCATTCGTCCTTTTTGGACTTTATGCCACATGCATGTTCCATTCATGTTTCACCTCACCAACGTTGCTTGCTTCTCCTGCAGAAATGCTCTCCATATTTACTTTAAGCTTCTAAATGTCATTCTGGCCTCATCCTAATTACAAACCAAAAGAGAGCTGGATGCACCTTGAAGGATGCTAATTTTGTCCCTGAAGCAAGTCAAGGTAGTGGATCTAATATAGCAAGAGGTAAAGGAAGATCACTGATCTTTGCAAATATACTTGTGGTAAACAGAAAAAAATGTAATCAAGCTTCAAAATATAAAGTCAAACATATGACTCAGTGATGCTCTTTCTGGTTGTGAGTTGTGAATCTTTAGTGGCTGAGGCAGCTTAATGTACTGTGTTGTAAACTGTCAACTGATACCTATGTTAACAATCTAAATATCTGATTAAATAGTAGGTGATTCATTTCTGTTGACTGAAATTTAAGCATCTATCTGTGATTGAATAACACTTCAAAGAGAAAAATCAACTAAAATACTTGAGCACAAGGATTTCTTGTTAAAGGAGGTAATTTCTGCAGACACTGCCAAATAAGATCGAAGCTTAGACTTCATCTTACAGTTCTGAAGGACATATCTCCTTACTCATCATATTAAAGCATATATTAATTTGGTTAATACTTATCAATGTATAGGATATGTGTGAAAATCATTAGAGATGATAAAATACATTTTTCATGTACGGTTAAGCCTGGAAATGACCTGAGGATTCATTAATGTATGTGACAAAATGATAAATAGGTTGAGATGCTGGCTCCCCAGGAAGTCACATTCGACTCAGTGAAGCATAAAAATCACAGATTATTACAAATACTAGATTTTGAAAACCTGAGATAAAGCAAGGAGTTGAGTAACAAAAACAGAGAGAACCTCATGAGCTTGGAAACAATGTTTCCAACCCTGAAAGAAATTAAAGAATCAGAAAATTAAAAGAACTTCCTGTATTTTCAAAAGTGCTGTGAGACCTTTAATAACAAGCCCTGGTACCTTTCTTTCTTTTTAGTATATGTTGGCAAATTCGATAGGTCACATTTTCAAAATAGGAAATACCAATGGCTATAGATGTTTTAATTGTAAATAATGGGATTTCACAGCTAATTTCTTGAATTCTGTGTTTGGCAAATCATCCTACAATAATAGTTTTATTATTTTTATTGTGGCTCCAGTGAGCTATGTGGATGACTATAAAACACTTTGCAGACACTCACATACATTCAGACATATACCCTGAGGATAAAACCGTAGCTTATGGGGAAGTATTTAATAATAAAGGGGCATAAATTCTGCATGTTCGGCTATCCCCATCTGAGATGTTAATGAGGTGGAAAATTAAAAGAAGTAACAGCTCTTGGGTCTAGCCATGTTTTTCAGCCCTTTTATTCTCGCAAAAATTCTTTCTCCTGTTCCTGTTGGACAAGGCTGATTATGCCACTGGTGTAACATCTGTCATTGTTCAAGTGGCACAGCATGGATTCCAAATGGCTCCTTGTTTAATTTACATCATCTATCTCAGAAGATTTATAGATGGTGATTTTTTTCTTTTATAAGATTCTTTTGTATAAGTCTTCAAATCAGATTTTTAAGAAATTCTAATAACTTGTAAGTTTCAAATTAATTTTAATTAGGTCTGCCCGTAGTAAGCGTTCTACAAGCATTTAGCTCAGTGTCAACAAGATATGGAGAAATTATGTGGTTCAATGTAAACTATGTAAAGACATGATGTCGTGTTGAGAAGAAATTTTGAGAAGTAAAGCTAAGAGATTTAAATGTTTCCATGGCATCTCTGTTATAATAATTTCTGAAGTAAGGTTCAGAGACTTAAATGTTTCCTGATAAATTTAGCCTTTCTATGATGTTATAATAATTTTTGCCCTAGTCCATAAGTGAAGCATTGTAAGTATCTTCTTCAATCTTCAAAGCTCTGTGTATATGTATATACTTTTTTGTTGAGATGGGACCAAACTATATAGGCCTCCCAGGTCTAGAATTTGCTGTGTAGACCAAGATTAGTAGTCCCCAAAGTATGCCTTAGTTATTCTTTATACACATTTCCTGTACTATATATTCCTACACTTCTTGTAATCTTAGGTATTTCTTATTTATTTACTTTTACTAAAATTTACAGTGCTGAGTCCAATTTTGTTGATACTGTGCATATAGTTCCAAATCTGCCCACGCTGTGTTAGACAACCAATTAAGGGGCCATTCCCCCCTTCCTTTCCCTTTTGCTCCCCTGGGAGGAGGAGCTGGTGGGGAGGCCTGGGGGAAGTAATGTAATCTATTGCAATCAAATACATGCTTTTAAAAATATTGTGCTGTATACTGCATTTTCAGGTTTACTGTCCTCATGAAAATGTAGGTCGCTGGTGGTAAATACAGCACCCCCAGAACTCCGTTCTCTGTATTAGCTCTTGAGGCTTTAGCCTCATCTATTAATTCAATATCCAGATTAAGGTAATTCGCCAAAAGTTCATGTAGCTGAATCTGATCCAAAGAGGGTTGCTATGTACATTTGATTTAGGCCTGAGTTTAGCCTTTTCGGAGGGTTGAAAACTACAGTCTCACAGCTCCTGGAGCTGTGGAGAAGAGCAGCCTAGGGACAATGCAGGGAGAACTTGCATCACCAGCTCTGTCCCTGGAGAACTTTGTCTCTTCAAACTGCTAGGCAGCTCTTGGGGCTGGGGGGAGGGAGCACATTTACAATGCTTGTTGTTATCTGATTTGGTTCAGAGCAACCCTCCCGCCCAAAACAACCAGCATTAATCCTTTATAACTGTGGATTCTAAAGGAGTCCTAGCAGTTAAGGTAAAAAAAAAAAAGCTGTCATAGAAACTTAAACAAAACTACAGGGAATAAAATGACTTTAAAGATCTTACAGAGCTGCAGTTTATCCATGGAAGCAGCAGAGGTCCCCTGTAAGAGCATACCTGTCATGGAGCCTGTGTCTGTCTTTGAGACTCCATGAAAGCATTGTGGAAGATCTAAACAGCCATAGCATATTGAGAACAAGCACGCACGCACGCACACACACCTCCTCAACACAGATGAAAATGAAAAGATTCTTTTTCTGGCACATTCACGTAAGAAAACATCTGTCTGATCTTTACCTGATCACTCATCAAACCAAAGACACTAAAACAGTTAATGGCAAAGAGCAAAAGTATAACATCTCCTAACTGTCATTCAGGCATTGCTGGCCGGCCTTTGGGTCCTCAACTGCAGCCACTAAGAACACTCCCAGTGTGCATGTGCACTTGTTAGTATTCAGACTCTTGCACTGGCCTGCCTGCCCTAGGGGACATGGCAGAAAATGTCATCAGCTACTACCATTCCCTATGCACACGTGCTGCATGCCCTCATAAAAGACGCGACCCACACAAGCACCCCACCTTTCTGCAACCACATCCAACTCCAGATGTCAGCCTCTCTGTCTCTCTTCTCCCTGGCCTCATAAACCTCCCACAAGAGTTTTGTTATATGGTGTAACTTTCCTTCCTGCCACTCTCAGCGGCTAAACAACAACAATCCACACATACCTCATGAAACAAATAAAACAAATTCATTCTAGGACAGAGAGTAATGATAAACTCATGCTCTTTGCAACGTTTAGTTTTTGATAAAAATATAAATACAGCATAGAAATGTAGCGGCATTTCAAATGTATTTTAATAATTAAGACTGCCTCAAGATCTGAGAGTAAAACAGTCTCACTGATCAGCCTTACAGAAAGTTACAGCTACACACACCTTTAATCACAGTAGCCACAATGACACACACCTTTAATCCCAGTAGCCACACTAGTTGCCATAGAAACTGGGCGGTGCATGCCTTTAATCACAGTGGTGCACACCTTTAATCCCAGCCCTAGAGAGGATTATAAAACAGTGGCAGGGGCAGGGGACAGCTTTCAAAACACAGTCTCCTGAGATTCCTGGAGGCAGGATCACCGTTTCAGACTGAGGTCAAGGTAAGAGCCAGTAGCTGGCTGTTTTGCTTTTCAGATCTTGAGGTTGAACCCCAATTTCCCTCTCTGAGTTTTTATTAATAGTGCTTCACAGAAATACGAACACAGGTGAGAACTGTCATTTTCCTTCCTGTTATAATAACACAGATACACTATTGGAGTCTTCGCTCTGTCACCATCCCTTCCGCTTATAATCAACTGGTCTGGGAGCTACTAGGTTTTTCCCTTCACATTCACTACTCATTTGCATCCCTAGCACCAAAAGTGGTTGGTGTTAGAATTCTCAAAAATATGGAATCACCAAAATCTTCTGTTGGATGATATTTCTAGTAATTTTAAGGCCATAAGAAGTGGGAGAAGCCAGCCTACAAACCACAATCCCATAAAACTTAGACAACAGTGTGGACACTAAGAGAGACTTACACAGATATAATCTACACGGGAAGTAGAAAGTAGAAAAGGGCAAGATCTCCTGAGTAAATTGGGAGAATGGGGACCTTGGAGGAGAATTGAAGGGGGAGGGGAGAGGCACAGAGGAGAGCAGAGAAAAATGTAGAGCTCAATAAATATCAACAAAAAAATACAAAAAAAAAGAAATGGGAGGTAGAAGAAATGTAGTTCATAAATAGGGAAGTGAGTCAGATCGATGATATTAGTGATGGTTCTTCCTGATATTTGGATGGCAGAATGCTAGTTACTAAAATGTCAGACTGTACTAACATTTCTGAAACACAGCTTTTTAATCACATAACCCCCTGAAAAGCATAGGAAAGATGGGGAGTGATTTCCAATAATATCTATGCATTGTGGAAGTAGGTGAAAGTCAGAATAGAGACCCTGCTCATTCAGATGAAATTCACAGGCCTTTCAGCTGGAGTGAGAAATTCCAGCATAAAGGAGATCCCAAGGGCTCCCAATCCAAGTACAGTTTGAACAATCACAATTGTTCTTTGGTGAAACTCAACAATTGCCAAGACCTTAGGTCTATTGAACCCTCTGATAGATTTTTGAACTCTCCTTAATTTAGCTTTTCCAAGGAGAAAATCAATCATTGAATCACAAGGAAAAAAAAATGGAAAGTGTCCATTTTTAAGAGTTGAAATGTAATTCTTCCATAAGAAAGTTGTTGTTTATCTATATCTCCCTTTAAGTAGCTGTTATCTGGGAGATTCATCATTTCTACAAGTAAAATGTGTGGGGGAAATGATGCACGGGGATAAAAATGGAGAAATTATTTTGTCTTTGGAGCAATCATCCCACAAGTATAAAAGCTAAAAACACTTGAGTAAAACTTCCATCAGTAAAATATTAAAGGGCAATTTCAACTTGAAAGTTACTTTTCAAACACACTTACTGAGCTGCCAGCAATGGCATGCACCTGTTGCAAATGTGCACAGCACAGTGATGTTTCAGAGTTTCAGGGCCGTGCAATGACCAGCATTGTTCAAAATGTAAAATATTTTCTTGAACCATCAAAAGGGCTTCCTAAGATGCTACTTTAGTGGTCAAGCAGTCTCCAGAATCAATAATATTTTCTCTGGCGCTTAATCTCTGTGTGTTTGAGGGAGAGGTGCTGAAGATGTATAATCACGGTCAGGGAGCTTCAACATTTGCCTTAGATTGTATTGTCTGCTGACCTCTGTCACAGTTCACCACTGATTTCCACGTCATGAGTTGAACAAGAATGTCAGGAAGCTTAACAGCCCTTGTGAAACTGTTTAATTTCTGTCTGAGTCTTCCTTTCTTCAAATGATACATCCAGCTCAGCCTGAGGCTCCCCCAATTTGTTTGCTATAGAATTTCCCGTTTTCAATCAAGGTCTTATTAGGTATCAGGGTTTGCCACTACTCCAGGTTGATTCAATTCCCTCAGCCCACACGTCAACTGGTATTCTTGGTGTACCCTGTCCTAGCAAAGGTGTTTAACCATGGAGTATGGTAAACTAGAAATTCTTCCTCTTGAGGAGGCTGTCACTCTGGTTATTCACATCTGGAGTTTTATAAAGAAGCATTTTCCAATTTCATGTTAGCTGATCCCAATCTTTTATCTCTAATGGGGGTATCTTCAGCAACTTTTAAATTTTTCAACAGTCTTTACATATGTTAAGAAGTAGGAAATGTATGTGATTCTGTTTAAAGAATCTATACCCAAAGAATAGGGAGTCATGAACACTGGTAATTCTAGGATAATTAATAATCTTTGTGTGTTCTACATTGAAATGTTCATAATAACTTTAAGAACAATTATGAATGAGCACGACATTTTAGGGAAGTTGTTCATGGTGGGCAGAGACAACTGCCAGGGTTGAGAAAAGAAAACATTATTGATAAGGAATATGAAGTGACTTGGTTTCCCTGCATCGGTGCTATGGGCTAGGAGCCCTGAGTCCTGGCTGGTCCACATGACTCTCAGTCCCCATCTCACCAGTCAGCTTTCAAGGAGGTCTCAAAGTTCTGTTTCCCAAGTGAAAGTAGAAGGACTAGCTCTCAGGGAGGCTGAGCTGCCTTCAGTAAACAGACTACAGATTCTCCCTTGCTACCCTCCTCACTGATCTGGTGGATGAATTGTGGAATGGCCTTGCTGTACAATAAAGCATTCCCATTAGCACTTTGTCTTTAAGTTTTAATATTCAAGAAGTAAACTAATAAAAGGAGAAGCTATTAGGAACTATTAAACAAGCAAATAATCTAAAACAAAGCCACCCACAAAATGCAATTGAGAACACACAGGCACAGAAAACTGTATGCAGAAATAATGTTAAGCTGATATTTATGATTAATAGCCTTAGAGAATAAAAATACATTGCATTTCTGCAGTTGGAACAGAAAGTCATATGAAAACAAATACATGCACATGTATGCAATACACTCACATGTGCACACTAACTCACACACTGATACACTCACTCCTTTCAGAAACCCAGAAGTTAGATAAACTAGCAATTCAATAGATTAGCTGGAAGAGAAAGGCAAGACCTATCCATGTCAATAGAAAGAATGAATTAGGAAATGTAAAAGCAGAGACAATCTGAGAATCAACTGTGAAAACTTTCAGAGAGAGCATATATATGACAATTAACATTATCACATGGGGTCTGATATACATTGAAGTTTAGAAAACAATCAAATGCCAAGAAATACTGGAATGGGTAGTATTTCTGCATTTTCTATACAATGAACTGAACAAGGAACAAGTGGAAGCGGGTTGAAGCTCTGCATACTGGCACTGGCAAATTATGGGAGGGAGTGGGAATTGCTGCCATTTCGTGTGATAAGGCTGCTCTAAGGCTCCTTCTGAGTTGCCTCTGATGCTAGGTTCTTCCTCAGGGAGCTGTGTAAGCTGTGCGAGTCCTTACCAAGACAAGGGTAAAGGACAGTTAGAAGAAAGCAAACCACGTCTGAGGCCAACTCAGTACTGCTCTGGTGCCCCAGCTGTGTTACAGATTTCAGGACACCCTGAGATCTTTTTTCTCATACTGTGATATTTTTGGGTTTTTAGTTGACTTGGGGCACACTTATGACTATGAATCTCAAATGTCACCTTGATTGGTACCTTAGATATTTGTAGCAGATGTGGGTGTCTCATTTCCTCCCTCTTCCTCCTTCCTCCCCCCCGCTCTTTCTCTGTGTCTTATCACTAGGAGATAAAAGGAGTCTACCACACGCTCCTGACACCATGATATCCTTCCTCACAATGGACTCAAAATCAATACAATGAAGAACCCTGAAAAGAACCTTCTGAAACAGTCAAAAGAAATCTTTCTTCCACATATTTTTCTCAGTGTTTTGCCACAGTAACATAAAAATAGCAAATTCTCATGTTCCTTTAATTTTGTTTTTATTGCTGTTACTTGGTTTCATATTATAAGATTATGGTACAAATTGTTCCTCTGTTATAGTGTGTTTAATAAATCAGTTTAAAGAATCAGGAACAAAGGCCTGACAATTCTTGAATAATCTTTATCCTCTTCTCATAGTAGAAATCTCCTTGGACACTCATAAAATGCAATATGTGTGTAGAAAACACACTAGGGTTTACAGGAAAGAATTGGATAATAAGACTGTGCATCTCTGAGAACCAAATTAATAACATTTCTTACCATACATACTTCTAAGGCTACCTTCCATTGACTGTCATCAAAGTAAAACTTGTAGAGAATGAAATATGAACTTTTAGGATAGGAATGATCCATCTTGTGCGATATTGAGCAGACAAATGCCTTCAATGTCTAACTTTTTTTTTTTTTTTTGATTTTCGAGACAGGGTTTCCCAGTAGTTTTTGGTTCCTGTCCTGGAACTAGCTCTGTAGACCAGGCTGGCCTCGAACTCCCAGAGATCCGCCTGCCTCTGCCTCCCGAGTGCTGGGATTAAAGGCATGCGCCACCACTGCCCGGCCAATGTCTAACTTTTATTAGTGAGCAAAAATTACTATACATTCATAATGAAAGAAAATGATAGAGCAATAATACTCAGATATTATAATAACAAATTATTGAATTCAAACTTTTCAAGGTGTATTCTTAAATTAAAACAATGTCCAGATATGATAAAAAATTCCTAGGCCAGGCTGGAAATGGGGGAGGGTTCTCTACTGTCTAGTAAAGTAGTGAAATTTGTACTTTTCTTTTAATAGTATAAAATTATATTTTTTCAATATATCTTCTACTTTTCCTTTTTCAACCAAAGTTTATCAATATGGCTAAACCAACTTTTCCCTCTTTGGTGTTCTAAATTCCCATCCCAAGAGCAGCAAAGGAGAGATATTCTTAACATGATTCTCCACTGGTTTAAAGCCTGTCTCTTAATAATAGGGGATAGAACCTTTCAGAGTCAAAGAAAGAATGTGCGGTCACATAGTCTTGTTATCTAGGATGAAGCAGTTGGTTGATAATGAGCCTAAGAGGCCATTGCAGTACAGGGGTACAGGTTCAAATGCCTAATATCTGGAAATATTTCTGTTGAGCATGTCACTCATATAAGCCACTTGATTTATTAGTAAAGGGAGATGATCCTTACAGAAGTCAGTGAAAAAATAAATGTAAAATATATTTGCGCTTCTGTTTTTACTTCTTTTATGTGTATGCGTGAGTTGCCTACATGTATGTCTGTGCACAGTGTGCATACTTGGTCTCTATAGTGCCTTGAAGAGGGCAATGGAGCCCTTGAAAAGGGGGTTTATTAATTTTGAGCCACCATGTGAATGCTAGGAATCAAAGTCAAGTCCACAGGAAGAAGAGCAAGTGCTCTTAAACACTAAACTGGTTCTAGAGTCTACACTGCTGTTTTCAGTTCAACTGTAGCTCACGATGACTGAGATCAGATATCAAATAAAGTGCACTAGCTCTCTTCTATGTTACTGTGTTAGACAGGGTCCTGATACACAGAATGTCCTAACCAGGAACTCAGTGGGAATCCAGACATGGTCCTCCTGTCTGTGTCTCCTAAATACTTGGACTGCAAGAGTTAAGGCAGCATGCTTGGCCCTTTCATTTTTTTTTCTCTCTGTGAACTGCACAAGTATTGACAGCTGAAAAAGACAGCATAAAATGTGCTCTTTGTGGCTTAGATCACAACCTCTGGAATCAAATAGCTTTTAGCTTTGCTCTCTGGATTTTCTCAGGTCCTCTTTTTGTAGATTGAGGATAATAACCTAAGCCAGGTGCAATAGCACACATCTATAACCTAATTGCTTGAGATGATGAGGCAGAGGATTGCTTGAGTTCAAGGTCGCCCTGGGGAACAAAGTTCAAACATCTTCCAAGAGAGGGAAAGGGAGAGAGAGAGAGAGAGAGAGAGAGAGAGAGAGAGAGAGAGAGAGAGAGAGAGAGAGAGAGAGAGATCCATGGATCTTTGTGGATAAAAGATTATTGGCTATAGATGTAATATCTAGGACTTTCAGGAATAGAGCTGGCTGCCAGATGGTAAAATGAGAAAAGATACCTTACACCAAGTATTACATACTCTATTGAGGACATAGCATAACAAGACATAAACAAAGCATATGGGGAGGGGGGGGTTAAGTGGAAGACAAAAAAATGTAATGAATACAAGATGTCAACACTAAGGGTGCCAAACAGGGCAGAAGAATGTCAGAGCCTGATAACTTTGCAGAACTCAAGGACCAATGGAGCCACAACCCCACCTTTCTTGTCTCTAACTCACAGGCTCTTCTTGGAGGCACCATGCAGCTTCTAAGTGGCAGTTTTGTATGGTTAGTGTATATATTAGTTATAGTAATTTTATATGAATATTTGAAGTTTTACTTTATTGTGTAAACCAGGGAACATTTGAGCCTCTGAACAGTTTCCACCTGGTGGCCAACATCTGATATCTCACATTGACAATCACTGTGGACAGTGTTTGTTCTTTATTTGACAACAATCCCTACACCTTCCACACTAAATCAAGAAAAACAATAAGGTAGGCCCTAACGACTGTTAAAAACAGAGTTCACCAAGGAATTTTAAGGAGCTGAGCGGGGGAAGTGGAATCTGCTGCTCTCTTAATCTTTTACAAAGTTTTAAACTTTTACAAAGTGCAGTTCAGCCCCATCCTGAGTCTGAAGGAGAGATTATGGACATTCATCAGAAGCTGTGTGGGGAGAAAAGTGGGTTTGTTAGAGCCGCAGTTCTTTTCTGGGGCACCAGGAAGGCTTTTTAAATCCAAGCTCACTTAATTTTTCACTTTAAAGACTATGTTAGAAAAATATTTAGGGGTACCTGTAGTTGTGCCTTAACTATCATAAAATATTACCTGGAACCTCCCTTGCTGAATTAAGGCCGCAACTCCCAGTGATGAATGGCATGGCTTAGCTTTTGTTCTCTTCTTTGCTCTCCTCCCAACTTGTACTCCATGCAGGGTGGCAGTCAGACTCACTCCACTGTGTTGGCACAGTGACATAGGGTTTCATTTGGACTCTCTCGGCCTTGACTTCTGAGCTTTTCAAATAAAAAAAAGTGATAAGTAACCTTAGAACTAATACTCAAATAAGTATTCACCAAACACAAGTCAATTAAATGCAATTAAACATTTGCACATTTTACATAGTTTTTCTGTGATTCTAAACAGTGCATAAAAGTGACATTTAAGCCTGTTTGTGAGATCATACAACCTGAGGCCACAGGTGATGAAGGAAGTCATTTAGTGTTAGGCTCTAAATAATTCCTCTAAGATGTTACCATGGTAATGTGGGATTCCCCTCTGTATGCTATGAATACCATTAGTTAATAAAGAAACTGGCTTAGTCTGATAGGGTAGATTAGAGCTAGGTGGGAAAAACTAAACTGAATGCTAGTAGAAAGGAGGTAGAGTCATGGAGAAGTCATGGAGCAGCGCCAGAGACAGATATGCTGAAACTTTGCCAGTAAGTCACAGCCTCGTGGCAATACACAATATATGAAAATGAGTTAAATTAAGATATGAGTTAGCCAGAAATAGGTTTAAACTATTGGCCAAACAGTATTGCAAATAATATAGTTTCTGTGTGATTATTTTGGGGCTGAGCAGCTGGGAACAAACAAGCGGCCTTACTACAGCACCATGGCTATTCTAATGTGAGGAAACAGATGACCCTACTGCCTTAAACTTGGGAAAGAGTTCATCTTTCCTTATATAAAGTCTACTGTAATAAAAGACAGTGTAACAAGGATGTATAATAGAGGAGTAAAGGACAAAAGCCTGGTGTGCATCAACTGATGAAGAGGTAAGTAATATGAGGTGATTATCAATGAGACTAGGAAACTGAGGTTGGGGGATCAAGAGGTCCACATCAACTTATGCTATATGGTCACACCTTATCTCAAAAAACAAAAACATTGAAGAATATGTACTCCATATATGCAATTAAATGCTATTCAGCTGATCTAAAGGATAAAATTTTGTTACAAAACAGTGGAAGGCAATATGTTAAGTTAAAATCAGGAATAGAAAACAAACACCACATGTTTTCATTTTCCTGTGAACTACAAAAATGTTGAGCACTGAAACTGAGAGTAGAATAGTGAGGGCAGAGTATGAGATCCTGGGGCAAGAACAGATAAAGTGGGGAGACATTATTGAGAAGTTATAGTTAGACTGGGAAAAAATAAGTTCTAGGATCCTATTCTACATTAAAGTGACCAATGAATAAAATCTTTCCAAATGCAGGAAAAGTGGAATATTTTCAATGTTTTATCAGAAAATAAATGATAAGTATTTGGAGAGATTGATATTTATAGCTAAGTTGAACATTACACAATACATGTATCAAAAAATAATATTCCCAACATATTTTTTTCTGTTTTCACTTACATATAAAAAGAAATGATTCAGGCAACTGAAATGATTCAAATAGCATAGACAGATAGAAAAACCATAGGAGGAGCTCTGTCTTCTATCCAAGCCATAGTGACTCACTAGTTTTACCCACAGAAAGAGTGATATAAGTCCTTGCAAAATTTGGAACTGGTTGAGTGTGTGTGTGTGTGTGTGTGTGTGTGTGTGTGTGTGTGTGTGTGTGTGGAGTGTGGAGTGACTGTTCTTGGACTCTTTCAGCGATGCTTTCAGACAAATTTAATATTTTTTATTTCCATTTCTGAGTCATGATAATAAGAGTACGTGACTCATGCATGATTAGAAGCCAGCAAATGTGTTCTAGATTACCCCTCCTGGTATTAAGAATAGATACTGAATTAATTGCTAATACTACAAAGACATTTCCACTTCCTTCATGATGTACTTTATTATTATAACAATGATCTGCATTTGAACTTCATCTGTAACTATAATGCAATTAAACAGATAACTTATTGAATAAACTAGATTTTAAGATATCATCAGTGGGAATAATTGAAAAATATTCAACAATACTCAGTGCATACATAAGTAATACTTTCAGATAGATAATAAAACACATTTTTTAAAAAAAAATGCTTCTTTTTATACCTTATGTATTGTGCCTACTTAAATTTTTAAAATTTATATTACTCACTTTTTTATTTGTGTGTGTGTGCACAAATCTGTGTGCTTGGGTATGTGTACATATTTCTGCATTGTGTGCCTGTGCATGTGTGTGTACGTGTGTGTGTGTGTGAGTTTGTAAAGTCATTTGCATGCAGTGATGCTTCCGTGGAAGTTCAAGAATAACTCTCAGGAGTAGCTTCTTGAAAGTAAACTCTTGGAACCCATGGATTGATCCCAGGTCTTCAGGCCTGTTCACTGGCACAATTGCTATCTAAGTCATTTCATAAGCTAACTTTATACAATTTTCTATTTTTTTTACCAGCAAGCACTATTTTGACTTAGAGAACTAAATCACATATTAAAATTTATTGTGTATATCTGAAACCTATAGCTCTGAACCAATTTCCTAAAACTCATCATGTCCCCCAGGAGCTCTTCTGAAATAGACAAGTATAAATCTTAATTTAGCTCCTGATTTGTGACAATTTAAATCTCACATCTCCAATGTTTCTATGAATTTATATTTATAGAGAACATTTATAGGAGTATTTTCCTCCACTGAAGATATTTGAAGCTGGTTACTATTTGATAATTCCTGAATTTCTCAATTATATATAACCATGTTTAATACATATGCATGCATACATATGCATGCAGAAGCACATGGTTGAAACTATCCTATTGTGGGACAATGGTCTTGTACCCTGTAAAAAATTTTCACTTGTATTGGTTTAATAAAATGCTGATTGGCCAGTAGTCAGTCAGAAAGTATAGGTTGGGTGACCAGAATAGGAAAATTTGGGGAATAGGAAAGGCTCAATCTCAGTTTTCACCCAGAAGCAAAGGAAGCAAGATGAGAATGCTTCACTGATACAAGGTACCAACAGATAATGCTAACACAGACAACAATTATGGGTAAATTTAAGATGTAAGAGTTAATAAGAAACCTGAGCTAATAGGCCAACCAGTTTATAATTAGTGTAGGCCTCTGTGTGATTCTTTGGGACTGAATGGCTGCAGGACTGGGTGGGACAGAAACTTCTGTCAACACTATTCCAAACATTAGCACATAGAGATTATCTAGAAAAGTCTAAAAATAGAAGATGACATAGATTGACTGACCAGAGATTTTCTTTAATATATTGGGATCAAGTAATAGGCAAGCATGCTCATCATTTTAAGGCAGGTTTTTCAGGTGTCACAATATGAGATCTATTGATATGAATCAGTCAAAAACCACAATGACTGGCATAGAAATAGTATTTCTAGGATAGTGACTTAGATGACAATGATGGAAGGGAATTGTGTCAGGATGGACTTACAAACATCCCCATGCCTTTCTCACTCATCTCTAATTGGGATTGTTCAGATAATCATCTAACTAATCATGGACTCATATCTAAAATTGAGCATGATCTATTTTCTAGTCTTATTAAAACATTCTCCTACAAATGACTCTTTCATAAGGTAACCTATGGCTCTGGGACTTCAACTCAATTTGTCCTCGAATTCCTCAGCACCTCTCACCGGTACCACACTCATTAACTCAAGTGCAGAAGTGTGCCCTGTGATTTTCTCAGTAGTAGCTTCAGGGGCCATTCTTCCAAACATGTTTTCCATTAGGGTCAGTAGGGAAGTCCATTTACCTGTAGTCGACTGTGATGCTCAACGCTGGTTAGAATTCCCTCCCAGGGTAAGGTTGTCAACTACTTAGCTCAGCTCAATCAGCCTTAGCAGTTGTTCTTTTGCATCTCAAAACAGTGAGAAAATGTATCTGGCTTTTCCCAGTCACCTGTCTATGCACATACCCACAATTAGATCGGAAAGTTCTCATCCTTTTATTGTGTCTTCTAAGCTTCAGTTTGTAGTTCCATTCTTTATTATGTACATCCTAAAACCCTTATTCCATATTGTTATCTCATACAAATGCAGAAAATGTTTTCTGCAGTAAATCTCCTTTTAAAAATACATTTAATTAAAATATAAATTCATCATTGCCTCCTTTCCCTCTTCTCCCACCAGCCCCATCTATGTCTCCCCCTTCACACTCAAATCGATAGAATTTTTCTTTGATTATTATTGTTACATACGTACATATGTATGTATTTGTGTGCACAAATGAGTGAATGAAATTTGATTATTCATTTTTGTTATTTTGTGTGCGTTGTTTCAAGGCTTATCACTTTGTTCTTCCAACCAGTCAGGGTTCTAAGCCTTGGGACAGGTTAATTTTCTCTCCCTCAGTAATCACTAATTGATTGTGGGACCCCATGCATTTCTCCTGCCCCTAATCACTGTACTAACATTTCTGTTGATATTGTCATTGTTTAAGTCTTGCTTGTGTAGCTATTTCTAAGAGAGATACATTGATAGAGGACTTTCTGGTATTTCATCTTTCACAATCTTTCCTTCTCTTCAGCAATGCACCCAGAGCCATGGATGCAGAAATATCTGCAGATGCATCCACTGGGCCTGGACTCCCCACAGTCATTGCTCTCTGCATTAGGTCCTCATTGTGGACTTTATGTAAGGTTTTCTACTTGCTATAAAGATAAGTTTCTTTGATGAGGGGGCATAACTACTTTTATCTGTAGGCATAAAAATAAGATTTAGAATGTAGTAAGGAGTTATCCTGGTCTTGCAAAGTAGTGGTAGTGGATTCTTTTCTAAGGTGCATGACCTTGCAAGCACTGGGAAATTGACTAAAGTTTCTAGTGCTAGGCATTATTTTTCTTATGTTAAGTGGGCCTTAAGTACATTTAGGCAGCTGTTGGCTACCAGGAACACGAATGCCACTATTGCACCTTTAAGGATATCCTGCCTTGCTACTCTTTGTTGTGGGTCATATGGGTCAGAATTGAGTAAGAATGTTAGTCACTTCTCTCCCTTGGCCATCAGTTTTTTGTGGTATCATGGAAGTAAAATTGCTAGATAGAGATTTCTGGGTTAGATCTACCCTAAATCTGCTGAATTCTCTATTCCCACATGGACAGTGTTTTCAGCAATAGGAATCTATCTTTGACCTTCAATAGGCAAACTTGGGCAACAGTTATGGTCAATATTGTATGAGTTGGACTTAGACTACCCTGACCAACCATTTAAAAGGAAGTTTGTCACACCTGGTACAGAAGTTTTGCTACTGTATATTCTTGCTGTCATCCTAAGTAGCATAACTTTAAGGTGTGTGTGTGTGTGTGTGTGTGTGGTTTTCATTTAAATGAATTGCATATAATTTTAGGTAAATGCAAAATAATATGATTTCTTGAGGATTTATCAACATCTTTTATGGTATTTGTCCCTCCTTTTTTTGTATTGGCCTCCTTCTCCCCTCCACAGCTGGAACCCCTGTTCTTGTTTTTCTGCAGTGAGTCTTAAAGAACACAAACACATTACATTATTTTCAATCAAATATATCTTTAGAATTTTATTTACAAACACCAATTTAATATGTAGACAAACATTTACTCATTTTATGTATTGAATTTTTGTCTAGCATTATACCGTAAAAAACTGTCCTATTATTAATGCTAGGAAAATATTTTAGTATATAAAATGAATACCTTTAAGTGATTTTCTGCAGGAATAGATTGGTGTTTGTAAGTAAAATTCTAAATATATGATATTTTTCCTAGCATGTATAACACAGAAAGCACTCATATTACTCTAGACTGATAGTTGGGGAGCCTGCTTGGGACTGAACTAGGACTTCTGCATGTGGGCAACATCTGAGTACCTTATTTATTTGAGGGGCCCCTGGCAGTGGTACCAGGATCTAGTCCTGGTGCATAAGCTGGCTTTTTGGAGCCCATTCCCTATGGTAGACATTTTGTTCTGCCTTGATGCAGGGGGAAGGGTCCCGCCTCAACTTAATGTGCCAGGCTTGGTTGATTCCTTACCCTTTCTGAAGAGTGAATGAGTGGGTGAGGGGAGAGATGTGAGGGAAAGCAAGAGTAGGGGAGAGGGGGGAACTAGGGTTGGTTTGTAAAATGACAAAAAGTTAAAACAAAAGAAAACAAAAGACTCTGTGAAACTGCTTTCATGTTGAAACATAGGATTCTGAGAAACCTAAATCTGTGTTCCTGGACCTTGGTCACTCAAAATAGCTCCAAAATAAACTGTCTCCTATTCTCTTTAAATGAAAACTCATCTATTGAGCTATTTTTATAAGATAATACCCATAAGATTGGACTAGGAATAAGAAGATAACTTCTTGTACAGCATGAGAAATATCCAGCACTTCTCTAAAATTACATGGTTCAGAACTAGACTGAAAACAAGGTCTTAGTTTGACATTGGTTTCAGTAGATAAAAAGAGACTAAGTGATTCCAAGTGCAGGTTAAATTTACTGCAAGAAGCATGAATTATCTAAGGATTCCTAAGACTGATTGGATTATTCATTGTTAATCAAGGTTATAGAAGTTTTCCTCCTTTCTCTATGTGTAACATTTCTATTTTACTAAAAGTGACTTTAATAACTGATGTAAAATATGGGTTAAACAAAATTGTGACTTTTCATAATGCAAAAATTTTATAAGAAGCTTTGAATTATGTGAGGGCAATTACTGTCTGCTTTACACCAATGTAGCCCTTATGAAAAATCAAGGACCCATAAAAATTAAACTCTATGAGAAGATGACATTAATACAATAAAAATTAGTTGTAGGATTACTAGTATTTTACTTGACTTATCTAACAAGTATATAATTAAATATACTCTTACAGGAAATGAATGGAAAAATGACCATTTGTATATTTGGAAAAATTCTCATTCAGAAGGAAAGTGGTGAAATCAGAAATATCTACCTGAAATTACTATCCCACAGTGAATGAGAGAAAGAACCACCAAAAGTGTTTCAGTGATGTACAAAGTAGCCTGAAAAGCAGAACGTAGATGTGCAAATGACAGGTGAAAGCAATGTGCTGAATGCTGCCAACGGCATCCTATCCTCAGTACTCATTGCAGGATGGCAGCAGCTTAAGCCTTGGTACGTGTTTCCAATGAAATTTGAAAATTGTTTTCAAAATTTATAATAAAACATTGCTGCAATTGCTTTCTCATATTTAGTCTTTACTCGTGAACTAACATAGACTTACAGAACATTACATTTAGAGGTGAAACCAAATTTCATTTATTTTTCAGAGTATTGGTCAGTTGACCAGTCTTATGCCAAAAGAATCAAAGCTCAAACAAGCAAGTAGGAGAGGATGGTGCACCTTAGGCTACTTTTGAAATGTAAAATGACTTCACACAGGGGTTTTCCTCTGTGTAGGGATGCTGATTTGCTGCAGATGTCCCTGTTTAACAAGTTCACTGATCATACATGGATTCCCCTTCCAGGCTGTGGTTGCTTCGCAGTCTCCTTGGAAGTTCTAGCACACCGCCATTGACATGTCTTTAAAATAGTAACACAAAGAACGTCGTATAACATATGAGCATACTTGTTGTTATTAAATAATACTTGTGAACACCTGCCTACTATACTGAAACAAAGATAACACTATTGAGATCATAGGCAAGTTAAAAAAAAAACATTTTATTTAAATACTGTGTGCCAAAGATGCTGAGTATGCTGTGGATTTCTATGCTTAAATATTATTATTTAATTATTCTACTTCACACAGAGAATTGCGATATCAATTCTTCCAAGTTATTTTCACACTCCTGTGTGTCATGAAGTCTGCTCCATGATCTCCGAACTTGTCGTCCATTGTACACTTATCCTAACTCCGATACAGTGTAGGCTTGCTAATCTGACCTGTGGTCCACTGTAGGTATGTTGACTTCCAAACTATGATCCTCCGTTGGTCTGTTAATCTGATCTATGATCCACTGTACATATGTTGACCGAATCTTTAATCTACTGTAGGTGCTCACACTCACATTTGCAAACCCCAAAAACCTCTAGAAATTTCCCCAAATCTCATTTTGAAGTAAAATATGATGTGAAATGGGGCTATGTGTGCCACTTAATATGATTTTCTATAAAAATTATTTAGTTAGTTACAGTATTCTGCCCAAGGCATATTAGGTAGTGATACATAATGCATGGCATATAAAAAAATCACCTTTCAAAGTCATGAAATATTGTGAATTCTTAAGCCCAGAAGCTTTCCATGAGGGATATGAAATCCTATACAGTACTTGTAAGAAGTCTAAAAAAATTCAGGTGCTATGGTTTTATCTGGTAGATTGATGAGTATGTCAAGTCCTACACTACATTTTCAAATTATTAAAATGTCTATTTCAATCCAATCCACAAAATAACTTGTCACTAACAGGAGCTGAACATTATGACAGCTATTGATGATACATACAGAATTTACATGTGACCTTCACTTTCTATGAAGCCTCTGCTGATGTTTATCTCTGACCCTTTGACAATAGGGTACTTCTAGGCAAGGCCAGTCTATTCCAAGGCTTCAGCAGAGAAACAAAGTAATTTTGTAAATAAAGTTTACTTAACAAAAGACAGTTGCTGAACCACCAAGCTGTTATTACCCACATTTATGAAAAGTTAGTGATTTGAAGTAATAGGAACACCAAATTCTTGCTAATGAGTACATTCCTGCCAGCTTCCTTCTAAACCTATAAAAGTTAAGGTGCTTTACAGGGAAGCCCCAGGAAATGTGCCTTTTCATCTCTTTGCCTGTTTGAATTCTGTGCACTCCATTTTTTTCTTCTGTCTGGGGCTAAAATAGAAACGAAGTAGTGGTAGGTTTAAGCAATTTTCAAACTTGAAAACTGAAAATACAATCTTGTACCTTTCAATTGCCTGGATGAAATATTCTTTTCCTGAAAAAAAAAAGTGAACTCCCAAAATTGATCTATGGCGCCACTCCTGTTATTTTCTCTCTGCCGTGACTTGTTTTTCCGTCTGTGCATGAGTGCAGCTTGCTCTTCTTCATGTTCTTGCATGCTTCCACTGACAGTTTTTTTTTTTCCTTTACAGGCTGAGTCTCCTTACAATTTGCTCTTAGTCCGGTTAAGTCAACTTCCAAATTTAATATGTAATCTCAATTAGAACAACAGAATATGATAGTAGAGATGGAAAAATCTTGGCGTTTCTTTATATCAATACTTCAAATTTTCAAATGAGGAAACTATTTTTCTGAGATGTAATCTGATTTACCATGACACTTGTTTACTGCCTAGCCCAGAGCTGATTCCTATTCCCTAAACCAGTTACCTCAGTTTTCCTAACTGTCATTTACTCCCTTGCCCTGAAGAAAACGCTCCCATTTCCTTTGAGAATATTTACAGTTTGGTTGAAAAGATGGCATGTTTGCTGAAGTGTTTGCCATGCAGACACGAAGGCCTGAGTTTGGATTCCCAGCACTTAAGACATAGTCAGATGCAATGATAATACAACCTCACCTTTGACATATCTGATACAGAAAGACCCGAGCACTTGATGAGAAGCCAGCACAACTGAATCAGCAACTCCAAAACCTATCTCAAAAGATAAAGGGAAAGGGGAAAGAGGAAGACATCTATTGCTGACCTGTGGTGTCCACATGCATTTCAGCGCCTCTACACACAAGCAATGAACAAAAACGTAAATATGCACAGATTACACATTTATACACACATAGAAATTACCATTATACTTCAAATTACTTCTCTCAGAGTTGTGCTAAGTCACATATTTTACTGTCTACCCACAAAATAAAGGATTTGAAAAATTATTCCAAGTCTGCAAAATATAGTCATTGTTTTCTATATTAAGATCGTTTCGTTTAGAAAATTTTGTGACGCTTGACCTATGCCCAAAGTGTTTATCAATTAAAAAGAATACATAGACAGTAAGTTATGACAGCATAAAAGAATTAAGTGCTGTGTATGTTAACCCACTTAAGCATTCATAAAATACATTCTTCAAATACTTAATGCGTAAAAATATACAAAGTCAAAGAGATTTTCCATAAAGATGGCCAAATGGAACCGTATTTAACTTCCCACTATGCTTATTTCCTAATAAATATGGAAATAAAAATAAAGTATGGCAACCTAAAGCAAAGTTATGATGCATGCCCAAAACAATGTCGAATTTACTGGTCAGAAATGTAATTGAAACAGTGTAGCAATCAGGACTGTGACTGTGGAGACCATGCACCCCTGTCCATGCAGGGAATCATTATAATAACACATTACAAAGGGAAAACTGCCAGGATCAACACAGAAAATATAGATAAACAAGGAGCAGAAAACATAGGTAAATAAATTTTCAAGTGAACTAAAGACATCAAACAAGCCAACACAAATCCTAAATCCTGTGGAGGAAATTAAGGCTAAGGAAGAAAAGTAAGCCACTCATAGATGTGTATCCCTGATTCAGTGCTGTGTACAGGGTAGGTGATGACTATTTCATTTAAGTCCTTATAAAATATCCAAAGGACACTGAAAAGAATGCTTTAAGCTTGGAATCAAAATTAGTTGAAATAAAACACGAAGTAGGTATTATGTATAAACACTAAATAGAAAAGTTGTAAATAAAAAATGTTGTTATAAAATATATGCACAGTCCAGTAACAACATGCTGAAAAGACACTTGTGAATTCACCACACAGCATGTACTTCATGAGTGTTCATCACATATCCTCAAACAGGAGCTGTAAGAAAAGAATCAACTGAACCTTAGTAGCTGTGTCTTCAGCGTGAATATGCATCCCGATTACTAAGACAGAAAGATGTTCCCATTGTTTGCAATATTATTTTCTCATCCAAATATGACAACCTATCAAACTGTTATTCAAGCATGAAGACAGAGCAATGATGGCTTAGAACACTGCAAGAAACAGGAATGTTTCCACATAAGAATTCCCCTGGAAATAATTTTAATAGACACTTTCATCAAGATAAAATATGAAATTGGGAAGAAATATAGTAAAAAAAATGCAAGCTAGTGTCTGTGCTGCTGGGGTTATACTTAAGAAGCGATCTCCTGTGCCCATTTGTTGTAGGGTACTTCCTACTTTCTCTTCTATCAGGTTCAGTGTGTTCGGACTGATATTGAGGTCTTTGATCCATTTGGACTTGAGTTTTGTGCAAGGTGATAGATATGGGTCTAATTTCAATCTTCTACAGGTTGACATCCAGTTGTGCCAGCACCATTTGTTGAAGATGCTTTCTTTCTTCCATTGTATACTTTTAGCTCCTTTGTCGAAAATGAGGTGTTC